>NW_028270180.1:70933215-71236246 GCF_037043375.1 Chiloscyllium plagiosum | reverse complement strand
TCTTCCCATAGTGTCTAGATGCAGTATATGAGGTTTTGGGATGTGCAGGCAAATCTCTGCCTGATGTGAAAAGATCCTTTTGGGAACTTAGACAGATGTCAGAGGGAGGTGTGGCCGCATGTTTTACATCTCCCATGGCGGCAAGGGAGGGTCAAGGGTGTGGAGCGTGGGTTGGTGGGAGGGTGTGGACCGAACAAGGAAGGCACAGCGGGAATGGTCTCTGCGGAACGCAGATAAAGGTGGGGAGGGAAATATGTCTCTGGTGGTGGGGTCTGACTTTAGGTAGCAGAAATGACAGAGGTTAATGTGCTGTATCTGGAGATTAGTGGGGTGGAAGGTGAAGACCGCAGGGTTATATTCTTTATTGTGGCTGAAGGGGTGGGGTAAAGGCGGAGGTGCGGGAAGTGGAGGGTATGTGTTGATCAAGTCAGAGGAAATTTACGGTCCGTGAAGTAGGCCTTTCTGGGATGTCCTGGAATAGAATCCAAAGAGATTAAACAAATATATCACAGACAAAAGATTAACTGGCCCAGAGAATAGGACCCCTTAAAGGTCAACAAGGCTGTCTATGGAACCACAGGGAGTGCAAAAGATATGCAAATATTTCACGTTATTTTTACTGGAGAAGTATATGGAAGCTCGAGAGTTTGGAGAAATAAACAGTGATAACTTGAAAAGTATCCATGTTACAGAGGAGGTGGTACTAGATGTCTTAAATCGCATCTAGGTGGATAAAGCCCTGGAATATGATCGGGTGTATTCTGGAACTTTCTGGAAATCTAGTGAAGTGATTGTTGGGCCTCTCCTGAGGTATTTGTATCGTTGATAGCGACAGGTGAGGTGCCATTATTTTAAAAAACTGGTAAGGAGAGGCCATGGAACAAGAAAACAGTGAGCCTGAAGTCAGTGGCAGGCAAGTTGTTGGAAGGGATTCTGAAGGACAGGATATCCATCTATTTTGGAAAGGTGAGGAATGACAGGGAGAGTCAATGTGGCTTTGTACATGCACAATTGTGTCTCACTAACTTGACTGAATGTTTTGAAGTGACAAAGAAAATTGATGAAGCCAGGCGGTGAATGTTGTTTATATGGACATTCAACAAGGTTCCACAAAGCAGACTGGTTAGCAGGGTTAGATAACATGGAATGCAGGGAGAGCAAGCCATTACAAAACTGCCTTGAAGGTAGGAGACAGAGGATGATGATGGAGGGTTGTTTTGCGGACTGGAGGCCTGTGAGGAGCAATGTGCTGCAAGGATGGATATTGAGCCCTTAAATAAATGACTTGGATGTGACTATATGAGGTATAGTCAGTAGGTTTACAGAAGATACCAAAATTGGAGGTGTCGTGGACAGTGAAGAAGGTTAGTTCAGAATACAACAGAATCTTGATCAGATAGGCCACTGGGGCGAGGAATGGCAGACGGAGTTCAATTTAGATAAATGTGAGCTGTTGTATTTTGGAAAGGCAAATCAGGGCAGGATTTATACACTTAATGGTAAAGTCCTGGGGAACATTGCTGAACAAAGAGACCTTGGAGTGCAGGTTTATAGTTCCTTGAAAATAGAGTCACAGGTAGGCGGGGTAGTGAATGTAGCATTTGGTACCCCCCCCCCCCCCCCCGCCCCCCCGTTATTGAATGCAGCTGTTGTGACGTCATATTGTGGCAAGACAGGGCACTGATTAAAGCCCTTCTGGAATTCTGTTTTCAATCTCCCCGTTCTTGGAATAATGTTGAGAAACTTGAAAGGGTTCAGAAAATATTTGCAAGGATTTTGCCAGGGTTGGACGGTTTGAGCTATTGGAAAAGGCTGAATAGACTGGGACTATTTTCCCTGGAGAGTTGGAGGCTGAGAGGTGATCTTATAAAATCATGAAGGGCATGGATAAGGTGCGCAGTCAGGGACTTTCTCCCAAGTTCGGTGGGTCCAGAACTAGAGGGTACAGGCTTAAGGTGAGAGGGAAAAGATTTAAAAGGGATCTAAGGGGCATCTTATTCATGTTGAGGGCATTGCAAGTAGGGAATGAACTGCCAGAGGAAGGGGTGGAGGCTAGTACAATTGCAGCATTTAAAAGGCATTTGATTGTGTATATGAAGAGGAAGGTTTTAGAGGGATAAGGGTTAACCGCTGGCAAATGGGACTCCATTAACACTCTCCGTTATTGGTCAATGCATTGAATACAGAAGCTGGGACGTCATACTGTGGTTGGACAGGATGATGATTAAGCCACATCTGGAATTCTGTTTTCAGTTTGAATTTCCCTGTTCTGGGAAGGATGTTGTGAAACTTGAAAAGGTTTGGACGAGATTTACAAAAACGTTGCCAGGATTGGAGGATTTGGGCTACAGGGGGAGGCTGAATAGGCTGGGGCTATTTTCTCTGGAGAGTCAAAGACTGAGAGGTGACTTCATGGAGATTTATAAAATCACGAGGGGCGTGGATAAGGTGAGCAGCTGGAGTCCTATTTCTTCAGGTTAGGTGGGTCCAAAACTAGAGCACATGGGTTGAAGTTGAGAGGGCAAAGATTTAAAAGGGATCTAAGTGGCAACGTTTTCAAGCTGAGTGTGGTGTCTGTATGGGAGGACCTACCAGATGAAGTAGTGGAGGCTGATAAAATCACAACATTTAAAAGGCTTCCAATTGGGTACATGAATAAGAAGGGTTTCGATGGATACAGGCCAATAGATGGTAAATGGGAATCCATTAGTTTAGGATTCCTTGTTGGCACGGACGACTTGGACCGAAGGTCTGTTTCTTTGATCTTAATAAATTAAGATGCATTCCTCTATTGTGTGGAGAGCTAGCTGAAGCACAGATAATTATCCTTGGAGCTGAGAAGATGAAGCAGTGATTTCGATCTGGTGCAGATTTGGTTCCAAGGTCTTGAATTTGCAGAGAGAGAGAGGGATTGTTAACACTTTCACAATCTTTAGTAACTACATTCAAGTAATTGGCAAATAATACAAGGTGAAAATGTGATCACTATTTTACTCAGAAAGTTCTGAGCATCTGGAACAGTCTGAACAACACAGATTCAGCAGGTATTCTGAAAACAGACTTGGAATTTTACTTTTTAAGGAACGATTTGGGGGGGCTGTGGGCACATGGGAGGGGACTTGGGACAGACTTGCAGCATCTCCAGAGGGAGAGTGTACAGCCCCAATGGGCTGAATTGCCCCCCGCCCCTGTGCTCTGTGATACTGTCCCATTCACTGTGAATGATGAAGCTCATCTCAGGGCAGAGAGAGGGATTAGCCCTCCACACTCATCACAATGGGGCCCGGCTGATTGACGGCAGCTCCAGACCAATGGGAGGAGAGTCTGTGTGGTCCTGCAGCCAATGGGATTGAATGAGGGGTGTGGCCAGCAAGACAACACCTGTCCATGAGCTGTGCGGGTGCAGTGTCACTGTTTGGGGTTGGGAGAGACAGCAGAGACTGGGACAGAGGCTGTTGGACCTGAATTACAAACTCCCGGTAAATTAAAACCAAAAGAACTGCGGATGGTGTAAATCGGAAACAACAACCAGGAGGTTCTGGAAATGCTCAGCAAGTCTGGCAGCATCTGTGAAGAGAAATCAGAGTTAAAGTTTAAGATCCGATGTCCCTTCCACAGAACAGATGTTACTGAGAATAAAAGTAAGTTTATGTTCAGAAGATAGTGTGGGAGAAGGATAAAAGGAGTAAAGGATAGGTGGGGATAGAGTGAGAGGAACAGTTGGATAAAGGATAAGCATCTGGCTGGGGGAGGGTGACTAGTTGTTAATGGAGACTGTTAATGGCGAACCATAGGTAGTGTGTAATGGCAGGCTGTGAGAACAAGAACTGGTGTGTGGGGTAGGGGGCTACGACATGACGTTGTTAACCTATGGTTAGCCACTAACTGTCTCCATTGTAAGCTGTTGCCCACCTATATCACTCCACGATTGAAGCTGCCAAAGACACAAACCTTTGGAATATCCTCCCGAACCCCCTCTGTCCGCCTTAAGGATGTATCTAAAAATCGTTCTCTTTAATCAACGTTTCCATCATTCGTGATGCATTTTAGGAGATTTGTCAATGTGAAAGGCTCCATACAATGCAGGTAGTTGTTGTTATTGTCTGACATCAAGAGAAATAGGGATGAGCCCTCTCTCTCTCATACCTAATGAACAGGAGCAAAAGCAGGAAGCACTGAGCATGCTCCAGCCCACAATGGGCCTCGAATTATTGATGTCAGCGCACGACCAATAAGAGTGGGGGAGCGGGGGCTAGAGGTGCTAGTTGGTCCTTCAACCAATCGGAGTGAATGAGGGGCGGGACAATACTCAAACCACATGATAAACTTCACTGACAGCACACGATTGTTGTGACCAAGGCATTGGAAATGTGTGAAGGTGAAGGGCAGGGGAAAGGAAGGACATAGACCAGGAAGAGTAGGAAATTTTCATGGTATGGGATAAGAGGTTTTATAGAACTTAGTGCACATTGTAAAACACAAATTTCAAAATCCAAATTCTGCACCATTTTCCCTCCCTATAATGCATTTTGCACTCCCTGAAATATCAACTGTGTGTTTTTCCCTCCACAGATACCATTGATCAGTGCCAAAGCCCCATTGCCTGTGGAGAAGGTGATGTTTGAATTCCTTGTACAGCTGCAATTCGTGTGGTGAAGGTGCTCCCACAATGTGGTCGGGTAAGAGCTGTTATAGATTATTCACTCAGCGACAGTGAAGAGTTGACAATGTATGTGCAAATCAACAACAGTTTTTTTAACATGTTTATAATTCCACAGAAATACTATTGAGAACTTCTGACATAAGGCCACAGATGGGGATATTAGGTCAGGTGATCAAAAGAATTGCCAAATAAGCAGGTTTTCAGGAATACCTTAAAGGAGGAAAGCAGGTCTGAGGGGGTTAGGGTGGGAATTCCAGACTGTGTTGCCTTGGCAACAGTAGAAACCGCTGGACAGTTGAAGCAATGAGTAAACACATCGTTGGGAGTCTGAAAGAAAATGAGTTGTCGGGGTCTCACAGGTTGTGTGGTGCAGGGAGACAGGGGTGTTCACAGCCAGGAATTACATCAAGGGTGAGAATTTTAAATTGTTGCTTGTTAATAGGAGCCTCTTGATGGATCAACAAGTTTTGGTACAAGTGAGCACTTGGGCAGGAGGGTTTTAGATACTCTTGAGATTACATTTAAGTTGAATGTGGGAGGCTGCCCAGGAGTGTTTGGATAATGAAGTCTGGAGATAACACAGGGATGGAAGAGTATTTCGGTCAATGAGCTGAGACTAGGGTGGAGTTGGGTGATGTCACTAATGTAGAAATAGTGCTTTTGGAGTTGGGCTGCTCCTCCTCCTCATCACTCCCCCTCACCAAATCACATATTGTTCCTTGTTCTACCTGTCTGTTTTTTTCTGGTTATGTCTTTCTCTCCCATTCTGCTACAAACTAATATTTGACCCCACCGTTGTTGGAAAACCTGCTCCATCCCGACTCTCCCTTTCCTTTCTGAATTCCTTATATTTGGTGTCCCTCAAGGATCTCGCCTTGGTCCGTCCTGTTTCTCACCTACACACTGCCAAGAGGTGACATCGTCCAAAAGCACCGTGTTAGGTTTCACATGTACACTGACAATGCCCAGCTCTCCCTCCCCATCATCCCTCTCCATTACTCAGTTATCAAACTGCTCATCACACTCCCACTACGCGATTGGCTGCAATTTCCTACAACGGAACGTTGCAACGATTAAACCCATTGCCTTCAGTTGCTATTACAAATTACTTTCCCTTACTGCTGAGCCCCTCCCTCTCCCTGGGAACTGTCTGAGGCAGAACCGCACTCTTCATAATATTGCTCTCATATCTGACCCCAAGGTGACCTTCTGATCAGACACCTACACAATCACAAACACCAGGAATTCCAATCTCTTAAAATGTTGCTGATCTCCACCTCATTCCAGCTCCATTGCTAATGAAACCCCTCACATGGGAAACATCACACGGCGGCACACAGTGGTTAGCGCTACTGCCTCACAGCGCCAGAGACCCGGGTTCAATTCCCGCCTCAGGCGACTGACTGTGTGGAGTTTGCACGTTCTCCCCGTGTCTGCGTGAATTTCCTCCGGGTGCTCTGGTTTCCTCCCACAGTGCAAAGATGTGCAGGTCAGGTGAGTTGGCCATGCTCAAATTGCCCGTAGTGTTAGGTAAGGGGTAAATGTAGGGGTATGGGTGGGTTGCGCTTCGGCAGGGCAGTGTGGACTTGTTGGGCCGAAGGGCCTGTTTCCACACTGTAAGTAATCTAATCTAATCTAATGTAATCTAATCCACTCAGTATTTACCCTGTCAAACTCCTTAAGTATCCTGCATGTTACAATGAGATCCCCTCTCATTCCTCCCAAATCCAGTGAGTAGAGTCCCAACGTCTTCAGTCTTTTCTTAAAAAATAATCCCTGCAAACCAGGGATCATCCCAGTCAATTTTCTGTGAAATGCCTCTGATGAAATGATGTGTTTCCTTAAATAAAGGGACCAAAACTTCTGTCATTTCTCCAGATGTGGTCTGACTCGCACTTTATAAAGTTCCTCTCAGGTATATACTCCAAACAACTTCCTTTAAACTTGCACAGATGTTGTTGGAAATGCTCAGCAGGTCATGCAGCATCTGTGAATGAAAATCAGTTAAAGTTTCTGGTCTGGTCACCCTTCCTCAGATACGTTATCTCTAATTTATTTTCGCACCTGCTGTTAGACCTGCTAAGCTTTTTCCAGAAACTTCTGTTTCTCTTCCTGGTTTCCAGCATCTTCAGTTGTTTCGGTTTTCACATCCTTTAAACTTGCCATCTCTCCTCTAGAATTTGTCATTTCCACATTGGAAAAAAGATTCACATTTGTTTGGTCTCCCCTACCCTGGGAAAAAAGAAACCATGACTAGTCACCCTATCATTGCTCCTCATAATTTTATAAAGTTCGATAAAGCCACCTAAAATGTCCAGTGTTGCAGGGAAATAGCCTCAGCCTCTTCAGCCTCTTCCTATGGTTCAAATGTTCCAATACTGGCACCACAAGGTAAAACTTCGCTGAACTCTTGCAAGTTTCCCAACATTTTTCCTGTAACAGGGAGACTGGAATTGAAAGCAGTCTGGGGATTCCAAAAGTGGCCGAGCCAATAAACTGTCCAACCGAAACATGATCTCCCAACTCCTATCCTCAATGCACTGCCCAATAACAGTTAGCATACAGCACACCACCTTCACCGACCTGTCTACCTTCAACCACACTTTCAAGGAACAATCAACCCACACTGCGTGGTCTGTTTGTTTGTCAACACTTCCCAAGAACTTGCCATTAAGAGGTTGAGTCCTATTCTGATAACATCTTTCTGAAATCATGGAGACCACAATTGAATGCAGTATCCTAAAACTGGCCTCACCAATGCCCTACTCAGCCACAACGTGACCTCCTAACCCCTATCTCAGTGACAGAATCCCCACAGTGTGGAAGCAGGCCTTTCTGCCCATGAGACCATACCAACCATCGGAACAGTATTCCACCCTAACTCTGTAACCTACCATTACCCAAAGCTAATCCATCTAAAGTGCATGTCTTTGGAATTGTGGGAGGAAATTAAGAGCACCCAGAGGAAGCCCACGCAGACACACGGGGAGAATGTGCAAATACCACACAGACAGTGGAATCAAACCAGAGTCCATTTATTGACCAGCACATTCCATTAAAGGTCAGTGTCCCAAATGCAACATTCAGCACCTGATCTCCCTGAATCTCCACTTTCCAGGAACTATGCAGTTGTTCTGAGCCCTTCAGAGGAAATTAAGGTGAGGAGGAGAAAATACGAACAGGGTTGAGTTGTAGATCTATAAAATAACTCTCCATCTTCCCCCTCTCTGTTCCCCCCGTCTCCCCCCACTCTGTATGGTTCCCCCCCTCTGTCGGTCAGTCCTTTGTCGCCCCCCCACCTCGTCGGTCGCCCCTCCCCCGTTGGTCTGTCCCACAATCTGTCGGTCTGTCCCCCCATCTTTTGCCCCCTCGGTCTGTCCCACCTCTGTCAGTCGCCCCCCTGTCGGTCGCACACCCGTCTTCTTCACCCCCCTCCATCGGTTGCCCCCCCCCTCAGTCTGTTCCCCCTCTTTGTCGGTCGCCCCCCCAACCGTCGGTCGCCCCCTCTGATCGCCCTGTCTGTTCCCCTCCTCTCTAATCCCGCTTTCTGTCCCCATCCATTTCTGTGCCTCCCCTCTCTATCCCCCCTCTGTCCCCACCCATTTCTGTCCCAACCCTCTCGATCCATCCACCCTCTCTGACCCTCCGCCCACCCCCTCTCTGCCTACCCTCCCTTCTCAGTCCCCTAGTTCTGTACTCCCCCCTCCGCAGGAAAAATATCTTGTCTATTTACCCTATCCATGCCCGGCCTGATTTTAAAAATCTCTTTCAGGTCACCGTTCAGCCTCTGACGCTCCAGGGAAAACAGCCTATCCAACCCTGGCAACATCCTCTACTTCTTTTCTGACCCCTTTCAAGTTTGAGAACATCCATCTGATAGGAAGGAGACCAGAATTGCATGGAATATTACAAAAGTTGCCAAATCAATGTCCTGTACAGCCCCAATATGACCTCCCAGCCGCTACACTCAATGCTCTGACCAAAAAAGGCAAGCAGACCAATTGCCGCCTTCACTATCCTATCTACTTGCTACTCTACTGTCAAGGAACTATGAACCTGCACTCCAAGGACTCTTTGTTTAGCAGCACTCCCCTGGAACTTACTATAAACTGTATAAGTCCTGCTAAAGTTTGCTTTTCCAAAATGCAGCAGCTTGCATTTTTCTGAACTGAACTCCTCACCCCATTCACCCTTCTGATCCAGATCCCCTTGTACTCTGAGGTAATCTTTTTCCCTGTCTGCTACACCTCCCATTTTGGTGTCATCTGCAAACTTACTAACAATACCTCTTATGTTCACATCCAAATCATGGATATAAGTGATGAAAAGTAGTGGATCCAGCACCGATCCTTGTGACACTCCATTGGTCACAAGCCTCCAGCCTGAAAAGCCCCCTCTGCCTTCTACCTTCGACCCAGTTCTGTACTCCATGCGATCTAACCTTGCTGACCAGTCTCCCATGAGGAACCTTGTCAAACACGTTACTGAAGTCATGTAGATCATGTCCATGCTCTGACCTCAGCAATCCTCTTTGTTACTTCTTCAAAAAAACTGAGTCAAATTCATGAGACATGATTTCCCATGCACAAAGCTGTTTAGATTAGATTACTTAGTGTGGAAACAGGCCCTTCGGCCCAACAAGTCCACACCGACCCACCGAAGCGCAACCCACCCATTCCCCTACATTTACCCCTTTAACCTAACACTATGGACAATTTAGCATGGCCAATTCACCTGACCCGCACATCTTTGGACTGTGGGAGGAAACCGGAGCACCCGGAGGAAACCCACGCAGACACGGGGAGAATGTGCAAACTCCACACAGTCAGTCGCCTGAGTCAGGAATTGAACCCGGGTCTCTGGCGCTGTGAGGCAGCAGTGCTAACCACTGTGCCACCGTGTCTCCCAGCTGTCCCTGCCTGAGCCTCCAAACAGAACCTTCCTGTAGTTTCTCTCCTGTCAGACTCTCCCATTGCTCAGTTTGTCCAGGATCCCCTCTTGCTGCTGCACTGCTCCTGTCGCTCACTGACATGTCCATCCCCCAGTGTCCTCCAACTTCATTCATTGTTTACAATCTCATTACCCCAGTTCTCCAGCCCCACCCCTTCCCGTCTATAGAGACGGCTCAGTGGTTCGCACTGCTGCCTCACAGCACCAGGTACCCGGTTTCGATTCCAGCCAAACCCAGAGTTTGTGCATTCTCCCCATGTCTGAGCGGGTTTCCTCCGGGTGCTCCGGTTTCCTCCCCCAATCCAAAGATGGGCAGGACAGGTGAATTGGCCATTCTAAATTGCCCATAGTATTAGTTACATTAGTCAGGGGTAAATATCGGGTCGGGGAATGGGTCTGTGTAAGTTACTGTTTGGAGGGTCATTATGGACTTGTTTGGCCGAAGGGCCAGTTTCCAAACTGGAGGGATTTTGATATATTGGGCAGCAGCTGCTGTCAATCACCCAGGCTCCTGTTTGATTGGGAGCACGTGCTGTAGGAGAGGAGACCAGTGTATGGGTGCAGTGCTGGCCAATTGTGGGAGTATGCACAGTGCCTGGGAAGGAGGTTGTGGTGTGAGGGATTAATCTGTCATGGGCATCTTCCTCTCTCTGGGAGCAGGACTCAGGGGTGTGGCCCGTTTCCTGGCCCCCTGACATGTGATCAGAGTATCAGTGGTGCAGCATTTTGCAAAAAGTTATCAGAACTCTTTTGTGAAGATTCAGGGATTTTATGGAAAGCGACAAGGACGGGCCTGCAATTAGAGTTCTAATTTGGTTCATTTTAGTAAGACGGGATTTGGCCAGAGTGTGCAGGAAGTAGTGTATGCAGGAAGAGCTAGGAAAGTGAATTCAAAGAGAGGAGAAAGAGTGTGAGAACTGGGCGTGGAGGAAAGGAGTGAGGAGATTGGTTTGGATTTCAGTTCACAGAAGAAATAAATTGTTTGACTGAGAGTTAAAACTTTGGGGAACAAGAAACTACAATTTAATACTATAATTGTCTTATAAAGATCCATCCTGTATTAACGTGGTGAGTTGTTTTCTCAGTTGTCGAGTACTGAAAGGGTGGATTTGTGGATGAGAAATTCAAATTGAACTTCATGTTCAGATCTGATAGTTACTTGATCCGTGCCGATCTGAATATCATTGGCTTTTTCATGTGGAAGGAAAGCTGTGTATTCTGTCCGTGGGCGAATATTTCAAATGTCAGTGTGACTGGAAACATTACTAAGGTACAGCCAAGTCCATGTTAGTGTGGAGAGAGGTTTCATTTGATTTTGAAAGTCTGAAAAATCATGGCACGTTTCCCAGGAACAAGTAAGCCACAGCTTTGCTTTGTAGAAGGACAAGTCTTTAATTAACCATGCAACCAGAAAGACACAAGGATACCTGCACCATGGGAAACACTATGAAAACGGGATTGTTAGAAAAGAGTTCATTCTCGATCATGGATTGCAATCCATTGACGTTGTCACGTCGGTTCCAGCACCATGGGGAAATACTGGAAATATGAAGAATGCAGTGTAGGTTTCAGTTATTAAACTGTAAAAAGTGCAGAACAAGGATGTTGCCAGGGCTCAGGGGTCTGAGAAATAGGAAGAGGTTGGACAAGCGAGGATCTTTTTGTTTAGAGCAGAGGAAACTGAGGGGGTACTTTTCTAGAAGTGTATAAGACCATGAGAGGCATGGGTAAGGTGAGTGCATTCAGTCTTTTTCCCAGGGAATCAAGGACTGGATGGCGTCAGTTGAAGGTTAGAGGGGAACTAATAAAAGGGAAGCTGAGGGGCAACTGTTTTACACAGAGGGTCGTATGTATATGGAATGAGCTGCCAGTGGAAGTGGTTGAGGTGGGTACACTCACAATAGGTAAAAGACATTTGGATAATTACATGGATAGCAAAGGGTCAGAAGCAAATGGGCCAAGTGCAGGGAAATGGGGTTAGCGTGGATGGACATTCTGGTCAGTATGGGCCAGTTTGGGCCAAAGGGCCTGTCTCTGCTGCAGGATGCTATAACTCTAAGTGCATCTGCTATTTCTCCCACTAACTCTGTTGGTATCCTGGGATGTGTTCCATCAGGGCAATGAGACTTGTCTACCTTTAGCTCCATTAGCTTGCCCAGCTCTAACTCTTTCACGATAATGGTTATTTCTAGGTCCTCACCTTCCTCAGTTTCCTTATCAATTACTGGCATGTTCTTCGTATCCTCCACTGTGAAGACTTACTGCTGTGTACTCATATTCCTGAACCCTGCTGGATAGGAATAACTGGGCACAGAACTCTGAGAGGTCGTCTTTGAGTCTTTGTTGATGAGACATGGCAGTTACCTGGATAGTGTACATGCAGAACACCTCCAGGCAGCATCAGGTAACTCCCCGCCTGTCCGATGTGCCGCTCCCATTCTTATACCTTTGTGGTTTGTGGTTTTGAATGGACGCTGTCTCTCAGTATTATCTCCATGGCAACGGCAGTTAAAAATTCGAGTTCAGCCCAACACTTTGTGGTTAAAACGCACACCCCTCCCCCACGCCCCTGTGGCTCCCTCAAGTATCTGACAGACGCTTCAGTTTCAGTGGGGTATCTATCAGGATTCTGATGTGGAGGAGCCGGTGGTGGGGTGGACAAACTTCGAAATCACACAACACCAGGTTATAGTCCAACAGGTTTATTTGGGAATACAAGCGTTTGGAGTGTGCTGTGATTTGTAACTTGGTCAGGATTATCTCTATGGTAACAGTTAAGTACTTCAACAATTACAGAGGCCATATGTTCCCCACACAATAGGTTCCCCTCCAGCAGTGTAAACTGCTATTCCGTCCCTGGGGATAGCTACTCATCACTTTTCTCCCCCAATCCCATCTAGCTTTCTGTTGATCTTTAAAGTTTTTCTAATCTCCTAGTTTCTCCTTGGTCTTTGCCAATTTGTATGCCTTCTATTTCAATTTGATAGACTCTCTTATTTCCTTAGCCACTCATGGCAGATTACTCCTTTTCCTACAGTCCTTCCTTTTCACTGCTATATACTTTTGCTGAGCACTTCGAAAAATTGCTTTGGTATTTCCCCCACTGTCCGTCAACTTTCCCACGGTAAAGTCTTTGCTTCCAGTTTACATTAGCCAACTCCTGCCTCATCCTATTGTAGTCTCCTTTGTTTAAGCACAGGATCTTGGGATTGGATCTAATCTTCCAGCTTTCCATCTGTGTTCTAAATTCAACTAGATTTGTCAGAAGTCTTTTATCAGATTACAAGGTGAGGCGATGTTTCCTGGGTGTTTTGCGTTTCATTGTCAAAGACCTTGGCTTTGTAGTAAAGTATAGGATAGATATTCACAACAGAGTATTCTGGACGGTGTGAATGTACTGCACAGTCTAAAACCATAAATCACTGTCTCCCCTCAGTTTAAAATTGCAAAATCATTATCTCCTATATGCTTCCTCACTACCTAAGTTTGGAAAGCTAATCCACCTGACTATCCTGAATTTTTCAAAATCTCCTTTGGTGAAGTTGGTGATTTTTGGATTCAGCTTTCCAGTTATTACCGTAAGAAGATAAGCACTGAGCACAGGAGAAGCAATGCAGCCCTTCGAACCAGCTCCATCATTTAATACCATGATGATTGAGCTCACCTCGGTCTCAGCTGGATTTTCCCACCTGTTCTCTCTCACCCTTCATCTCATTGCAAATTCAACATCTGCATCTCTTCATTAAATCTGCTCATTGTCCTGGCAACCACCGCATTTTGAATAAGGAATTCCCCAGATTCACAACACATTGAGACAAGTTCATTCTTCTTCATGAGAATATAATAGAGTTCCTATAGTGCAGAAACAGGGTATTCATCCAACGAGTCCACACCAACCTATGATGAGCATCCCATTCAGACCCACCCTATCCCGGTAACCCTGCATTTCCCATAGCTAATGGCCTAACCGGCACATAGACGGACACTGTGGGCAATTTAGCATAGGCAATCCATCTAATCTACACATCTTTGGACTGTAGGAGGAAGTTCGAGCACCCTAGGAAACCCACGCAGACATGCTGAGAACGTATAAACTCCACACAGTCGCCTCTGGCTGAAATAAAATCTGGGTCCCTGACGCTGTGAGGCAGCAGTGCTAGCCACTGAGCTACATCTGCTTAAAATCTGCTACCCCTTATTAACCTCCCCACCCCGCAATTGTCTGAATCTATGTTCCTTATGTCAGAAATCAGGTTGTGGAAGCCGATGTCTCAGTAAAATCCAGTAACAGCCCGTGTCTGAATGGGGATCCTATACACAACACCCTCCAGCCCTCACCTTTCATTCACTATCAGAAACATGTCTTCAGTGGCTTCATGGGGGCTACAACTCCCACAATCCCTGAGGCAGGGACCACGCATGTGCGGGGAAGCCCAGCACTGCACATGTACATAATATGGGTGGATTTTGGAGCATGTGCTTTGGAGCAATTAGCAGGAAGCATTTGACATTGTGATTGGCTGGAGGAGAAACGTATCAGCTTCTGGTATTGACAGGTTGGTGGGGTCAAAGTGTCACCATACCCACATGGGCCCAAGTTCCATCCCCAACTTGTCATAATGCTGGGAATCAACCAATGGGAAACAAAGAAGGATCTGACCCATTCTCCCAGACTGAAGGTTCCTCTTCTGTCCAGGATCTGCCACCTCCCTTTCTGTTTCCTTTTGATTCATTCTGCTGTTACATTATTGACTTGCAGCAACTGAAGGGAAATGGACTAAACCCAGAAAGGGTGCAGAGTCTAACCAGGGACGGGAATTGGTGGCATGGATCTGTTTACCAGTAACTCCATGAGAATGGCGGCGGGTACATTCGGGACTGCAGAGGCAGAATGGTGGGAGAGAGTAAGAGAGCTGGAGCGTTACAGCTTTGGCGGAAGAAAGGGAAAAAGATATTCCAGAGAAGCTAGAATTGTCTGCTCTGAATTTCTAACCTGTACATATTCCTTTATACAGGGTGCTCGATGGTGAAGATTTGCAGACTGAAATCTCAAAATCATGTGCAGATCGTGATTAAGTTAACCAGCATTTGAAGAACCAAAGATGGAGAATAACTTGGACAAAATCCAGCGACACTCTCCCTCCCAGCATTGTCGGTCTATCTGGGCCAAACGGACTGTGAGTGGTTCAAGACAGCAGCTCACTACCACCTTCTCAACGGTAACGAGAAATGGGGAATAAATACTGGCTGAGCCAGTGATGCCCATATCCTGGAAACGGTTTCTATCTTTAGTTGCTGAAACCCCGTTGATGTTACTGCAGGATGATGAGGGACGCTGAGTGCGTCCTCCAGAAGGCAGAACCATCACATTACCCCTGCCTACACCTACACAGTAACACCGCAACACCACTGGAACAAAAGGCAGTGAAGCCAAAGGAGGACTTAGATATCGTTCTTCGAGGTAAAGTCATGAAAGGGGATTGGAACACAGCAGGAACAGGAGACTGAGCTGGATGGCCAGCTGATTCCCATTGAATGGTGGAGCAGGATTGAAAGGCCGAATGGCCTCCTGCTGCTATCTCCCAGGTATGTATATAGCCATGGAGCCCGGGTAGGAAGAAGTAGGCAGGGAAGGGATTCTGCAGGCGAATGCACGTCCACATCAGTTTTCAGTGAGGGACGGTTTGATGGATTTTATTTAACATTTGTCTTTAACACAAGGTTTGTGAATTTGATTTTAAAATATTGTAGCTATTTATTCCACAATAAATAAAACTAAAAGAAAAGAAATGAAACTATCTGAATATAACAGTTTTTAAAATTTCAAATGCCTTGTAAAACAAAATCCTGTCTATTCCCGGACACCATCATTTTCCAGTTACTCAAGCTCCAGGGAAATATTCCCTCCCTGTCAGAACCTTTGGTTTGATTTAACTGATGTTCAGTTCTCATTCTGTGAGCTGTGAAGCATTCTTTATTCCCCATTTCTCTCACACAGCTGAGCAACCTTCTCACCATCAACATCATCATTACACCATTTTGGTTCACATATAATCACCAGCAGTAAACCACCCATGTAACCAATTGAATATTTATAAACAACGCCCCTTACAGGCAAAGCAAACCATTACAAATGACAAAGTGGGAAGGGACCAAATCAAAGTAGAGTTGGGGGTAAGGAGGCAGCGATGGAGATAAAGCACTGTATCCACTGCAGTGCCCACCTCTATCTAAAGGCATCGGGAGAATTGATGCACACCACATGCTCCTTCTCCAAGGACACCCTGTTGTGTCGCCTTTATCCTCAATCATGGAATAAAATCCCTACAATGTGGAAGGAGAGCATTGATCCATCAAACCCCACCAACTAACCAAAGAGCATCCCATCTGGAGCACTCCACCCCTGTAACACTGCATTTCCCATGGCTGATCCACCGAGTCTGCATAATCCTGGACACTATGGACAATTTAGCATGACTGATCCACCCACAAATCTTTGGACTGTGGGAGGAAACCAGAGCACCTGTAGTGGACCCACACTATCCTGGGGAGAATGTGCAAACTCCACCCAGGCTGTTGACCAAGGCTGGACTCCAACCTTGTACCTGATGCTGTGAAGCAGCAATGCTACAGAGCAATTTAAATCAAAACAGATGATCCCTGCTCCTTGTCACATTGCTGTTTGTGGAGACTTATTGCCCAGAAAGACATCCTGAGATTCGGAAAGAGACAATATAAATTCAGTCAACTCCTGCCGAGTTAATCTGATTAACAACAACATCGATACTCCAACAGTGTTATCAGACCTCGTACCTACTCTATCATTTACGATTTTTAACCCATGGGAAGTTTGTTACCAGCTTCGATGACAGCCATAATGCTCTGACCACTTTGACGGAGCCAGTGCAAGTCAGTTCTAATAGTTAATCTGTTTAGATTGAATCTAAACAGGATGCCCCACAACAGGAAGTGCTCTGACACTCAATGCCTGCAAGCCAAGGTCATTGTCCTAAAACCACTCACGTCTGGCAATACCATTGAAGATATTTTATACAGTAACCTTTCAGTCTCAATTGCCAGTTCCAGTCCATGAAGAAGCCAGTAACATGCCAGTGAATTGAATTCTAACAGCAGCGTTGCCCTGGCAGGACAGATTGAGGAGCTTGAAGCTGTCTTCTCTGGAGTATCTAAACATGAAACACTTCAATGAACAAAAATCTTCAAGAGCTCGAGAGGATAGGTACAGGAAGGATGTGCTCCTAGGCTGCTGTGCCTGAAATAAAATAAGCACTAACTACGGTATCTTTACCCAGCATTCCCTTTATCTGCATAAATGTTTCAGATTTATTTGCTGCTCTAATTATACTCCCAGTTTTAACTGCTGTAATGTTGATGACTATGCAAATGTATAAAATATAATTTAATCCATCCCAAAGCCTCTCTGTACTTGTGTCTCACTTGTGTTCACCGAGACACTCATTCAATCTGACCTCTTTACAAACCCTACCCTGATATTTCCTTAGAGGGCTCAGAATGAAATATTCACAGAATTGTCACTGCGCAAAAGAAGGCTGATTGCCTCATCAGCTCTCCAAAGGATCACCTCACCGAATGCTATTCTTCTCCCTTTACCCCATAAACCTTCCCATTCGTCCTCTTCCAATAACACCAGCGAGTTCACAACTAACCACAGCGATCAGATTTGTTTTGTTTGTTCATTAGATCATAGCATCACTTGCTGGGGCAGCATTTGTCATCCATTCTAACTGCCCAAGAGATCGTTCAGAGTCAACCACGTTATTCAGTGTCTAGATGCACATGTAGGCTGGACCAGGTCAGAATTAACAGTTTCTCAGACACCATGACATGAAGAGTTGATTTCTGGCCTATTATCTTATTTCTGAAATGATAATGAATAATTTTTGCAGTTGAATTAAAAGTGAAAGACCAAAATGTGTTTTATTCTGATTGAGCACGTCAATCAGATTTTATTCTGATTGACAGTCTCATTCCCCTCGCACCAGAACCTGTTCCAGTCTTACAGAAAAGGCAGAATGGTCAGCTGCAGCTGGTCACCTGACCGGTCACTGGTCCCAACGGTTCACTCTCCACAGATGCTGCCAGATCTGCTGATTTTGTTTCAGCAATTTCTGTTTTTGTTCCTGATTTCCCAGCATTTACAGATGTTTCGTTTTTGAATATTGATCTTGTCTGTTGCAGAGGAGTTTACTGATGAGTTTGGAGAGTTTTGAACATTGCAACTAAGGTCACAAATCAGCCATGAAGGGCTGAATGGCTTCCTCCTGTTCCAATGAAAGTTATCCATCTGCAGCTTGTGGTAACATTTCCCCTCACTGTTCACTTCACACCCATGTCTAACACACTGTTAGTGACTGAACAAACCTCCTGTGTTTGAACTAAACCTGCTCATGTTCAGTGCCTCCCTCTACTGCCACCCGGATTTAACTCTCATCATGGAATGCTGTCTCGTGTTACTGCGGGAATGCCCACAAGGACTAATCCTGGAGTCTGTATCCCTTGGGATCCAAAAATCCCGTTTATTTCCTTCTTCCTATTTCATTCTGGCATTGAACTCGGTTTCAATCCATTCTCCTGTCATGCTCTTCAACATGTCCATTTGGGTGGGCTAGAGGCAGCTGGCATCTGAGATTGTGGGGGGAGGCAAATTCAATCAGGGATTTGGGAAAACAGTCAGACAATAACATATCCGTCTGATTGTTGACTCAGACAGATAGGCAGAAAGAAAGATGCACATTTAGATAGCACCTTTGATGACCTGGGGCAATGAAACATGCTTCCAACCCAATGATTTCAACCTCAAATCTCTGAAAACACAGACACAAAGCTTCCTACTTGTACCAGGTTGTCTCTCAGCCGCCTCTTTTCTTAAGAAAAGAGTTGTAAGCTGTTAAGCCTTTCCTGGTGATTATAACTTCTGTGTTTCTGTCAGATTTGTGACTGAATCTTTATTTTCCTGTTGAGTGATGCTAGTAGCAGAAACAGTTCCTGACTTGTGACGGGTTTCGGTTTACACATTCATTCCCACCCTCACATACAGTGTGAAATTGATGTAAAACAGAAGGAAAGGATTGAGTGAGCACCCACAGAAACACAAAAGGCAGTATGTGTATCTGAGTTGAATGAACCTGGACTTAGGAAAACGTGACAACAATCACAACTAGTTAGAATTACAGAATCCCTTAGGCGCACAAAGAGACTATTCGGACCATCAAGTCTGCAATGACCTACTGTCCCACCCTACCTCCATAACCCAACATTTACCATGGCTAACCCAACCCACCTAACCTACACACTACAGGCCATGTTTGCACAGCCAATCCATCAAACCTGCACATCTGTGGGAGGGTCACATATTATGTCTAAGTGCTCAGGATTGTGGATGAAGGCTCACAAATACTTGACTCTGACGCAAATCCTCTTTTTTATTCAAAATAAAATCTGGGGGAAACTGCAGCCAGAAAGATTTCCGATTATCTCATGAGGAAGAGAATTCAAAACTCGTGCCACTGACCCAGGGGGCGCAGTGAAGTCACAGAGGTCTGGGAACCATCAGAAATGTAACAAGTTGTGAGCAAGGTGGGGGTGAGACAAGGACAAAAAGGTAGTCTGTCACATGGGGGAAGGCAGGAGAGATTAAATTGCAGAAATGGTAGCCCCTCAAGGCCATGGGGAATGGAGTTAGGACTGGGAAAGAAACCAGGAAACAAGGTGAGCAGCTGTCAAAGAAATACATTGAAAAAACAGATTATAACAACATAGAGGGCAGAGTATGCAATCTGAAATTGTTGCTCTCATTGGTGAGTACAGAACGCTGTAAAGCCTGGGTCATTCTATTACAGCCAATACATGCAGGATAGGCCAAGTGGCCTCGATCTGTGCTGTAACTTTCTGATAAATGTATTCTGACATTTGGAATTCAGGTCGGATGATGTTCATAAATTATCAAATTGGACTTGAGTTTAATATTCTGGAGAAATATTAAATATATCACAATGATCCCATTCTGCAGACTTTAGTCCGCAGCCCTGCATGTTCCAGCATCTCAGTTACATCCATGTCCTTTTCTTGTAATGTGAAGCTGGTTACGGCCCCTGCCACCCCATCAATGAGTTCCTGCTCCCCACCATCTCCGAGTGAAATGAATTCTCCCCTCCCCTTCTTTCTGGGAATTAATTTCAATCTAAATCCTCCAGTTTCTGACTTCTCAGTTAATGAATAGCTCCTTCCTATCCACTCGATCTGGATTCCTCAGCATTTTATCACTTCAATTAAATCTCACCTCATCCTCCTCGGAAATCATCCCCAGCCTATCCAACCTTTCCTCAGAGCAGAAATTTTCCAATTGTAGAAATATTTTGATCAATCACCTCTGTACCCTCTCTGGTGTGATCACATTAACCCTGGAATAAAGGTATCAGAAGTGTGTGCAGTACTTTAACTGTGGTCAAACGAGTGTTCCTGACATTTCCCACGTCACCTCCGTGTTCTTGTGGTTGTCGCTCACACAAGAAGTGTCCTGGTTTTCCCACATGGAACTGGATGTGCACTCCATGGGGCTGGGATTCCATACCATGTGTTTATTTGTTAACTAATCTTAAATTAACTTCAGATTAAAACAACATTATCAGCTACCCACCAATCAACTTCTTCCATTGTACTCAAGTCACCTTACTTTTTAAAATCTCTTTAAAATTATTACTATCTAAACACAACAGGCTTTAATTTGCTGATTCAGATGTCTCCACTATTACAATCACTTGAAGATTATCTTTACCTTCAGCTACATTTGGTGAATTGAACACTGATTGTAAATATATGAATATCAAAAGGACTTGAGTTTTATGATAATTAATCCAGTTTGACATTCTTGTTGGTTAATATCTTGAAGAGAATTGTTCTCAGAACTCCAGCTGTGCTCTGACTTCATT
The DNA here is from genome assembly GCF_037043375.1 of Chiloscyllium plagiosum. NCBI lineage: Eukaryota > Metazoa > Chordata > Chondrichthyes > Orectolobiformes > Hemiscylliidae > Chiloscyllium > Chiloscyllium plagiosum. The sequence continues at coordinate 71,215,663 of NW_028270180.1, read as the reverse complement.
CACAACTGGATTTTGTTGGACTGCAGATCTTAGATCTGTTCTGTTGTTTCCCGGATTGCTTCACTCTGTCTCTTACTTGCTGCTTATGCTGTTACGCACACAAGTAGTCCTCTTTGGTAACTTCATCAGGTTAACACCTCACTTTTAGGTATTCATGCTGCTGTGACTGACATGCCGTCCTGAATTCTCTCAGTTGAATGAGGATTGATACTCTAGTTTGATGGTAAGAGGTAAGTTGGGGGATATGCGGGGCCGTGATTCTGTAAGTTTTGTTGGAGTACAATTCTACTGCTGTTGGTGGAAGGAAAGAGCTAAACTCCTACATTGTTGGCCCCATATACTACATGCAGTATCATGAACACTGATAGACCAAGACATGAAATACGAGCAACACTGTACAATGATGCAGGATCACAACTGCAGTAAGGGGAGTTTAAGATCCAACTTGACACAGGATTAGGGAAAGAAGCAGCAGATCAGATTGTCTCATTCATAGTCACAAAGAGACTCTATGAGATTATTGTACTGTTGGGGGTGAGGATGGAGGAGGTTGGGGAGATGGAGAGCCCTTCAAAAGAAACTAATCTGCCTGAGAGTTGTGAGATAGAATTGATTGCCATGCATTTAACAGAAAGCTAATTGAAACTGTTTTTATCCCCAAAAGATAACAAGACTGATGGTGCTTCCAATCATCACCAGAAACAAACCCCAGGATACATGGTTTGGAGATGGATGTCAATTGCCAATCAACATCCAACTCCTGCAATCATTGAGCAAACGTATGTGTGATTACCCAGTTCTGATGAACCAGAAAATCACTGTTCACTCTGTGCAGATGGACAGCGATGTGGGGACGTATTGGCCGAGTGGTATTGTCGCGAGACAATTAATCTAAAACCCCAGATACTGTTCTGAAGACCTGGGTTCAAAGCCTGCTGCAGCAGATGGGAGGATTTGAAATCAATTAAAAAAAAACTTGTGAATTTAGAGTCTAATGATGACCATTAATCGATTGTCAGAAAAACCCATCTGGTTCACTAATGCCCTTTCCAGAAGGAAGCTGCCATCCTTACCTGGTCTGGCCAACATTGTGACCTCAGACCCACAGCAATGTGGTTGACTCTTACCTGCCCTCTGGGCAATTAGGGATGGGCAGTAAATGCTGCCGGGCCAGCGACACCCTCATCCTGTGAATGAATAAAGGAAAATAAAAATCTGTACCCAGTGTGAATCTGTGCATGTTCAACAATGTTGTGAACATTTCCAAAGCTAAGATCTCTGTGTGCACAACTTTATCAGCTGCCAAAACCATTGTTCATTCCTTGGCATGAAAAGAGAAAAAAATCCTTCAACTGTGGCTATCAGTAAATTGACTGGTGTCTCAGCAGGATGGCTGCCTGAGTGAATCCCTTCCACCACACACACACAGAGCAAGTGAACAGCTCCTCAGTCTGACTGGTTTGGCCAGTTTCCAGGTGGGATGGGTAAAGAATTCCCTTCTGGCATTCCCCACATTTCCAGAGTCGATCCCTAGTCTGGCTGCACTGGTGTTTTGCCATTTCAGATAAATGCTAGCAGACTGTTACACACACCGTTCGCCCCCCCCCCCAAAAAAAACAAAAGAACCCAGTATAAAGCAGTAAACATTATCTCCTGCTGTGGAGGGACAGCCTGTATTGGTCTGAGTAGGAACACTGAGCAGATTTACCTAAATGACAACTTAATCGGTGACCAGAGCAAGTTAAGCAAGTCCAAATAAAATCATTATAGCACAGAAAGAGGCCCATCAAATCCAAGCTGGCTCTCTGTAGCAGAATCCCATATTCTCATTCCCCATACGTACCCCAAACTCTGCAAGTTTATTTCCCTCAGAACTGATCTAATTGTTTTTATCAATCATTGATATTCTCTACTTGCACCACCATAATAGGCAACATGTTCTGCATACTTCCAGCCAATACAGTCAACAGAAACACTTGCTCATCTTCCGCTCTCTCTAAATCTTACATCTGGTCTTAATATCAAATACAGATATTTTTGTCTGCTATATCTAGGTCTGTTATAATCTTATACAGCTTTATCAAAAATGTATTTAATGTCTGTTTTGTTCCACAAATCCAGACGACACAAGTTTTCTGGACAACAGCAGTAGCTTTATTATCGGACAGCCCGCAAGAGTTTCAAAGCATCTCTAAAGTAGCCGAGTGTCTACCTGTACAGACTCATCTTCACGAACCTCTGCCTTACCCACAGAGACAGTATATTTAATAAGAAGTAGACAAAGGCATATCAGTCACATGGGCAATTGCTACTACATAGTTTAAAGCTGGTAATTATGAATTTACAAAGCTTGATGAATGCCAATGTCCTGTGATAATGTGTGATGGATTACAGAAACTGATTATCGTATTGTCCATCATTATGTGTTGATGGGAAGAGATTAAGGCAGAAGGGTTCATCTTTCAGTAAATGGGGGATTCACTTACCTATGCTCATATGGAGGGGAAGTGAGACAATCAGAGCAGGAGGCAGTTTAACAGGGTTGTGCCCAGGGCTCTCAGTCTTGTCTGGAAAGGGTAAATTGCTCTGTCTGGGGTTATGGTGGAATCCACATGTGTGGCTCCAAGAGGTTCTATTTCGAAGATACGGTCTGCCTCACCCCTACTAAGGTGTTCAGTCTGTATTGGAAGAGTACAGGCCTTGTATTCTTACAATACGGCAGTAAGACCTTTGGCAGGATAATGTTTAACCCTTGAGTCACCAATGCATCCTGAAAGAGAAGTTGAAACTTTATTGCTGGAACAGCACAGCAGGTCAGGCAGCATCCAGGGAACAGGAGATTCGACGTTTCGGGCACAGGCCCTTCTTCAGGAATGAGCAGAGAGTGTTCAGCAGGAGAAGATAAAAGGTAGGGAGGAGGGACTTGGAGGAGGGGAGTTGGAAATGTGATAGGTGGAAAGAGGTCAAGGTGAGGGTGATAGGCCGGAGTAGGATGGAGGCGGAGAGGTCAAGAAGAAGACTGCAGGTCAGGAAGGCGGTGCCGGGCTGGAGGGATCCGGCTGAGACAAGGTGGGGGGAGGGGGGATGAAGAAACTGGTGAAGTCCAAGTTCATCCCCTGCGGTTGGAGGGTTCCCAGTCGGAAGATAAGACGCTCCTCCTCCGATCGTCGGGTTGTTGTGGTTTGGCGGTGGATGAGTCCAATGACCTGCATATCCTCGGTGGAGTGGGAGGGGGAGTTGAAATGCTGTGCCACAGGTTGGTTGGGTTGGTTCGTCCGGGTGGCCCAGAGGTGCTCTCTGAATCGCTCCGCAAGTAGGCGGCCTGTCTCCCCTATATAGAGGAGGCCACACTGGCTGCAGCGGATGCAGTAGATGATGCGGGTGGAGGTGCAGGTGAATCTGTGGCGGATATGGAAGTTTCCCTTGGGGCCTTGGAGAGAAGTGAGGGGGGAGGTGTGGGCGCAAGTGTTGCACCTCCTGCGGTTGCAAGGGAAGGTGCCGGGAGTGGTGGTTGGGTCGGTGGGGGGTGTGGATCTGTCAAGGGAGTCGCGGAGGGAGTGGTCTCTATGGAAAGCTGATAGGGGAGGGGAGGGAAATATATCCTTGGTGCTGGGGTCTGTTTGGAGGTGGCGGAAGTGACGGCGGATGATGCGCTGTACATGGAGATTGGTGGGGTGGTAGGTGAGGACCAGTGGGGTTCTGTCCTGGTGGCGGTTGGAGGGGCAGGGCTCAAGGGCGGAGGAGCGGGAAGTGGAAGAGATGCGGTGGAGGGCACCGTCGACCACGTCGGGGGGGAAATTGCGGTCCTTAAAGAAGGAGGCCATCTGTGTTGTACGTATTTTGAACTGGTCCTCCTGGGAGCAGATGCGGCGGAGATGAAGGAATTGGGAGAATGGGATGGCGTTTTTACAGGGGGCAGGATGGGAGGAGGTGTAGTCCAGGTAGCTGTGTGAGTCGGTAGGTTTGTAGTAGATGTCCGTGTTGATTCGGTCGCCTGAGATAGAAACAGAAAGGTCTAGGAAGGGGAGGGAGGAGTCCGAGACTGTCCAGGTGAATTTGAGGTCGGGGTGGAAGGTGTTAGTGTAGTGGATGAACTGTTCAACCTCCTCGTGGGAGCACGAGGTAGCGCCGATACAGTCATCAATGTAGCGAAGAAAAAGATGGGGGGTGGGGCCAGTGTAGTTGCGGAAGATGGATTGTTCCACATACCCTACGAAGAGGCAGGCATAGATGGGGCCCATGCGGGTGCCCATGGCGACTCCTTTTGTTTGGAGAAAGTGGGAGGATTGGAAAGAAAAGTTGTTCAGGGTGAGGACCAGTTCGGTCAGTCGAAGGAGGGTGTCGGTGGAAGGGTACTGGGTGGTACGGCGGGAAAGGAAGAAGCGGAGTGCTTTAAGTCCTTCGTGATGGGGGATGGAGGTGTACAGGGACTGGATGTCCATGGTGAAGATGAGGCGTTGGGGACCGGGGAAGCGGAAATCCTGGAGGAGGTGGAGGGCGTGGGTGGTGTCACGAACGTAGGTGGGGAGTTCTTGGACTAATGGGGACAGGACCGTGTCGAGGTATGCCGAGATGAGTTCGGTTGGGCAGGAGCAGGCTGAGACGATGGGTCGTCCGGGGCAGTCAGGTTTGTGGATTTTGGGCAGGAGGTAGAAACGGGCGGTGCGGGGTTGTGGGACTATGAGGTTGGAGGCGGTGGATGGGAGGTCCCCTGAGGTGATGAGGTTATGGACGGTCTGGGAGATGATGGTTTGGTGGTGGGGGGTGGGCTCCTACCGTCCCCTTGACCATGACCCCACCCCCCACCACCAAACCATCATCTCCCAGACCGTCCATGACCTCATCCCCTCAGGGGACCTCCCATCCACCGCCTCCAACCTCATAGTCCCACAACCCCGCACCGCCCGTTTCTACCTCCTGCCCAAAATCCACAAACCTGACTGCCCCGGACGACCCATCGTCTCAGCCTGCTCCTGCCCAACCGAACTCATCTCGGCATACCTCGACACGGTCCTGTCCCCATTAGTCCAAGAACTCCCCACCTACGTTCGTGACACCACCCACGCCCTCCACCTCCTCCAGGATTTCCGCTTCCCCGGTCCCCAACGCCTCATCTTCACCATGGACATCCAGTCCCTGTACACCTCCATCCCCCATCACGAAGGACTTAAAGCACTCCGCTTCTTCCTTTCCCGCCGTACCACCCAGTACCCTTCCACCGACACCCTCCTTCGACTGACCGAACTGGTCCTCACCCTGAACAACTTTTCTTTCCAATCCTCCCACTTTCTCCAAACAAAAGGAGTAGCCATGGGCACCCGCATGGGCCCCAGCTATGCCTGCCTCTTCGTAGGGTATGTGGAACAATCCATCTTCCGCAACTACACTGGCCCCACCCCCCATCTTTTTCTTCGCTACATTGATGACTGTATCGGCGCTACCTCGTGCTCCCACGAGGAGGTTGAACAGTTCATCCACTACACTAACACCTTCCACCCCGACCTCAAATTCACCTGGACAGTCTCGGACTCCTCCCTCCCCTTCCTAGACCTTTCTGTTTCTATCTCAGGTGACCGAATCAACACGGACATCTACTACAAACCTACCGACTCCCACAGCTACCTGCACTACACCTCCTCCCATCCTGCCCCCTGTAAAAACGCCATCCCATTCTCCCCATTCCTTCGACTCCGCCGCATCTGCTCCCAGGAGGACCAGTTCAAAATACGTACAACACAGATGGCCTCCTTCTTTAAGGACCGCAATTTCCCCCCCGACGTGGTCGACGGTGCCCTCCACCGCATCTCTTCCACTTCCCGCTCCTCCGCCCTTGAGCCCTGCCCCTCCAACCGCCACCAGGACAGAACCCCTCTGGTCCTCACCTACCACCCCACCAATCTCCATGTACAGCGCATCATCTGCCGTCACTTCCGCCACCTCCAAACAGACCCCAGCACCAAGGATATATTTCCCTCCCCTCCCCTATCAGCTTTCCGTAGAGACCACTCCCTCCGCGACTCCCTTGTCAGATCCACACCCCCCACCGACCCAACCACCACTCCCGGCACCTTCCCTTGCAACCGCAGGAGGTGCAACACTTGCGCCCACACCTCCCCCCTCACTTCTCTCCAAGGCCCCAAGGGAAACTTCCATATCCGCCACAGATTCACCTGCACCTCCACCCACATCATCTACTGCATCCGCTGCAGCCGGTGTGGCCTCCTCTATATTGGGGAGACAGGCCGCCTACTTGCGGAGCGATTCAGAGAGCACCTCTGGGCCACCCGGACGAACCAACCCAACCAACCTGTGGCACAGCATTTCAACTCCCCCTCCCACTCCACCGAGGATATGCAGGTCATTGGACTCATCCACCGCCAAACCACAACAACCCGACGATCGGAGGAGGAGCGTCTTATCTTCCGACTGGGAACCCTCCAACCGCAGGGGATGAACTTGGACTTCACCAGTTTCTTCATCCCCCCTCCCCCCACCTTGTCTCAGCCGGATCCCTCCAGCCCGGCACCGCCTTCCTGACCTGCAGTCTTCTTCTTGACCTCTCCGCCTCCTTCCTACTCCGACCTATCACCCTCACCTTGACCTCTTTCCACCTATCACATTTCCAACTCCCCTCCTCCAAGTCCCTCCTCCCTACCTTTTATCTTCTCCTGCTGAACACTCTCTGCTCATTCCTGAAGAAGGGCCTGTGCCCGAAACGTCGAATCTCCTGTTCCCTGGATGCTGCCTGTCCTGCTGTGCTGTTCCAGCAATAAAGTTTCAACTTTGATCTCCAGCATCTGCAGACCTCACTTTCTCCATCCTGAAAGTGAAGCAAAGTATGGAACAGGCCCATCTGTGGTATTTTAACTTCCTCATCCTGACCAGGAATCTGTTGACCACAATTGGATGCAATGATTGACTGTGACCTAAGTAGAACTTTGTCAACGGTCAGCATCTTTTCCATGAGTATGTTATCATTCCCTCTATTAATGAAGCCCAGCATCCTGTACATTTACTCAAAACACTTTATGTTCTCTCTCCTTTAAGGATTTGTACACATTGTCCCGCATTCCTGCTGTCCTGCTCCCTGTGTCTGTGCCATTCAAACATATATTCCCTTTCTACATTGCTTCTCTCAAAATGCATCAACTTACTTTGTGTTCTAAAGAAGAGACATATTCTACTCAAAATATTATCATTCTACCCCCTGGAAAACAGAACAGTACAGCACCTGAATAATCGGCCCACCATGCCTGTGCTGATCATGATGCCATTCCAAACTGATTCCATCTGCCTGTACATGATCCATATCCCTGCCAACCCATGCCTGCTTATCTGTCTGTCCAAATGCCTCTTAAACATTGTGATTGTTTCTGTTTTTACCATCTCTCAGGCAAGTACATTCTAGTCACTGACCACCTTCTGCATAATAAACTTGTCTGACACAACTCCCTTTTAACTTGCGCAGTTGTTTTTGAAAATGCTCAGCAGGTCATGCAGCATCTGTGAAGAAAAATCAGTTAATGTTTCAGGTCCGGTCCCCCTTCCTCAGAAATGTTAACTAATTTCTCTTCACAGATGCTGCTAGAACTGCTGAGCTTTTTCAGAAACTTCTGTTTTTCTTTCTGGTTTACAGCATCTGCTGTTCTTTCAGTTTTCATTTCCGTTAAACTTGCCCCATCTCCCCTTAAATCTATGGCCTGTGGAATTGGTAATTTCCACTTGGAAAAGGATTCAGATTATTCACTCTGTCTGTGCCTCTCGGATCACTCCACAGCCACTGACTTTCCAAAGACAACAATCCAAGATTTTCCAACTTCTCCCAATCCAGGCAACATCCTGGTAAACCCATTTCCACCCTCTCCAAAGCCTCCACATCCTCCTTATAATGCGGTGCTCAAAACAGCACACAATACTGCAAAGGTGGCCTAATGACAGTTTTATATTCAGTCCCTGACAGAAGAAGGCAAGCCTGCCATCCACCTCCTTCACCACATTCAGGGAGCTGTGAACTTGCACCTCTGTATATCAATGCTGCTCAGGGCGCTTCCTTTTAGTGTATACATTCCTTTTACAATGAGCCGCCCAAAACGGATCACGTCACACTTGTCTGAATTAAAACCTATCTGCAATTTCTCCGCATAACCTTCCAACTGATCTCGTCCTTGATGTTTCCTTTGACAACATTATTCACGATTCACAGCTTCTTCACTTTGTGCCATCTACAAACTTGCTAATTAAATCGTTTATATTTTCAGGCTAATCATTTATATGTGTTACAAACAACAGATGTCCCAGCTCTGACCCTTGTAGAACAGAGGCACTGGTCACAGACCTCCAGCCGGCAACATACCCCTGCACAACTGTTGCTGGGAGAAATATCAAAGAGGAGCCTTGAGTTCTGTGCTGAGCAGCACGACCAATGTTTATTCAGAGCTCCTTACTAATGCATGATGAAAGAGTTCCCTCTCTGGAATTCTGTGGCTCCCCCAGCCAAGTCCATCATTTTGATGTGTTTCTTTCATTCGTTCCCCCCTGACCCGATCTCCTGGGTTCGGGATGTCAGCTCGGATGTTTATGAGCTCCCTTGCCCAGTCTCTGATTCTCTGTCCGTCTGCAACTTCCCCTCTCAGCTCATGCAGTTGCTTTGTCAGTTCTTTCACAAATTGTTTCACCCTATCCTTGCCATTGTACATCTCCTGCCCTCCCACTACCATACCCTCTGGCAGCTGCATAGTCCATCCGGTCACTAATTCAAAGGGGGATTGCTCAGTTCCCTTTGCTGGGGTTGAAGTCAGTTTCATTAGGATTGTGGGGAGTACACTAACCCATCTCTGCCTGTCTCTGTCAGGGCCTTAGTCAGACTAGCTTTCAGTGTCTGCTTCATTCCTTCTCCTGTCCCTGAGCTCTGGGGGTGGTATGTGAGATGGGATTTCTGCTCAGTACCAAACAGGCCACAGAGCTGCTTAACTTAGTTTCCTGGAACGTGTGTCCCTTGGTCAGAATCTGCAGGGGAATGCTTCCGCCCACTGAGTAAACCTGTTTATTAAGACCCAGCAGGATTTCCTTCCCTGGGATTGGGATGGGGGTGTACATAAAATCCATCTGTAATTGTTCCCGTGGGCCCCTGGGTCCCTACGGCTTCCTCCATTTTATCCTGATTGTTTTCCCTGGCTCACGCTGTGTACAGACTACACCCCTTTGACAAAACCTTCTTGTTCCACAACACCCCTGTAGTTGATCATCCGATATTGCATTTTATCCTGCTCAATATGGGCCAGCCCATGATATGTTTTTCATAATGTTTGTCTTATACAGTGGCACTGCTGCATCATCCTATGTCCTATTACTGCCCCACCCTTTTCCCCTTCCTGTTTCTCCTGCTGTGGGACTGTTTCTGGAAATGTCTTTAAACTTTCCTTTCTCGCTTCTGTAGCTACTGCCACTGCATCCTCCTCAAATGTCTGCACCGTTTCAGTAAGTATGCTCACCCATGTCACCAACTACCGCGTTGGTGTGGGGTTTCTACTTTCCTGTGAGCTCTAATCTTCATTATTGCTGCTTCACTGGGAAAGTTAGCTGCTTCCACTAATTCTCTGACCTGTTCTTCATGCTCAATGTGGTCCCCAGACAGGGTGATGTACCTTCACCGAGCCCAGTCCTGAACTATACCAAAGGCATGCTGACTGTGTGCATTTTGCCTCCCTCATCCCTGGTTAATGTCCGCGCTTCTGCCAGGGCTCGTGATGGTTCTCTATTTCTGGATAATTCCTCATAAAATTCCCACAATAATTAAACAATCCTAAAGTTTGCCTGATCCCTTTACGGTGTGTGGGTGTATAGTTTTATAATCATAGTTTTTGTTCCCGCTGGGACTGTTCCCTCTCCCTCCCTGATTTGATCTCCCCAATATGATGTCCTAGTTACGTCTCTCCCTACCTTCCCAGTTGCACTCGCTGTGCGTTAATTTTAAGCCTGGCCTGGTTAACCTGATTCAATACTCTGTATAATATCTGGATATGTTCTTTCTTCACTGTTTGAGGTGATGAGGTGTTGGTAAGATCAGTGTGACTAAATCCATCAAACACACATCGGTGGGATATACTAGAATATTGCAGGATCCCTGAGGTAATAGTATCCTGGTCGCCTGTTCTCCTCAGTCAGTAAACACCACTTTCATCTGCCATTCAATGTCCACAGGTATGGACCCAGACTATTTCCAGCTTCTGTCAATCTGTCACTCTCACAATTATTGCCCCCTCATCCCCAGTTTTGATGAGATCCTGTTTGTGTGGGGAGTGAGAGGGCCCTCGATCTCTACAGGGTCGATAGATAACAACCCACTTTCTTGTTTGAGTTACGCACACCGCTGAGTTCGTCCGAGCAATAACCCACCAGATTCTTTGACTGTCCCAGTCTCCCTGCAATGTAGCTACTCTGGAGAGGTTGCCTCTCCTTTTCTTTCTGTCCCAGTCCTGGCCGGAGCATCCCCATGTTTAAATTCAGATGTTGATGTCAATAGTTGCATGAATAGGAGCAACTCCCAGAAGGTCCCTTATTGAGTTTCACACCTCCATATCTGAATACATTTTGTCATACTCCCAGTCTACATCGGGGCAGCTTTGCTTCATCCAGCTTCCTAGGTTCCCTCTCCGACTGCTCTCAATTTAGTAATTGAGGGAGTGAGGGGTAAATGCTTATCGGTAACTGACAAAGATGCTCCGGTGTTAGCATCATGCAGTTTTGGCCCTTCAACAGCGCGTCAATGAATATTCATGGGCTATGCATATACTTAGGTGAACACAGGCCACACACAATATGAACACCTATCTCCCTCTCTGTGCCTACGTTCCTTGTCTTTGTGCCCTTTCCTGCTTCCCTTGTAACATTGTGGGTCTGATTACCCTCCCTGTACTGCAGCTATTCCCCTGTGTTTCTGAGTTTGCCTCAGCTCTCATGACGCAATTCAGAGTGTGGTTAGAATTATCTCCCACTGGGAGTCCCATGTTTATAATTACAGTTAAATAGGATCCCATGTCATCTTTTAAATACATCAAACCTATTTCATCATCACAGGCTGGAGTTTGGTAAACCCCCGTGGTCCTTACACCTCAGGCTTCCTCTCTGTATAATCCTCGATATTATCTTTGGGCCCCTGAGTCACCAAGGTTATTTTAGCCCATTCAGCCTGTCCCGTCCCCTGTGTGTCCCTGCAATATCTGTTAATGCCTGGAGACACTGATCGGCTGTACTCTGGGAGGAACCGGCTTGTACCCCATCCTCTCATTGCAGGGACAGTTTCTGTTGTACACTTCAGGGCATCTTGGCCCGAGGGAGGGTCCATACATCATCTTCGGTGAGACTGTGTACCTCTACTAATTCATCCATATTGTCCCAATAAGGCCCATTATTACCATTTCTCTATCAGGCTGGGTGTTCATTCACCAACATCTGTCGTTCAGCGGGTGAACGGTTCAGGTTTAGTTTCTGTCAGTTCCCTTTGTTGCCCCCACCCCTCCTGTCTGTCCAAGTTTGAGCTTTGATGCACAGCGATGCTATAGACACGGCCTTCTGGGCCTTACAGGGCGGTGGGTCATCCCACCCATTGCCGTCCCTCTATCCATACGTAGACGCTTTGTCATCTAACCCGTTCCTGCCAGTGTCACCATCCTCACTGCCTTCTGAGGATAGAGAGAGACTAGGTACCTCCCCCACTGTAACTACCACCTGGCCCTTTGGATTTAAGGCTTCACATCTGAGAACCACCACCTTCACTTGTTCCTGTTTCCCATAATAATGTAATATATTCCATCATTCCTTGAATAAAACAGAACAAAATGTGAATTTAGTTTGACTTGAAATATTAATAATTTGACATTCACTTCACTTATCTATAGAGGTGAAAATCGTACTGTGATTATTTAAGTGAATTTAACGTGATCATACAATGAAAATAACTCTGATAATCAACGACAATGAATGAACTGAATAATATGTGATTATTTGTACCAGTTCTTGCATTGAAAATTCGATTTTATTTTAATGCTTGTCACCCATTACGTCATGCATTGTTATTAGGGAATAAAGTAATGGAAGGATATCAGAGAAAATAAATAGACTTTAATTTTAGCTTCACTACAATAATGAACCAAAACAATATTTGGAAATACGGATAAACTACATAACAAAGTTTTCAGTGTCATTATTGACATGAAAACTATTTTAGTTTGCAAGTTGTTTTGCTCTAAGAATAAGTGGAAATGAATTGTGATTTGGAATTCACCATTTAAAATATATTTTGAAGAGAATAATCAGATGCATTTTTTTGGAGGAAATTAGGAATGGAAAAAAAATATATATTCATTGATATTAATAGTTTTTAAATGTTTAGAAGTTGACTGGGATTATTTGATTGAGAGAGGCTGCATGATTATAAAGAGCAAGTCGCCTTTTTCATTGCATTGTTGGTTTCACTAGAATCTGTTGTGGTCTGAGCTCTTGATGTGTGCAGTGGACTGTCACTAAAAGCTTAATTAACCTGCGAGTCCCTGATCAGGTTTCCTTTGTCTGTAAGTCAGTCTGTAACTGAGGTGAGCAACACACCTCCTTTTGTGAGGGGAAACAGATTCTCTTCAAAGGAAATAAGTGGCAGATCACTCTGAGAATGGGTTCTAGCACACACCATAGGCAGGGAAGGGTTTTTATTTCTAAAGATTTCCAATCTCTATCCACAAATCTGATTTGTCAGTTTGTGGAGGATTCAGCCCCTTTGTTCAGAGCTGTTTTATACAAGCATTCCGTTCATTATGTCTTTGCCAAGAATGTTGTTTACTTTTCCCTTTTACTGTGATTCTGCAGGTTAGAATATTCTGTGAGTCAATAATGGTGAATAACTGAACATTAAATGATTTTGTCTCTAACAGAGCAGTGGTCTTGTTTTCAGCTAATTATTCACTTTCCATTTCCTGGTTGTGTTGAATGTTCCAGAACCAGACTCTGAGCAATGTTTCCATTCACTTGTGTTGGATTCACTGACAGCCACATGGTCAGTCAGTTTCAGGAGTTTGAATTCAATAATCATCTAGAATTATGAGCTATTGATGAAATTATTCTCGATTGTCAGGAAAAACCCATCTCGGTCACTGATGTCCTTTAGGGAAAGAAACTGCCATCCTTACCTGATCTAGTCTCCATGTGACTCCTGACCCACAGCAATGTGGTTGACTCTTACCTGCCCTCTGGGTAATAAATGTTGCCCATAGCCAGTGGCACCTACATCCAGTGAATAAATTTTCAACAAAGCTCTTCGTCCTGGGTCATGTGAGAAAGAAGCAGGAGGTGACCATTCAGCCCCTCAAGTCCACTCTATCATTCAATAAGGCCAGGCCTGATCTGTTAGTGATTGATGTTCCATCTTCCCCCAACGTCCCTTAGCAAGAATCTATCAACTTGTGTCTTAAAAAATATTCATTGAGCCCACCTTCTGGGGCAGAGAGTTCCAAAGTTGCACAGCCCTCTGTGAGGAAATAAACCTCCTCATCTCTGTCCTGAAAGGGTGAATCTAATTTTAACGTATGACCCACAAGAGGAAACATCCTTTCCACGTCCTCCTTACCAAACCATTCAGGATCTTAGATTCTTCAGTCATGTCATCCCTCACTCTCACAAACTCCAGCTGAAACAAATCCAGCCTGTCCAACCGATCCACATTTTATTACTGTCACGCCGGGTTGAAATGTTGTGTTGTGTTTATTATGCAGTGAATGCGTTGTTCCACACTGTGGGGTCTAAGAGTAAACGTGAGCCATACGAGCTTTCCTGTCTCACTGTGTTACATATATCTTACATCACTGTGGTGATCCCATCCTTCCCTACCTCATATAACCAAAAAGAATGGCAGAGAGAGATCAAGAAACGTTGTTAGAAAATTTGTTGTCGCCTAAAAGGTACTTGGTCTGTTTGTAGAGATTGCATTGTAGTTGAAGTAACCAGTTAATGAAAAGTTACTGACAAAATATTTTAAGTGGAGTTGCTGCTGGTGATGGAAATGCTGCTGGTTGGTATAAGAGAAGGCTGGGTTGAATACTGTACTGATGAGAAAGTTGGGCAGGGTAACCTTTTATCTTTGTCAATAAGAAGAGGCAGAGATTGCAGCTAGGACAGCGTTGGAGCTGTTTTGATCTTGGAGACATTATTTTAATATTTATTTGATGTGATTTGGTTGTCACTGGCTGGGCCCAGCATTTATTGCCCATCCCTAGTTACCCTTGAGAAATTGGTGGTGAGCTGTGTTCTTGAACCGCTGCAGTCTAGCTGCTGTGGGATCACCCACGATGCCATTGGGGTGGGGATTTCCAGGACATTCACCCACCGACAGTGAAGGAATGGCGATATATTCCCAAGTCAGGGTGGGTTAGTACCTTGGAGGGGATCTTGAAGGTAGTTGTATTTCCATATAGCTGTTGCCCTTGTCCTTCGAGATGGAAGCGGCCATGGGTTCCTTGAGTGTTGTTAGAGCTGCACTCATCCAGGCAAGTGGGGAGTATTCCATCACACTCCTGACTTGTGCCTGGTAGCTGTTGGGCAGGCTTTCAGGAGCCAGGAGTTGAATTACTCTTGTAGCCACTGTGTTTATGTGGTGAGACCAATTCAGTTTTTGATCAATGATTATCCCCAGGATAGTGTTGATAGTGGGTGTTCAGTGATTGTAACAGCATTGAATGTCAAGTGATGGTGGTTAGGTCATTTCTTATACGTGATGGTCACAGCCTGCATTTGTGTGGCATGTATGTTACTTGCCCCTTGTCAGCCCAAACCTGGATATTGTCCAGATTTTGTAGTTCTTGGGGTTGGACTGCTTCAGTACCTGAGGAGTTAATTATTTATCAACGTTCAATAATTACAAAATTATGCAAATTCCTTTTTCTATCAAATGTCATGGACTGTATCTTGTGGTCACTCTGATATTCACTTTCATTATCTCCTTATTTTCTTCCTAATTCAGACACAAATGTTTGAACATCGATCAGGATAAAATTAAATAAATTAAAAACATACGTTTCTGCATGTAAGCTAATTGAATGAAATACATTACTTCTGTATTGTTTGCATTTTGATCAAAAGTCATTTCTTTTCAATAATTACTGAATGGCTCATTTATTGTCCTCAATCCATCAATCTAGCTGTTATATTGTAGTCTTCAGTTTACCGATCTTAATGATGTCTAATCAACATCAGAGCAAAGTGCTTTTAAAATATTGAGTCAACTTATTTGTTCAGATTACAACATTTATTATGAATTCATTATCCTTATAATAATTACAGAATAATTTGTTTGTCTTTCTAACGTGTATAGTCAGATCCATATTTTAATTTAATCCATTGTTTCATTTAATCCATTGCAGCAATGCTATTGTTTTCAGGTCAACTATCCCACAGTGAAACCAATGATTTTGCATCCAACACGCTTTGAAAACTGACTTTTGTTCATTTGAATAATCACAGCAATCTCAGCCTTATAAATTCAGAGAACTGTAATTACTTTTCACTGCAATGATTGCTGTTCATGTCTACACATTGCACAGTCACATAGTAACATTAAATATCTCCTTCTTTGAAGTGCACTGATACATTTTCAAAAATCTGTGTTGTTAATATGTAATTATTGTTCAGTTCAGGAAGAGGTATAAATGTGCAATAATAGCTCAGTAAATGAACTGATGTGAATATATTGCAGTGTACAAACTCTTCATCATTGTGAATATCAATTTTTATTTTAATCATGGAAACACAGTTGAATTAATTCAATTATATTTCACTTTAATACTCGGATTCATTGTATTTCTAATCACAATAAGAGTGAACTATTTCATGTGACACAATTATTTAAAATTTATGTCACTTTTTCATGGACAGAAAATAGAATTAACACCCGTTTTTGCTTTCCTTTACCCAGCACAGTCAAGTTTGAATTGTAAAACGTTAGACTGATACAGCACGGAAACAGGCCATTCAGC
Source organism: Chiloscyllium plagiosum (assembly GCF_037043375.1). NCBI lineage: Eukaryota > Metazoa > Chordata > Chondrichthyes > Orectolobiformes > Hemiscylliidae > Chiloscyllium > Chiloscyllium plagiosum. Next base: position 71,199,647 of record NW_028270180.1, on the reverse strand, counting down.
CCAACTTGGCATTCCGGCCAGGTTTCTGAAACTAAACTAGTCCCATTTTCCTGTGTTTGTCCCATATCCCTCTGGATGTTTTCTATCCATGTAGCTGTTCAAATGTCTTTTAGATGTTGTAATCGTACCAGCTGCTGCCTTTCCTCTCACAGCTCATCTCAAAATGCCAAACACGCGTTGTGAAAAGAGTTGCCCCTCAGATCCCTTTTAAAACTTTCCCCCTCACCTTAATAACATTCATACTTTAATCAGTAACCTGAAGCAAATAAATTCAAGATATTGTGATCATTATAATGAACAACAGATACAAGTTGAGAAAATGTTGGATTGAAAAATAATTCAATTGACACTTAGATATTTTCAAATCAACTCTGAGGTGCTTTGACACATCTCTGTTTAAGGTAGGAATTGAACGCCTGCCCTTCTGGTCTATTAGTACAGACATTACCAGAGCCCTCCATAATGTTCCCATGCAGGAACGGCAGGACTATAATCACAAACTTACTGTGGTTACTCTCAGGGAAATCTGCTCAGATATTTATTGTGATAATTGGACGAGGATTGTATTAGATAGTTCCAGTGTGTAATGGATAAAAAGAATTAGTAATTTCTAATAATGATGGAACGAAGTGACAATGATCTTAAATAAATATAAGTTTCATGATAATCAAATAATTCAATATGTTTGAAGCAGTTATTCACATACATAAATTAAAATTAAACTGCTTTGTAAAGCACATGATTTGGAAATAAAGCATTGGTCATTCAATGTGACTACTCAGCGAAAGGCAACTTCCCTCAGTTTCACAAAATTGTGATTTCTAAGAATTCAAGATTTATTGTAAAAGAATAGATCAAACATTTGTTAATTCAGGTTTGTGTACACAAGAAACACATGAAATTTAAATAATGTTTAATGTGAAAAATGGTTATCTCTTTTGTAATAATCAGAATTATAGAAATGTTAGCATTGAAGTGAAATACAATCAGTACAAGAATGCAAAAAACTGTGGATGCTGGAACTCAGAAACAAAATCAGTAATTGCTGGAAACCAACTCAACAGGTCTGGCAGCATGTGTGGGGAGCATTCAGTGTTAATACTTTGGGTCCAGTGATCCTTCCTCAGAATGTATTTTTGCTCACAGCCAATTCAATCCAACTAAGCTTCCACACTGAAAATTATTTTGCTAAGATTAAGAGATTGTAGAGTGCAATATTGTTTGTCAGTTGATGTTTTGAGCCATTGTTCCACATCGACAGCTGGATATATTGCATTTAAACAATGATTACCAGTTAGACAATAGCAATAATTAGTTTTAAAATGGCTGAAACCAAATTTAAGGTGGATAAGAAAATCCTCATTGCAATGTAACTGTGCAGGAAATCGGAAAAAACTGAAATATTGAAGTGAAAAATAATTAGCCATCTCTTAATTGATAAGGCTGATTAATAATCCATCCATTAATATGAGAATTCAAATGAAAGAGAATGAGACAGTTACTATGAGTGTTGGGTGAGAAAACGTTGGTTAATTGCAGGTGTGTTGACCTGAAAATAATATTAATATTTCATTATGACACTGGCATTAAAAAATAATGGATTCAACTAAAATGAGAATCTCATGATGGCGTGAGAATTGAAAGGACAATTAAATTAGATTAGATTACTTTACTTACAGTGTGGAAACAGGCCCTTTGGCCCTACAAGTCCACACCGCCCCGCCGAAGCGCAACCCACCCACACTCCTACATCTACCCCTTATCTAACACTACGGGCAATTTTAGCATGGCCAATTCCCCTGACCTGCACATCTTTGGACTGTGGGAGGAAACCGGAGCAGCTGGAGGAAACCCACGCAGACATGGAGAGAATGTGCAAACTCCACACAGTCAGTTGCCTGAGGCGGGAATTGAACCTGGGTCTCATGGAGCTGTGAGGCAGCAGTGCTAACCACTGTGCCATAATGTTAGAACTCAACACTTAAAATGATTCAATATATTCAAAGCAGTTTGTACTGGATATTCATTAAGATCAGTAAACTGAGAATTAAAATATTGGGTTAATGTGAAAACAAAAATCACAACTTCAGAGATTATTCATCAGAATTGTTATGTCATTGAAAAAAAAACTCATTTATTCAAGAATTCTGCATTTCCCTCATTTTCTGTCTTTTTCCCACAGGGATCTATACTGGAACCCTTCTTTTCACGATACAAATATATAGAAGTGACATGGATTAAAATCTAATTGGGTGAGTTAATAAGCTTGCAGATGATACAAAGTTCAGTGCAGTTGTGAATAATGTAGAAGGTTGCCAAAGAATGCAGCAGGAAAAAGATAAACTGCAGCTATGGGTAGAGAAATTAAAGATAAAGCTTAATCCATACAAGTATGAGGTGTCTCACTTTGGGAGCTCAAATGTTAAGGAAAAGTAGATCGTTCATGGCAGGACCTTGAACAACTTTGTTGTTCAAAGGGATCTTGGCATTCATGACCATGGCTCCCTGAAAGTGTCCATGCAAGTAGATAGGGTGGTAAGGAAGGCAAATGGCATGCTTGCCTTTATTGGTCATGGAACTGGTTACAAAAGTCAGGATATCATGTTGCAACATCATAAGACTTTGGTTAAGGCATACTTGAAGTATTGTATTCACTTCTGTTCGCCACATTACAGGAAGGATATGGAGGATTTGGAGAGGGTACAGAGAGCATTTACCAGGATGCTGCCTGGATTTGAGAGGCGAGAAAAAACTCAGGCTGCTTTTTTGTGGAGTGGCGGTTGCTGGGGGAAAAATTGATTGAAGTCTATACAATCATGAGATATATAGGTAGAGTTGTCAGTCAGGAAGTTTCTCACCAGAGTTGAAACATGAGAACTATGAGTCATGCATTTAAGGCTAGGGGGAAAAATTCAAGGGGCATGTGAGGGGCAATTGTTTTTTACACAGGGAGTGGTAGATGTCTGGGATGAACTTCAAGGGTTGGTGGTGGAGGCAGATACATTAAGGCTATTTAATGTTCATGTAGATAATTTGGATGGATATGGATCAAGGGTCGGCAGAAGGGATGAGTTTCTTTTGCATTATGTTCAGCATAACGTTATGGGCCAAAGGACCCATTCCTGTGCTGCACAGATCTTTGAGAGAAAACTAATGTCTCACTCATATGACATTTAATCTAATCAACATTTAGCCACTGGTGTCGGAAATAGAAAGAAAATAAGTAGAGAACGAACTTGACTATAATCTAAAGTTAGAGTCAATGACATTTACAGAGGTCATTTTTTGATTTTTTTTTAAATTATAAGATTAATAACTTTGGAGATGAGTTGAAACCATTTGCAGTTACTGATGTACTGAGCCAAAATTACCCCTTTTAAACTGCAGATTGGACTAGAAACCTGTTAGAAAACTTGAAAATATTCAGTAAGGTGTGATGCATATCATAATATTATCCATTGATTATTACTGCCAATACTACAATAAAAAAAATCAGGTCTACACCAAAAAGCATCGATTTTCCATCCAATACTCATTGGAAATATTGGAATACTACTCATTTCAAAATCAAAGTAATCACAGCCTCATCGATTAAGAGACATCTAATGACATTTCACCAATAATTACTGTTTATTTCGAACAAACAGCATTGGGAAGTTTCTTATTAACATGCAGGTCACTGACAGCATACTAATAATTTAGTTATTGCTAATATCTAACCACTGATCAATCCAGTAAGGGATAGAAAAGTGGAATTATGGCTCATTACATCAACTGATGGAAAGATATTGCAGTGTTCACTCTCCCAATTATTGTGAATATCGATCTAAATTTTGATTGATTTGATTATATTTTTCTTCAACACAAAGATTTATTGTAATTCTGATCACAGTAAGATTTAAATATTTTAAAGCTTAAAAAGTTAAATTTGTGACATTTTTTGTAAACAAAAAAAATAGAATTTACAGATGTTTGCTCTTTCCTTTATCAATCAAAATACATTTGGAATTGTTGCGAGTTATACATTTGTGGAAGGAAGAGAAGATGTCTGCAGCTGAATAGTCACAGTGAATGACCTTTTCTTCCAATTCCGTCCGACTGCTAAACATTCTCATTATCTTTTTCTTTATAAGAAAAACTGCTTTAAACGTATTCAGCAGTTGTATTTTTTATGAATTTACAACAAGCTCATGATATGTCGATTTATCTTTCTTCCAATTATTCTGATATTAATATGTAAGTTAGAGCATATGTGCTTAGTACCTTTATTATTGTGAATTACTGGTTCATTCTCAGTCCATTATACAGAAACAGTCTAATTAATTCCCAGCCCAATTATCGGAATGAACACTGGTTAGTTTTCATTTGAGTAATCCCAATTGATAATAATCCAACCCTTCCTTGTTGGGAAGATCATGAAAGGCACTTGTGGCTCTAGTAGTGTGTCTCCTAAGATACCAGATAACCAGATGCAGAGCCATAGCCTTGAAAGCTAGTGCTTCCAAATAAACCTGTTGGACTATAACCTGGTGTCATGTGATTTTTAACTTTGCCCACCCTAGTCCAACACCGACATCTCCAAATTATTGTTGCACAAAGGAATTCTCGTAATTTTTAAAAGAAAATATGACTTTAATTAAGATTTTTAACACACGATTATTAATCCCTTCCTATATTAATATAATATAATTGTGATTGAAAAGAAATGCTCACTGAACACGGCACATACAACCACACAAATGTCTTCCTGGTCATCTAATTACTGCTCAAGAGAAAAACCTGAGTAAATATCTTATTGTTTCTGAGAACAAGAATCACAGTAAACATTTGGTGAGCAGTTCCATCCAATAAATGCACTTGATTTCTTACATTTCACTTCAGTAATTGCACACGAAATATTTCGCTAAAACCAATAACAATGAGCGAGGACGCTAACATCAGCATACATAGATTTCCAATCCAGTTGAATTATCGCAAAATAAAATAATGTATTTTGGCTTAGTACAACCTGTAGGTGAAAACATTTTGAGCTCGCACCTTAAAAATCTTTATCTGCTTATTCAGACAAAATAGTGAAACTTGGCACTGTAAACTTATTTTGACTTTCACTCACGAAAATACTCATGTGAATCGCTTCTCATTTTCTTCCTAGTTCAGATATAAATGTCGAAATATTTACGATAATAAAACTTTAGGAATAATAAGTATTCTTTGCAAAGACGACATGAAGATGTTCAAGGTCCTCGAATTACTGTTGAGTAGAATACTCTTCATAAGGGTCTTACTGTCTCGAGCCGATGTTTTCCGTGACTGGTATTTTTTTTGACTAGTGACTGATGTGTTTTCAAATCATGTGCACTGCAGAAGGATTTTTTAAATTTTCAATTTGTTATGAGCAAAAAAACTGCTTTGAACATGCTGATTTTTTTTTACTCCAAAGTTATTTATCAATGTACAATCATCACAAAATTATGGAAGTTCTCTGTATCTTAGGTTCACTGTCATACGCACTTTCACTATCGACTGATTAACGTCCGACTTCTGACACGAATGTCTAAACATTGGTCATTAACAAAAGTATATAAATTAAAGGTACGTCTCAAGAAGCAAACCAATGGATGGAAACATGTCATTCATGTAATCCTGCATGTTTGACCCAAAAACAATTCTGCTGAATAATAACTGAATGGATTATTTTTGTGAATCCATAAAGCTAGCCATTATATTGTAATCCTCAGTTTACCGATCTTAATGAATATCCAATAATCATCACAGCAAAGTGCTTTCAGAACAGTAAATCAATTTATCTTTTCAGATTATAATGTTATTTTTCCAGTCACTGCCATTACATTAATTGCACAATTATTGGAGTTAATCTTTCTAACAAATATAGTGAGAATCGCATTTTAATTGCATCAATTGTTTCTGACTACGAACACTACAATATGAAATTCAATTTACTGTTCAGGTGAACAATCCTATATTGGAACCAATGACTTCCCATTCAATGCCTCATTGTAAATATTTGATGATTGCTCATTTGAATGATCACGGCAATCTCAGCCTGAAGCGTTCAGAGAACTGTAATTACTTTTCATTAGAATAATTCCTGGTCGTTTCTCCACATTGTTCAGTGAAATAATCAACTAAGATTTGTCAGTATTCTTAAATTAACTGATAGAATTTTGACAATCCAATTTCTGTTATTATCTAATCATTGTTCAATATAGTTCAGGGCATATCTGTAGAATATGGCTCATGTATGAAATAATGTAAAGATTTGCAGTGTGTGTTGTAAATATCAATTTTTATTTTAACCCTAGCAAAAGTTGAATTGATTTAATTATGTTTTGTTTACATGTTAACATTTACTGTATTTATAAACGCGGTACAAGTTAATCATTTTTCATGGAACAAAATCATTTAAAATTCTTGCGACGTTTTGAAGTACAACAAAATGAACTAACATCTCTATTGTTTCATGAAATAGTCACAATACATTTTGAACTTTGGGAAGTGAACATTTCTGGAAAGAAGGGACGTTGTCTTCAGATGAATAGTCCTATTGTGTGACTAATTCATTTATTTTCCTATTCATTTATGTTGCAAAAGCATTTTAATTTTCTTTTTATTCTGTGAAAACTTGCTTTGAACATATGAAATTATTTTATTGATCTTTGTTCATCAGTGTACAACGATCAAATGATTAGGCATTTTTTCCTATCATGGATCTTCATGAGATTCATATTTAATTAAAGTCATTATTGCTTTGTTACATCATTACTGTAAATTACTCATTCATTTTGTCAGTTCATTACACACAGGAAATATGTAATTAATTCCCATACAAATTATTACAGTAAACATCTGATTCGTTTTCATTTGTGTTGCCACAGTAAGCATGTGACTATGGTCCTACCCTTCCGTGGGGGGGGGGGGGGGGGGGGGGAATTATGAAGGGTCCTTGTGGAGCTCTGACAGTGTCTCTGCGACAAGATCAGGAGGAATGATTTAAATTCCCATCTTCAGCAGAGATGTGTCAGAGCTGCTCCAAATATTCCTGAGAAAATACCTGAGCATAGACTGAACTGCTTTTCAAACAACATGAAATATACTTCAATCTGCTGTGCATTTCAATCATCACCATATCTACTAATTATTTTCTTCAGGTCACTAATAAAACGATGCATCTAATTCTGCTGGTTCGAAATTCCTTGGAAAAGTAGTTGAGAATGTTGAGATCTTAAGGTTGGAAGAGTCTAAGAAATGATACTCTCTGTGTTTTTTTTTCTGTTTGAAAGAAGCTTGTTCAGACATTTCAAGCACATAACTCCTTATTCCCCAGTATTATAAAGATGAAAAAAATAAACAGTCGAAATTCCTCTTCAGCAAAATTACCAAATGCAACTTCATATTATTCATTGGTCAGTTGTTCACCTACAATTGTAACTAAATATTGCAATTCATCTAAATATTGTTATGTGCTTTGAACAAATTAAATTTCTTGTTACTATTCATTCATGAATTGTCAGTAATATGTTTTTATTTTCCATCCACCTATTCATAATTCATAAGATTGATAAGCTTTCAAAATATCGACGTGCTCATTTGAACATTTAATTTGTCTCTCTCTCACTTATCTCACTTCGTGCATGATAGCTTCAATGCATTTTGCTAATCAACTCTACGAAACTTAAAAATGTTGTTGACTTTACTTATTTTGTGTGAGGAAAACAATGTAGGTACACCCATCTGTTCTTTTGCTCAAATAACACTAAATTTTAAATTATTGAAAAGACTACACTGGGGGAAAAATAACGATTCTTCAACTCAAATATCACATTAAATGACAGTTTTTCAAATCATGTGACCTCTAAAATGATTTGTATTTTAATTTCATTATAAGAAAAAAAAACCTGCTTTGGAAATGTTAGAATCTGTTTCCTTTACTTTCAGCATTAGTTGTCAATGAACAATAATCACGTAATTATCAGTCATTTTCTGCAAAATAATTTTCTGTACCAAATGTCATTAACTCGACCTTTTGTTCACAATAGTACTCACTTTCCCGGTCTAATTATTTTCTTCCTTATTCTGACATAGATGTTTAAACATTTATGGCGATAAAAATTTAAAAAATAAACATGACTCAACAAAAAAAACCCAATTTTGAACTGAGTCAATTTTTGCTGAGTATTTTTTAGAATTATTAAAGTGACTTTTTATATATTAATGTTCTGTTTATCAATCTTAATTATTACGCAATCGAAGTCAGAGCAAAGTGCTTTCAAAATATCAAGTTAATTTATCTATCAATATTTTGGAAACAATTAACAATTACAATAATTTCACAGCACTTTGTGCTTGTTATGAAGTTTAAGTTAATGTTTATTTAATATTTTCCATGTTTCTTATTGTGAATGCTACAATATAAAAACCTGTTTGGTCGGGCCAATACACCCAGAAAAGACCAATAACTGCCCTTGCGACATCGTTTGTAAATATCTGACTTTTGCTCATTTGAAAGATCACAGTCATCTCAGGCATTGATATTCAGAGAACACCAGTTACTTTACACTGCAATATTTCTCTTCATTTCTGCACATTACTCAGTGGAATAGTAAGTTGATATATCTCATTATTCTTAAATTCATTAATAGTAGTTTTAAAATTAATTTGTTGCTAATATCGAATAATTGTTCAATTTGGCAAAGAATGTAAATGTGGAATTATGGTTCCATATAATAACTGTTGCAAGGACTTAGCAATGTACAATCTCTCAATCATTGTGAATATTGCTTTTCATTTTAAACTTGGAAACACTTCTGAAATGATTTGATTGTAATTCACTTCAATATTAACATTTATTGTGCTTCTAATCACAATAATAGTTGAATATTTTTCTTGTGCAAAATTATTTAAATTCCGATGAATTTTTTTGAAATACACAAAAAAAGGATTGACATCTTTCTTGTTTCATTAAACAATCACAAGAAATGGTGGCTTCTTAAAATCAGACATTTTCAGAAAGAATGAAAGTTGTCTTCAGCTGAATAGTCACATTGACTGACCAATTCATCATTTTGTTCCAATTTACGTGTAGAACAAAAAAAAAATATGTTGCATTTCATAAAATGAGAAACTATTATGAACATGTCGAATGATTGTATTCATGTGTATTTATCAATTTACAGTAATCACACAAATCTGTCAAGTTGTCATTCCACAAATTATCATAAAAATCATATTTAATTAAGACATATGTTAACTCCCATCATTATTGTAAATTACTATTTAATTTTAAGTACATTACACACAGGATCCATCCATTTAATTCCAATCCAATTATCACAATAAGCATCTGATTAATTTTCACTTGAGTAACCACAGTGAGCATGTGATTGTAGACCTGCCCAACCTGGTTGGGAACATTATGAAGGAATGTTGTGCAGCTCTGCTAGTATCTCTGTTACCAGACCAGGAGGTACAGTTTCAATTCCCACCTTGCACAGAGTTGTGCCAGAGCGGCTCTGAATGTTGATTAGAAAATATCTAAGAATCAATTGAATTGCCTTTCAATTCAATATTAGATTAGCTTCCATCTGTTGTTCATTCCAATAATCACAGTATTTGCTATTTATTTTCTTCAGGTCACTAATAACAGAATGTATCTAATTCCACTCAATCAATATTCGTTGGAAAATATTTGAGAATGTTGCAGTCATACGGATGAAATATACATAGTAATGATATTAATTTATTTTATTTTGTTCTGAAGGGTTGAGTTCAAACAGGACATAGAACTTGATGCTCCGGTGCTATAAAAATGAGCAGAAAAAATAAATTTCTTGTTCAGTCAAATAAACAAATGTCAATTCCTTTTATTTATCAATTTTTAATTATTGATCTGTTTATGAATTGTGTGAAATTTCTTTTTCGTTTTCCACTCGCCTATTTATATTGAACGTGAGATTGAACTGCTGTGAAAATATCCAAGTGAATTCATTTGAAATTTGACTTTGCATTTTTATCACTGTGGGATATAGGTAAAGCAGTGTTACTTCTGCAATCATAATTGTTTATTCAAGGTAAATGAACTCACACCAATGTATAATTGTTTCAGCCAAGAGCTGAGTTAACAAGCATGAAAGCTATGTGAAGGGAATATATAATTGCTTTTGTATTACCTAAAATGTGCATACAAGAATGAAATGTGCCTGCAAATAATGGTAGATGTTATAGACAAATAGTTAAGGTGCTTTGAGGGGAGGGTGTGTAGGTTAAGGTAGATATGCCTGTACAAACAGTTACACGCATCTGTTTCCCGCTTCAGCAGGAACAAAAAAAAACACCATCCAAAAGATCATAAGGCTCGGTGTAAATAAAGAATAAAAGGAAATTATGCTTTGGTGAGCACGGAAATAGATGGCAGTGAAGAAGGATAAATAACAATAAGACCACAGAGGGAGGTGGTCAAACGGTCTTGTGAGGCCAGAAATAAACATTTTGTCGGGGACGAGGCTGGATGAGTTCAGAGATAAACAACCAGGTTTAGATTAGAAACAGATGTAAACAGGCGAGGAGCAATGGGAGGAGGGAAGAGAAACGAACTACATAAATATTGTGTACTCGTTAAATTCAGTGTGTGTGTGTGTGCCTTGTGGACAGTGGATACCACACCCCTCTTGCAACAGCGTAATAAACGATACTACTGATTCAGGTCTTGTTTCAGACTGAAGTTATTGAAGTGACTAAACTTCGTTTCTCACAATCAGTTATCTCATTTATTGCATGATGTCTGAAGTGTGTTTTGCTCAGCAATTATATTAACTATTTAAAAAGTCTAATCATAAATAAGATCCTTAACACCCAATTATTAATCTGTTCCTAATTCATCTCAATTTTCTTGAAGTCAATGTTCACACAAAACAGTGCACATAAAGCGACACAAAGATATTCATAATCAGCTGATTACTATTCAGTAGAACAACCTAAGTATCTTAATGTTCCCGAGACTAATGCCAATAGTAAGCATTTATTTACTATTCCATGCAGTAAGTGCATTTGATATCTTATATTTCAGTTCCGTCGTTAACGACCATTTATGTTGTTTAAACCAATAATTCTAATTTGTCATGGATATTGACTGTAATACAATAATACTGGAAACAATTTTTTAAATATTCTAACAATCTTTAAGCTCCTCTTCTTTGTGTGTGTGCAAGAGACAATTCAAATTATAACAATTTTTGTTGCAAATTCAACAAACGCTACATTTTGAACTTATGAACTTCTTATATTTTTGCAAAAAGGTTAGTCTTCACTGTATGTCATATTAAAAGACTGCTGTTTCCAATCATGCGTGCTACAAAATGATTATTGCTTTCATTGCATTCTAAGAAGTGTTGATTTTTTTTTGTTTCAATTCCAACACGATTCATCATTGTACAATAATGACACAATTATTACAATCGCTTTATATACCACCCAGCAGTGACTTCATTGTTTGTTTAGTTTCATGCTCCTTTCATGATCTATTAATTCTCTTCCTAATTCTGACACTTTGATTATAATATTAATCAACGTACTATCTCTACAAGGAATCCAGTGGAAAGAAATTCACAATTTTTATATTGCATATATTTTTGAGTTCAGAAAAGAATTTTGTTCAATAATCACTGAATGTCTCATTTTTTCTTTAATACGTAAAGCTAGCTACTATGTTTTATTCCTTAGTTTACTGATCTTAATAAATATTCAATCGACAACACAGCAAAGTGCTTTTGAAATATTGAATCATGTTATTTCTTCATATGTATTGCAGTGTACATTCTCTCATTAATTGTAATAATCAATATTTATTTTACCTGTTGAAACATCGTTGTATTAATGTAAATATATTTCACTTCAATGCTAACACGTAAGACTTAAGCATTTTTCATGCAATAAAACCCAATGAAAAAGTATCAGCATCTCTTTATTGTTTCATTCAATAATGACAATAAATTTTGAATTTTTGGAAGTTGAACATTTTTAGAAAGAAGGAATGTTGTCTTCAGTTGAATATTCACATTGAATGACTTCTTCACTGTATCTGCTGTTTATTCTCTTCTTCGGGTTCCCAGGAAACTAATTAACTAGTTCTGCTAGTTCCAAATTCCTGAAAAATATTTGAGAATGTTGCGGTCTTAAAGGTAAAAAGCTAAGTGATCGGAAGTGATCAGTTTTTTGTTCGGAAGAGCTTGATTCAAACATTTCGGACATTCACATTGTTATTCTGCTGTGTTACAAGGGGGGTGGAAACAAGTCGCTTTCTTCATCTGTAAAGTAAACATATGCCACTTCCAATTATCCATTAGCCAGCTAGTTACCTACATTTGTTATTAAAAATTACAATTCATCTAAATATTGGAATGACCTTTGATCAAATTAAATTTCTAATTATTTTTCATTCGTGAATTGTTGAGGATTTTTTTTTTGTTTTCCATTCATCTATTCGTATTGAATGCAAATTTTACATGCTTTGACAATAGCGGAGGGTGTTTATTTGAAATTTGTCTTTGCAAACTTCTCACTGATTTTACTTATTGCATATAGTTACACAGTGGCTCAGTCATTAACACTGCTGCCTCACAGTGCCAGGGATCTCAGTTTGATCCCATCGTCGGGTGTACATTTTGTACTTTGCCCATTCTCCCCAAGTCTATGTGACTTTGCTGTGGTTTCCTCCAACAATCCAAAGATGTGCAGGTTAGGTGAGCTAGCCATGCTAAATTGCACATTGTGTTCAGGGATGTGTATGTTAGTCAGCAGTAAATGTAGAGGAATATGGTTGGGAAAGTGTTTGGATAGGTTACTCTTTGGAGGGTCATTTATTTCAATGAAATGACCTGTTATCAAACTGTGCTAACAGGGATTCTACAATAGTTTAATTGCGTTTCTCTAAGCAATTCTAACTTTTTTAAAGTTGACTTTAGTTAATACCTTTAACACTTGATTATCAGTGTTCCTAAATCTTGTAAAATATCTCATTATTTATTAAATCTTTGCTCACACAAAACACTAAACATGAGGCCACATAAAGGTCTTCACGGCCAGCTAATTACTGTTTAGTGGAATAATCAAGTAACTATCCGATTGTCCCTGAAATCAATCCCCACTGCCACAGTAAGGATCTGTTATCATTCCCTCCAATAAATGCAGCAGTTGTCCTGTGGGATTTCAGTTCAGTAATTACACACGATAATGAATGGTCAAAGCAGTGGTTATTCTTTAGTATGAATGGTCAAGGATTCTAACGGAAGAGATGTTCATATGTCCTGATGTGTTGCATGATCAAAACAATTTTCAGTCCAAATATTGCAAAAAGAAAGTGTAAATTTGGTTTTGTTCAACTGCCAAGGCTACTATTTTCTGTTCATGTCCATTACAAATATTTGGAGAAAGTGAGGGAAAGCAGATGCTGGAGATCAGAGTCAAGAATGTGGTGCTGGAATAGCAAAGTATGTCAGGCAGCATCTGAGGACCAGCAGAAACCACGTTTCAGACATAAGCCTTCATCTTCTTATTGAATTATTTCAGGAGGTGACCAAGCATGTGGATGAGGGTAGAGCAGTGGATTTAGTGTACATGGATTTTAGTAAGGCATTTGATAAGGTTCCTCATGGTAGGCTTATGCAGAAAGTCAGGAGGCATGGGATAGAGGGAAATTTGGCCAGTTGGATAGAAAACTGGCTAACTGGTCGAAGTCAGAGAGTGGTGGTAGATGGTAAATATTCAGCCTGGAGCCCAGTTGCAAGTGGAGTTCCACAGGAATCAGTTCTGGGTCCTCTGCTGTTTGTAATTTTTATTAATGACTTGGAAGAGGGAGTCAAAGGGTGGGTCAGTAAATTTGCAGATGATACGAAGATTGGTGGAGTTGTGAATAGTGAGGAGGGCTGTTGTCAGCTGCAAAGGGACTTAGATATGATGCAGAGCTGGGCTGAGGAGTGGCAGATGGAGTTCAACCCTGTAATGTGTGAGGTTGTCCATTTTGGAAGGACAAATAAGAATGTGGAATACAGGGTTAACGGTAGGGTTCTTAGTAAGGTGGAGGAGCAGAGGGATGTTGGGGTCTATGTTCATAGATCTTTGAAAGTTTCCACTCAGGTGGATAGAGCTTGTAAGAAGGCCTATGGTGTATTAGCGTTCATTAGCAGAGGGATTGAATTCAAGAGTCGTGAAGTGATGTTGCAGCTGTCCAGAACCTTGGTTAGGCCACATTTGGAGTACTGTGTACAGTTCTGGTCGCCTCACTTTAGGAAAGATGTGGAAGTGTTGGAGAGGGTGCAGAGAAGATTTGCCTGGAATGGAGAATAGGTCGTACGAGGATAGGTTGAGAGTGCTAGGCCTTTTCTCATTGGAACAGTAAAGGATGAGGGGTGACTTGATAGAAGTTTATAAGATGATCAGAAGAATAGATAGAGTAGACAGTCAGAGACTTTTCCCCCGGGTACAACAGAGTGTTACAAGGGACATAAATTTAAGATGAAGTGTGGAAGGTATAGGGGGGATGTCAGGGGTAAGTTCTTTACCCAGAGAGTTGTGGGGGCATGGAATGCGTTGCCTGTGGGAGTGGCAGAGTCAGAATCATTGGTGACGTTTAAGCGGCAATTGGACAGGTACATCGATGGGTGCTTAAGCTAGGACAAATAGTCGGCAAAACATCGTGGGCTGAAGGGCCTGTTCTGTGCTGTATTGTTCTATGTTCTATCGTGAATCTCCGGCTCCATGGATGCTGCCTGGTCTGCTGTGCTTTTCCACCACCACACTTTCGACATAAAAAATATTTGTCAGCTTATTTGGAGCTAATACTCTCTTTTTCCTCTGCAATATAAATTTACTGTGCTTTCTATTCACTCAAGTTCTCATTTTAATAGCTCCTCGTTTTCTTCTTAACCTGATACAAATCTCAAAACTCTGGGCACAATAAAAGCGATATGAATTATAAATTAGTATCTGGACAAGAGAACCAATGAACAGCTACATAGACCTCTTGAACAGCCATGATATTTGAATGAACAAGCAATGCCTCCGAAAAAAATCTCTGCACGTCTGTATCCTTTTTCAATTCAAAAATCCTGCAAATAGCTTATAATTGTCAGTTGATCTCTCTTAATGAGTACCTAATCAATGTCATTGTAAACCACTGAAAAAATTGAAACTTTTATTTGTTAAAATGCAAAGATTCATTCTCAATTCGTTATTAAAACAATAAGTGAACCATATTTACCTGTCCACTAAGGTCAAGTGACCTGTCGCCCATAATTGAACATTCTAATTATTCCTAAAGCTTGAGAAATCAGAGCTAAAAAGGTCAAAGTAAAGCAAACATTAGACAAAATAACCAGTTCCAAAAACCAGTGGAAAGCCCGGTTAAAGAGCTCACAACATTTCTGGAGAGCCAGTTACAACCAGCCCGAGAGTTGTGTTTTGGAGAGGTTGAAGCAGACTTCCTGGCACCTAAACTTGCAGCGTTAGACACCTCGCTTGAGAATTACGACAAGTGAAGGGTGTTTGCACGAAACCCATTGAATGCTTAGAACCCAGAATTTTGGTAAAATGTTGTGAAACATTTCTTAGATCATGGAAATCAGCTCAACATTATTGAAATCAAAGTACTCATAATGGTCTTCAAGACAACCTAACTACTGTTCGGTGAAAAACACTTTGTACATGCCTTATTGTTCACAGCAAACATCACAGTCTCACCGGATCCAAAGATATGTAAGAGACACCTTATTATAATTTACACACTACATCTTTCCCAGACCAATGATGACACCTTATTACTTCTGACTGAGGATACTGCTCGTACCATGTATCGAGATGAAGCAAGTCTTAAATATAGGAATCTTTTTCTGATAGATTTCCAATCCAAAAACTATGATAAAAATGTAATTGTGGCTCATTACATTGTCAACAGGTCCCCATTAAATGTATTTATCCGTTTATTCAGAGAAAATATTGAAACAAATACCTTGATAAATGCTGTATGCTTCTGTGAAAATAAATCTTCCTTATTGACTTATGTTCTTTATAATTCTGACTCATATTTCTAAATGTTGATGATATGAAAAATTGCATAAATTAAATACAATGCAAAATTTGTTCTTATATATTATATTTCTCCAGAAGAAAAGCTAAGAAACCAAGTATAGAAATCTTGAAGATCTGAGAATTTTGAATGACAAACCATTTCTGATTAACGTTCACTGAATGTCGAATGTCTTGCCACATCATCATGCCAGAATTTGTATTCTCAGCTAACAGATTAAGAAATATCTAGTCAACATCAGAGCAAACCCGTTTGGAAATATTGAATCACTTACTTTGCCAAAGTTCTAAAAATAATTATCAATTCATTGTCTCTCCAAAAATCTCACAGTAATTCAGTTTAGGTTTTGTAACAAACATCGTCTAATTCACATTTTAATTTAATCCATTATTTCTAAGTGTCATTATTAAAAAGGAATAATAGTTCTCTTATTCCAGGTCAACACAAACACAAACTAATTAATGATTTTCCCATCCAACACTCACAGGTAATATCTGTTCCTTTCTAATTTGAATGTTCACAGAAATCATTGGATTAATATTCGGCCTTACATATTAAGTGATGTCTGATTTTTTTTTGAGTTTAGATTACTTACAGTGTGGAAACAGGCTCTTCGGCCCAACAAGTCCACACCGACCCACCGAAGCGCAACCCACCCATACCCCTACATTTACCCCTGCCCCTAACACTACGGGCAATTTAGCATGGCCAATTCACCTAATCTGCACATTTTTGGACTGTGGGGGGAAATCCACGCAGACATGGGAAGAATGTGCAAATTCCACACAGTCAGTCGCCTGAGGCGGGAATTCAAGCCGGGTCTCTGGTGCTGTGAGGCAGCAGTGCTAACCACTATGCCCATTACACTCCAACAAATGATGTTCATTTTTACATATGACAGGCAGCTATATGAGATTTCTAATCAGCTGTCGTGACAATAGAAGATTTCGTTTGTCAGAAATAGTTATTATTTTAAAGTTACTAAGAATATTAAACAAAGGTTCTAATTACAGATTCTTGACAATCATAGAGGTAATTTGTAACATAATTAGATACACGTAACCAATGCCTATCAAAAAAAAATTATAGAAAAGCATTTAGACTTAGATGTGTAGTTAGCTAGTTTGAGGAATTAACTACAAGGTATGATGTTGACTGCCCATTAATTATAAAGTCCTGACAGTAAGAGTAGCTGTATAATTTTACACAATGTAACGAACATTAGAACACAAATCATATTACTAATCTTATAGCAAGTAAGTTAAAACTAACTGTATTTTGTATTTCTTTGTACATATATAATTAGGACAGTGAACAATATGAGAAGTAATTGACTTTGATAAAATAAAATATAATGAATAGCAGAATTCAAAATGTCCCAACTGATAAGGCATCCTGAGAGGCCCGAGGGAGTGCAGGAATAACGTTGGAATCTGAATTAATAAGATGCGTGGAAAGATACCAATGTCTGGAGATTATCGTACCTGTTAAACAACATGAGAAGAAAGGAATTTGGGAATGTCCATTAGAATGTCCATCTACGATTAAGTGTTTGAATTGGGTGAGGAGGAGAGGGCTGTAACTACAATGCATGTGGCCATTGTGATGCAGAAAGTCCATAAAAATGCTGATTTTTATTGTATATGTTACAGTGTGTCATGGATCTCCCTTCCGAGATTGGCCTCGGGGGATGATCCCTTCATTAACTGATTGCTGCATGAGTAAACATCTTCCACTTGCCTGAACTCAGCCTACTTCCAGAGTCTTCATTCCCTGTCAGGGGAAAACACTTCTACAGCTATGATGACATTTCAATTCAATACATACATTTATTGTGTGTGAAATTATTACATTCAGAGTGATATAATTTTCATGATAAAATTGTTTTACATTTGCTTTTTTTGGTGTACAAGAAAACAATTTGATTATATCCATTTGTTCTTTAGTTCAACCAACAATAAGTTTTAAATTATTGTGAAGACTACAATCGAGGAAACGGGAACTAGTCTTCAGCTCAAATGTCACATGATGTGACTGTTTCTTTTTTTCAAATCTTGTGTCCTCCAAAATGATTTTTATTTTCATTTCATTATAAGAAAACAAATGCTTGGAAATGTTGGCAATTTCCCTTTCCCTTCCATGTTAGTTGGCAGTGAATAATAATCACACAATTATGAGAATTCCTTTCCGTACCAAATGTCATTGACACTACAGTTTGTTCACAATAATAGTCATTTTCATGGCCTAAAACTTTTCCTCCTAATTCTGAAATAAATATTGAAACTGTATTGTGATAAAAATAACATTAACAAAATTAACATGACTCTTCAAGAAAGCTATTGGAAGCATATAACTCTTGCATTGCCTGCAGTTTTGAACAAAATTGTTTTTTTCCAATTGTTGCTGAATGATTTTTTCACACCATCCAGCTAAGTTTTATGCTTTAATTTTCAGTTTCTTAACCTTAATGTATCCAATCAACATCAGAACAAAGTGCTTTCAAAATATTAAGTCAATTTATCTGTCAGCATTATAAAGGCATTTATCAATTACAATAATTACACAGCAATTTAACTTAGACTTTGTAAACATGCAGTGTTTTTTAAAATTTCTTTCATTATTTCTTGTTGTCAATGCTACTATATTAATACCTACTTGTTCAGGCCAATCCAAATACAAAACGAGCAATAATATCCCTTGCAAAATTCTTTGTAACTATCTGATTTTTGCTCATTTGAAAGATTACAATTATCTCAGCCTTTGAAATTCAGAGAGCTCCAATTATGTTTCCCTGCAATATTATTCTTCATTTCTATATATTACTCAGTCTAATATCAAGATGAGATTTCTCATTATTCTCAATCCCTTTCTTGCTAATATATCTTATATATAATAATTGTGCAATCCAGTAAGGGGTATAAATGTGGAATAATGCTTCCGTACAATAAATATTGCAAGGACATTGAAAAGTGCAATCTTTCAATCATTGTGAATATTGTATTTATTTTAAACTTGGCAACATTTTTGAATTGATTTGATTATAATTTACTTTGATGCTGACATTTACTGTATATCCAATCACAATATCAGTAGATTATAAGGAGGTATCATCGTTCATTCCAATAATCACAGTATCTGCTATATACTTTCTTCTGGTCACTAATAGCAAGATGTATCTAATTCCACTCAATCAATATTCCTCAGAAAATATTTGAGAATGTTGCAGTCATATAGCTGAAATATACGAAGTCATGATAGTTATTAATTTTCTCTTGTTCTGTAGATCTTAGTTAAAACAACACATAGAATTTTATGTTCCAGTGCTATAAATATGAGAAAAGATCAATTAATTCTTCAGTAAAATAAACAAATGTCACATGATATTATATATCATTTTTTAAATTACTGGTCAGTTTATGAATTGTGTGAGATTTGATTATAGCTTTCCAGTCATCTATTTATATTGAATGTGACATTGAAATGGTGTGAAAATATTAGGGTCCGTTCATTTGAAAGTTGGATTTGCCAACTCTCACCTATCCCATTGATTGCATGATGGTTTAAGAACGTTTCACTCAGCAATCGTAGTAAATATCAAAAACTGTCAGATTTTAAATCAGATCATTCACATCCAATTATCAATCTGTTCCTAATTCATGTAAATATCTCAATTTTAGTGAAACCAATGTTCACACTAAACAGTACACATAGAGCTACACAAAGACTTCCATCACCATCTGATTATTGTTCAGTAGAATAACCTGAGTAAGTACTTACCGGTAGCGGGCAGCAGTGTTTTTTTTCTCTCTACACAGAAAGACCGGGAGCAGCGGGGGACGTAACAACGACCAGAGGGGCAGCCGGGAAGGAAAGCAGTGAGTATATAAATCAGGAAGGCAGCTAAACCCGAGACTCTACAACCGTAGTGTCTCCTACCCGCCCTCCTCCTCCTCCTCTAACCTCCTTACTAAGTACTGTTTGTCTATTAATTGTTTTTTTTTAAAAAGACTATAGCAGAGAGGTATCAGGAAGTATTTTAACTCAAACCTGTACAAAGTAATAAAATAATTAACTAAGCAGAGATGGCTGTACAGGTGATGTGCTGTAGATGTATGATGTGGGAGCTGGCTGTTCCCATTGTGAATGGCAGTGACCACATCTGCAGCAAGTGTTGGTTGCTGGAAGAACTCCGGATCAGAGTTGATGATCTGCAATATGAGCTTCAAACACTGCGGCACATCTGGGAGGGGGAGAGTTACCTGTTCGCTTTGTTTCAGTAGGCAGTCACACCAGGGAGATTAAGTAATTCACATTCAGCTAGTGATCAGGGACATCAGAGTGTGACTATAAGTGAAGCAGGTTGGGGGAACCTGAGTGCAGGAGCCTCAGCCCTTGACGTTGTCCAACAGGTATGAGGTTCTTGCTCCCTGTACAAATGAGGAAAAGGGCTCTGGATAGGATGAGCCAGCTGACCACGGCACCATTGTGCAGAAAGCCATTCAAGAGGGGGGAGCAAAAAGACAAGTAGTTGTTATAGGGGATTCTATAATTAGGGGGACAGATCCCAATATCCTTTGCAAGCCGGATCGGGAGTCTCGGACGGTGTGTTGCCAACCCAGTGCCAGGGTTCGGGACATCTCTGACCGGCTTGAAAGGATAATGGAGCGGGAGGGAGAGAATCCAGTTGTTGTGGTCCACACTGGGACTAACAACATAGGCAAAGCTAGGGTGGAGGACCTGCTTGGGGATTATCGAGCACTAGGAAGGAAATTGAAGTACAGGTCCTCAAGGGTCATAATCTCCAGATTACTGCCCGAGCCACGTGCCAATTGGCATAATGATAAGAAAACTAGGGAAGTAAACATGTAACTCAGGGAATGGTGTGGGAAAGAGGGATTCCACTTCATGGGGCATTTGCATCAGTTTTGGAACCGGGGGGATCTGTACCGTTGGGACGGTCTCCACCTGAACCGATCAGGTACCAATGTTCTAGCGAAGAGGATAAATAGGGTGGTCAGTAGGACTTTAAACTTCTGAGTGGGGGGGGGGGGGGAAGGGAAAGTGAAAGCGACCGAGAGTATGGAGTTAAATGGAAAGATAAGCGGCAGGATAGCATATGTGCAGGCAGATTTAAACTTGAGACAAACTGGGAATGCAGCAAAAAGGAAGGATAACTTAGGACATCTTATGACTTCCAATATCTCTAATGATAAGAAAGTTAGTATTAAGGCACTTTACCTGAATGCTGGTAACATTCATAACAAAGCAGATGAACTAAGGGCACAGATCATCGTGAATGATTATGATGTGGTAGGCATCACAGAGACGTGGTTACAGGGGGGTCAGGACTGGCAGTTAAACATCCAAGGGTTTTCAACTTATCGAAAAGACAAGGAGGTGGGCAGAGCGGGCGGGGTGGCCTTGTTAGTTAAGAACAAAATTAAATCTATGTTGCTGAATGACATAGCGTCGGATGATGTGGAGTCTGTGTGGGTGGAATTGAGGAACCACAAAGGCAAAAAAACCATTGTGGGAGTTATGTACAGACCTCCTTACAGTGGTCTGGACCAGGGGCGCAACATGTACCGGGAAATAGAGAAGGCATGTCAGAAAGGTAAGGTCACGGTGATCGTGGGAGACTTCAATATGCAGGTGGACTGAGTAAGTAATGTTGCCAGTGGATCCAAAGAAAGGGAATTCATGGAATGCTTACAGGATGGCTTTTTGGAACAGCTTGTCATGGAGCCAATAAGGGAGCAGGCTATTCTGGACCTAGTGCTATGTAATGAACCAGACTTTATAAAAAAATCTTAAAGTAAGGGAACACTTAGGAAGCAGCGATCATAATATGGTAGAGATCAGTCTGCAGTTTGAAAGAGAGAAGGCAAAATCGGATGTAATGGTGTTACAGTTAAATTTATTTATGAGGGCATGAGAGAGGAACTGACGAAAATAGACTGAAAGCAGAGCCTCGCAGGGAAGACAGTAGAGCAAAAATGGCAGGAGTTTATGGATAAAATTGAGGACACTGTCCAGAGGTTCATCCCCAAGAAGAGAAAGATTATCCGGGGAGGGATTAGACAGCCATGGTTGACAAAAGAAGTCAGGAAATCTATCAAAGAAAAAGAGAGAGCCTATAAAGTGGCCAAGAGCACTGGGAAATCAGAAGATTGGGAAGGCTACAAAAACAAACAGAGGATAACAAAGAGAGAAATAAGGAAGGAGAGGATCAAATATGAAGGTAGGCTAGCCAGTAATATTAGAAATGATAATAAAAGTTTATTTCAATACATAAGAAAAAAACGACAGGCAAGAGTAGACATTGGGCCACTTCAAACTGATGCTGGAAGCCTAGTGATGGGAGATAAGGAAATAGCAGGAGAACTTAATAAGTACTTTGCGTCAGTCTTCACAGTGGAAGACATGAGTAATATCCCAACAATTAAAGGGAGTCAGGGGCTGAGTTGAGTATGGTTGCCATTACAAAAGAGAAAGTGCTAGAAAAGCTAAAAGGTCTTAAAATTGATAAATCTCCTTACCCCGATGGGCTACATCCTAGCATTCTGAGGGGGGTGGCTGAGGAAATAGCGGAGGCGTAGGTTGAGATTTTTCAAAAGTCACTGCAGTCGGGGAAAGTCCCGGATGATTGGAAGATCATTGTTGTAATCCCCTTGTTCAAGAAAGGATCAAGGCAAAAGATGGAAAATTATAGGCCAATTAGCCTAACCTCGGTTGTTGGTAAAATTCTAGAATCCATCATTAAGGATGAGGTTTCTAAATTCTTGGAAGAGCAGGGTCGGATTAGAACAAGTCAACATGGATTTAGTAAGGGGAGGTCGTGCCTGACAAACCTGTTGGAGTTCTTTGAAGAGGTGACAAGTAGGTTAGACCGGGGAAATCCAGTGGATGTGGTCTACCTAGACTTCCAAAATGCGTTTGATAAGGTGCCACACGGGAGGCTGCTGAGCAAGGTGAGGGCCCATGGTGTTTGAGGTGAGCTACTGGTATGGATTGAGGATTGGCTGTCTGACAGAAGGCAGAGAGTTGGGATAAAAGGTTCTTTTTCGGAATGGCAGCCGGTGACAAGTGGTGTCCCGCAGGGTTCAATGTTGGGGCCGCAGCTGGTCACGTTAAAAAATGATCTGGATGAAGGGACTGGGGCATTCTAGCGAAGTTTGCCGATGATACAAAGTTAGGTGGACAGGCAGGTAGTACTGAGGAAGTGGGGAGGCTGCAGAAGGATCTATACAGTTTGGAGGAGTGGTCCCGGAAATGGCTGATGGAATTCAATGTGAGCAAATGTGAGGTCTTGCACTTTGGAAAAAATAATAGAAGCATGGATTACTTTCTAAATGGTGATAAAATTCGTAAAGCCAAAGTACAGAAGGATCTGGGAGTGCTAGTCGAGGATTCTCGAAAGGTAACCATGCAGGTTGAGTCCATGATTAAGAAAGCGAATGCGATGTTGTCAATTACCTCAAGAGGGTTGGAATATAAAAGCACCGTTGTGCTACTGAGACTTTATAAAGCTCTGGTTAGGCCCCATTTGGAGTACTGTGTCCAGTTTTGGTCCCCACACCTCAGGAAGGACATACTGGCACTGGAGCGTGTCCAGCGGAGATTCACACGCATGATCCCTGGAATGGTAGGTCTAACATATGAGGAACGGCTGAGGATCCTGGGATTGTATTCATTGGAGTTTAGAAGATTAAGGGGAGATCTAATAGAAACTTACAAGATAATACATCGCTTGGAGAGGGTGGACGCCAGGAAATTGATTCCGTTAGGCGAGGAGACTAGGACCTGTGGACACAGCCTTAGAATTAGAGGGGTTAAGTCTTTGAGTTCTTTGAAGAGGTGACAAGTAGGTTAGACCGGGGAAATCCAGTGGATGTGGTCTACCTAGACTTCCAAAATGCGTTTGATAAGGTGCCACACGGGAGGCTGCTGAGCAAGGTGAGGGCCCATGGTGTTTGAGGTGAGCTACTGGTATGGATTGAGGATTGGCTGTCTGACAGAAGGCAGAGAGTTGGGATAAAAGGTTCTTTTTCGGAATGGCAGCCGGTGACAAGTGGTGTCCCGCAGGGTTCAATGTTGGGGCCGCAGCTGGTCACGTTAAAAAATGATCTGGATGAAGGGACTGGGGCATTCTAGCGAAGTTTGCCGATGATACAAAGTTAGGTGGACAGGCAGGTAGTACTGAGGAAGTGGGGAGGCTGCAGAAGGATCTATACAGTTTGGAGGAGTGGTCCCGGAAATGGCTGATGGAATTCAATGTGAGCAAATGTGAGGTCTTGCACTTTGGAAAAAATAATAGAAGCATGGATTACTTTCTAAATGGTGATAAAATTCGTAAAGCCAAAGTACAGAAGGATCTGGGAGTGCTAGTCGAGGATTCTCGAAAGGTAACCATGCAGGTTGAGTCCATGATTAAGAAAGCGAATGCGATGTTGTCAATTACCTCAAGAGGGTTGGAATATAAAAGCACCGTTGTGCTACTGAGACTTTATAAAGCTCTGGTTAGGCCCCATTTGGAGTACTGTGTCCAGTTTTGGTCCCCACACCTCAGGAAGGACATACTGGCACTGGAGCGTGTCCAGCGGAGATTCACACGCATGATCCCTGGAATGGTAGGTCTAACATATGAGGAACGGCTGAGGATCCTGGGATTGTATTCATTGGAGTTTAGAAGATTAAGGGGAGATCTAATAGAAACTTACAAGATAATACATCGCTTGGAGAGGGTGGACGCCAGGAAATTGATTCCGTTAGGCGAGGAGACTAGGACCTGTGGACACAGCCTTAGAATTAGAGGGGTTAAATTCAGAACAGAAATGCGGAGACATTTCTTCAGCCAGAGAGTGGTGGGCCTGTGGAATTCATTGCCGCGGAGTGCAGTGGAGGCTGGGACGCTAAATGTGTTCAAAGCAGAAATGGATAAATTCTTGATGTTACAAGGAATTAAGGGCTACGGGGAGAATGCGGGTAAGTGGAGTTGAAATGCCCATCAGCCATGATTGAATGGCGGAGTGGACTCGATGGGCCGAATGGCCTTACTTCCGCTCCTATGTCTTATGGTCTTACAAAAAATTGTTCTATAATCACTGAATGGATCATTTTTTTCTTCAATTCATAAAGATAGTTACTATATTGTATTCCACAATTTACCAATTTTAATAAATATTCAATCAACATCACAGCAAAGTGTTTTTGAAATATTGAATCATTTTAATTGCTCATATAACAACATTATCAAGTCATTGTCATGATAATAATTACACAATTATTTAAGAAAGTCTTTTGAACAAGTAAAGTGAGATTCACATTTTAATTTGACCAATTGTTTCTGAGTGCCAACACTGCAATATGAAACTTTATTTCCAGGTCAAGTTTCCCACGATGGATCCAAGGACTTCCCATCCAACATTAATTATGAATGTCTGATGTTTGCTTATTTGAATGATTTCCGTAATCACAGACTTTAAATTCACAGACCTGCAATTACTTTTCATTGCAATAATTCCTGTTTGTTTGCATTTTTTCCTCAGTCACATAGCAAAACGAGATTTCTCATTATTTCTAAATTCATTGATCGAATTTTATAATTCAGTTGTTGCTCATACCTAATAATCATTCAATCCAATATTTGCTGTAAATGTGGAATTACAGCTCTTTCCATAAATAACTAAATAGATTGTAGTGTACAATCTCTCAATCATTGTTAATATTAATTCTTATTTTACCCGCGGAAACATAGTTGAATTCATTTAAATATATTTCACTTCGATGTGAACATTTATTGTACTTCTAATCACAATAAGATTTAAGTATTTTTCATGCAACAAAATCATGTAAAATTCCTGCGTTTTGTTAAGTCAAATGAAAAAGAATTAACAGCTCTGTATTGTCTCATTAAACAATGACAATGCATTTTGAATTTTTCGAAGTTGAGCATTTTTGCAAAAAAGGGATGTTGTCTTCAGCTGTGTAATCACATTTAATGACTAATTCACAGAATCTGCTGTTTATTCTCTTCGAGTTCACAAGAAACCAAATTAACTAATTCTGCTGGTTCTGAATTCCAGGAAAGTAACTGAGAATGTTTGAGTCTTAAGGATGAAGAAGTCAATGTGATTGTACTGATTTTTTTTAATTGGAAAGAGCTTAATTCAAACATTTCTGGCACATAAATCGCTATTCGACAGTATTGCAAAGATGAAAAGCAAGTTAATTTCTTCATCAGTAAAACAAACAAATGTCACTTCCCGTTATTCATTAGTTGGCTAATTTCCAAATTTGTAATTAAACAATGCAATTCACCTGAATATTGTTTTGTCCTTTGATCATATTAATTTTCTAATTATTGTTCATTCATAATTTGTTAGGGATTTTTACTTTTCGTTTTGCACGTCTCTAATTTATTTCACTTGTTGCATGGGGGCTGGGCATTGAGAATAGAAGATCAGTGGTTAGCACTCGTGTCCTACAGTGTTATGCACTTGGGTTTGGTTCCATCCTCGGCTACGTGTTTGTGTGGAATTTGCATGTTCTGGTTTTCTCCTACAATCCAAAGATGTGCAGATTAGGTAAATTGGCCATGCTAAGCTGCACGTTCTGTTCAGAGATGTGTAGGTTAGGTGCATTAGCCAGGGGTAAATGTCCAGTAATCTGAGAGCAGAATGGTGCTGTGTGGGTTATTCTTTGGAACGTCAGTGTAGACTTGTTGGGCCAAATGGCCTGTTTCCACACAGTAGGATTTCCATATAATTAGAAATGTCTTTCGCTAAGTAAAACTGACATTTGTTAAAAATGTTGCCTTTAAAACTTATCTTTAACAGTCAATTGTCAATCTTGTAAAATATCTCAATGTTACTGAAGTCAATGTTCAAACAAAACACTGCACATAAAGCCACACAAATATCTTCATCACCATCTAATTACTGTTCAGTGGAATAATCACAGTAAATATCTTATTGTTCCTGAGATCAATCACCACTATCACAGTAATGATCTGGTTATCATTCCCTCCAATAAATGCAATCGTTCTCCTCTGGTATTTCAGTTCAGTCGTTACACACCACACTGGCTGTTCAAACCATGGTTATTCTTTATTATGAAGGGCAAAGGGTTCTAACGGCAAGAGATGTTCGATCTGATTTGTTGCATGTTCTCAAACAGGTTTTCTCTATAAACATTGCAAAAAAAGTGTTAATTTGGTCTTGTTCAACTGCTGATTCTAACCTTTTCAGTTCATGTTCATTAAACATATTTGGAGAAAATGAGGAAAGCTGAAGCTGAAGATCAGAACGAAGAGTGTGGCATTGGAAAAGAGCAGGCACATCCAAAGAGCAGGAGGACCGACCTTTCGAAATTAGGCCGTCATCAGAAAAAAATCCTGATGAAGGGCTTATGCCCAAAACGTTGATTCTGCTTCTCCTCGAATGCTGCCTGACCTGCTGTGCTTTTCCAGTGCCACACTTTTGACATTAGAAATATTTGACTGAATATTCACAGATTATACTAAAAGTGGCTTCTGTCAATTTAATTTACTTTGCTTACTATTCACTAGGGTTTTCAGAAACTTTAGTGAATAGAAAGTTTCTCCTATTCACTAAATTAATTGCTTCTCCTTTTCTTCTTAAATCTGACACTAATCTCAAAATACAGAACACATTAAAATTCACATGAACTATAAATTTGTATTCTCGCCAAAAATAAACAATGGAAGGCGATGTAGAATTCTTGAACAGCCTACACATTTGAATGAAAAAGCAATTCCTTCCAAAACATGTTTGCACGTCTGTATCTTTCTTACAATTCAATAGTCCTGCAAATAGTTTATAATTGTCAGTTGATCTCTCTGAATGATTACCTAATCAATGTCAATGTAAACAGCTGAAACATTAACAACAGATTGATAATTGGGTGTTAAAGATCTTATTTGAAGTGAACAAATGTTTGGAATTTATTCGAATTCCACCAGAAAACATCCTTAAATCATAATACAAGAAATGACTTATGTGAGAGATGTGCAAACCTAATTTTTAAATGAACGAACTCCAATATTTTCAAAGCATTTCAATCTTACGGTCAAAATGAACAGGTGAATGGAAAAATAAAAACAATTTTCTGACAATTCATAAACTGAACAACAATTACAAATTCACTTTGATCAAAGGACAGAATAATATTTATATAAATTACAACATTTAGTTACAAAGTAGGTAACCAGCTGACTGGCAAGTAATAGGTGGTAGCATTTGTTAGCTTATTGAAGAAGATATCAACTTTATTTCCAATTTATAGCACGACAGAATAATGTTTAATGTGTTTCAATTGTTTGGACTTGCCCCTTTGGAACAAAAAAAAGATCAATCTCATTACTTAGACATCGTAATCTTTAATTCTGCAGCATTTTCACATATTCTCCAGGAACTTATAAACAACAGAATTAGATACAGGTATCCCCACGATCCGAAAGTAGAGCGTTATGATGAAACCTTACATAAGCTGAAAAGGGGTAAATCAAAGAAGCATTAATCATTTTCTTTTTTTTTGGTAAAAGTGAAAATCCTCTTCAGATTTCTTTCAGTTAAAGAAAGCAGGGATAGATGTAAATCTTTTGTAAAAGCAAAGTGGCTAAAGCAAACTTTCCAAAAGTGGGGGATACGTGTACACATATTTCTTGGTAACCTGACACAAATAAGTATCAGATTTTGTGATTATTGATATAATAGATAAAAGCAGATCTAATGTTGGATTGAAAAGCAATTCCATCTGTGCTTGGGTAGTCTCTAATCAACATTCAGAGCAGCTCCTGATATATTTCTGTTGAAGGTGTGATTTGAAACCTTCCCTCGGGTCTAGTAATAGAGACACTGCCACAGCTTCACAAGCTCCTTTCAAAATGTTCCCATTCAGGACGGCAGGACTGCAATATTATGTTTATTGTGGTTACTCAAATGAAAACTAATCAGCTGTTTATTGCAGTAATTTGAACGGGAATTAATTCGGTAGTTTCTGTGTGTAATGGACTGGAAATTAAACAATATTTTACAATAACAGTAGAATAAAGGAATGGTGGTCTTAAATAAACAGGAATCTCATGACAATTCTTTGAAAGACAAATTGACAAAACTGCGTGATCATTGTACTTTGATTTTTAAAATGCATCAGTCATTCAATATCAATATTCAGCTGAAGACAATTTCTCTTCCTTTCAACAATGTACAACTTCCACAAATTCAAAATGAACAGGCATTGATAAAGGAAGGAACAAGCAGATGTTACTTCTATTTTCTTTACATAAACATGCGATTAATTTTAAGTAAGTTTTATATATGTAAAAATGAAACTCTTATTGTGGCTTGAAATACAATAAATGTTAGCATGAAGTGAAATAGTATCAAATCAATTCAAATTTTTTCTCAGTTAAAATATAGTTCAATATTCAAAGTAATCGAGTGATTGTACACTGCAATATATGTTGACATTAATTCAATGCTGAGACATAATTCCACATTTATACCCATTATAGTGAAGCAAACTTGTGCCGGCAGTCAGAGGAGGTAGGGGAGGTCCTTAATGAGTATTTTGCTTCAGTATTCACGAGTGAGTGGGACCTTGTTATTTGTGAGGACAACGTAAAACAGGCTGATATGGTTTGAACAGGTCAATGTTAAGACGGAGAATGTGCTGAAAATACTGATAAATCATGGGGGTAGAGAAGTGCCCTGGGCCAGAAAGGATATAACTTAGGTTGTTATGGGAAGGGAGGCAAGGGATTACTGTGTTTTGGCAATGATCTTTGCAACCTCACTGTCCACTGGAGACATACCAGATGATTGGATGGGTGACAAACGTTATTCCCTTATTCAAGAAAGGCAATTGAGATAACCCTGGGAATCATCGATAAGTCAGTCTTACATCAGTTGTGGGCAAATTATTGGAGAGGATTCTGAGAGACAGGATTGATGATTATTTGGAAAAGTATAGATTGATTAGAGATGGTCAGCATGGCTTTGTGAGCGGCAGGTTATGCCTCACAAACCTTATTGAATTATTTGAGGATGTGACAAACACATTGGTGAGGACAGAGTAGTGGATGTGGTATGTCTGGACTTTAGCAAGGTGTTTGATTAGGTTCCACATGGTAGGCTCATTTAGAAAGTAATGGGGTCTGGGATACAGGGAAACCTGCCTGGTTAAATAATAAATTGGCTGGCCCATAGAAGACAGGGTGAGATTACA
The DNA here is from genome assembly GCF_037043375.1 of Chiloscyllium plagiosum. Taxonomy (NCBI): domain Eukaryota; kingdom Metazoa; phylum Chordata; class Chondrichthyes; order Orectolobiformes; family Hemiscylliidae; genus Chiloscyllium; species Chiloscyllium plagiosum. The sequence goes on along the minus strand of NW_028270180.1, from coordinate 71,169,301 downwards.
TGGATAGTTTTCAGCTTGGAGCACGGTGACCAATGGTGTTCTGAAGGGATTAGTTCTGGAGCCTCTGCTCTTTGTGATTTTTTATAAATGACTTGGATGAGGAAGTGGAAGGGTGGGTTAGGAAGTTTCCAATGACACGAGCGTTGGTGGAGTTGTGGATAGTTTGGAGAGCTTTTGTAGGTTGCTAAAGGACATTGAGAGGATGCAGAGCTGGGCTGAGAAGTGGCAGATGGAATTCTACCTGGGAAAATGTAAAGTTATTCATTTTGGAATTTCAAATTTGAGTGCATATTTTCAGATTAAATGCAGGATTCTTGACAATGTGGAGGAACAGAGGGATCGTGGGGTGCATGTCCATACATCCCTCATAGCTGACATCCAAGGTGATAGGGTTATAAAGACGGTGTATGGTGTGTTGGCTTTCATTAGCAGGGAGATTGAGTTTAAGAGCCACGTGTTTATGCTGCAGCTCTATGGATCCGTGGTGAGACTAGACTTAGAATATTGTGTTCGGTTCTGATCATCTCATTATACATAGGATGCGGAAGCTTTAGAAAAGCTGCAGATGAGATTTATCAAGATGTTGCCTGGACTGGAAGGCATGTCTTATGAAGAAATGTTGAGGGAGCTGGGGCTTTGCTCATTGCAGTGAAAGAGGATGAGAGCTTACTTGATAGCTTTGTGTAAGATGATGAGAGGCATAGATAGAGTGGATGATAAAAGACTTTTCCCCACAAAGTGGCATAATTTTAAGGTGAATGGGGAAGTTGTGGGGAGATGTCAGAGATAGTTTCTTTATAGATAGTGGTGGGTGTGTGGAATGCACTGCCAGTGGTGGTAGTAGATTCAGATCCATCAGGGACATCTAAGCGACTCTTGGATAGGCACATGGATGATAGTAAATGAAGGGCATGTTGGTTTGTTTGATCTTAGAGTAGGATAAAAGGTCGGAACAACATCGTGGCCAAAGGGCCTGTACTGTGCTGTACTGTTCTATATTCTATGGACTGAAATGAACAATGATTATATATTAGCAAGATATAGATTTTCAAAATTCTATTAGCATACTTAAGAATAATGATAAATTTCATCTTGCTATTTGATTGTGCTATCTGCAAAAACGAACAGGAATTGTTGCAGGGAAAGTAATTAGGTTTTTCTGAATTTATAAGGCTGGGATGACAGATCATTCAAATGAGCAAAAGTCATATTTTTAACAGTGCGTGTTGCATCAGAAATAATGGATTCTTTTGTAGGTGTGTTGATTGGAAATAAACTGGATTTTTATATTACTGTATAGGTACAAGGGAAGATTGGATTAAATTCAGGTATAAACTTCACTGTAGTTGTTAGCAAGACTAAACTAAAGCATACTATAATTATTGTAATGCAAATGTCTTAATAATTACTGTTAGAATCCTGAAAAAAAGATATATTGTACCATTTTTCAAATAGTCAATAAATTAAATTGTGAACCTCAGTATACTTGTTACCCAGACCAATTATTATGCAATTATTGTAATGGTAATGACTTGATAACTAATGCTAAAACCTAAACAGATAAATTGGTTCAATATTTTGTAAGCATGTTGCTCTGAAATTGATTGGATATTTATTAAGATTGGTTAACTGAGGGACAAAATATAATAGCTCGCTTGATATAATTGAAGGAAGAAATGAGAGAGTTTATTGAACAGGATTGTTTTTGTTTAAAATGTAGTTGATGCAAGAATAATATATTTTCCGCCATTGAATTTCTTGTAGAGACATGATTTTTTCAAAACTTTTGTTATGATTCAATGTTGAGACACTTGTGTCAGAGTCTGCAAAGGGGAGAGTGAGAGAGAAAGAAATTTTAAAAAAGCAGAAAGGAAAGGAACTAGCGAGCAGATGAGCTCCAACTGTAGTGTCTCACCCTGCTATCATCTTATTGGGTGAGCTGGAATGCAGACTAGTCAAGCAACAACCTGACACAATTATACACACAGAATCATAGCTTAGTGTCCTAGACACCACTGTCACCATCCCTGTATGTCCTGTCGCACTGGCAGGACATGTATGTCACTGAAATGCTGGAACATGCAGGGTTATGGACTAAGGTCTGCACAATGTAATCAATGTGATTTATTTGACATTTCTCCAGAATATTAAACTCCAGTCCAATTGGAAAAGTCAATAGCGTCATCAGACTTGAACTACAAATGTCAGGAAAACAAATCAGCAAGTTACAGCACAGATCGAGGCCACTTGGCCCATCCTGTATGTGTTGGCTGTAATAGAACTCCCCAGGCGTTACAGCTTTTTGTATTCACCATTGAAAGCAACAATTTCAGACTGTGAACTCTGCCCTCTATGCTTTTATAATCTGTTTTTTAAATGTATTTCTTTGACAGCTGCACACCTTGTTTCCTTGTTTCTTTCCCAGCCCTAATTACATTTCCCGTGGCCTTGAGGGACTACCATTTCTGCTGTTTAATCTCTCCTGTGACAGACAGTCTTTTTGTCCTTGTCTCACCCCCACCTTGCTCACAACCTGTTACATTTCTGATGGTTCCCAGACCTCTGGAACTTTCACTGCGCCCCCTGGGTCAACGGCGCAAGTTTTGAATTCTCTTCCTCCTGAGATAATCAGAAATCTTTCCGGTTGCAGTTTCCCCCAGATTTTATTTTGAAAAGCAGAGCATTTGAGTCAAAGTCAAGTTTATGTGAGCCTTCATCCACAATTCCGAGCATTTGGGTGTAATTTGTGACCCTCCCCCTAATGTGTAACGTTACTGGATTGGCCATGCTAACATGGCCGCAGTGTGCAATTTAGGTGAGTTGGGCTAGCCATGGTTAATGTGTGGTTATGGGGGTTCGGTGGGTGAGCAGGTCATTGCATACTCGATGGGCCGAATAGACTCCTTCTGCACCCACTGGATTCTGTGATTCTAAGTAGTTGTGATTGTTGTCACATTTTCCTAATGCCAGGTTCATTCAACTCAGATACATATGATTCTGTGGGTGCTCACTCACTCCTTCCCTTCAGTTTTACATCAATTTCACACTGTATGTGAGGGTGGGAATGGATTTGTAAATACAAATACACCAACCGAAACCCCTCACAGGTCAGGAACTGTTTTTGCTACTTTCATCACTCACAAGGAACAGGAAAATAAAGGTTCAGTCACAAATCTCACAGGAACATAGCGGTAATAATCACCAGAAAAGGCTGAACAGCTCAAAACGCTTTTCTCAAGAAAAGAGGAGGCTCAGAGACAGCCTGGTACAAGTACAAAGCTTTGTGTCTGTGTTTTCAGAGATTTATGGTTGAAATTATTGGGTTGGAAGCATGTTTCATTGCCCCAAATCATCAAAGGTGCTATCTAAATGTGCATCTTTCTTTCTGTCTGAGTTAACAATCAGATGGACAGGTCAATGCCTGAGTGTCTTACCAAATCCCTGATTGAATCTGCCTCCCCCACAAACTCAGGTGCCTCACCACTCACTGGGTCATGGAGAAACTCTGCCGTTACAATGAGAACTGTCTTTGCTGTCGCCTCTCCTCGTGCTTCCGCCTAATCCCCACTTCCCATCATTAAATCCCAGCTTCCTCTAGTCCACCCACATGGACATGTTGAAGAGCATGACAGGAGAATGGATTGAAACCGAGAGTTCAATAGCCAGAATGAAATAGGAAGAAGGAAATAAACGGTGATAGTGGACCCCAGTGGATACAGACTGCAGGCTGAGTCCTTTGTGGGCATTCCTGCAGCAATACAAGACAGCATTCCATGATGAGAGTTAAACCCGGGTGGCAGGATAGGGAGCCACAGAACATGAGCAGGTTTAGTTCAAACACAGGAGGTTTGTTCAGTCAGTAACAGTGTGTTCGACGTGGAGGTGAAGTGAGCAGTGAGGGGAAATGTTACCACAAGTTGCCGAGGGATAACTTTCATTGGAACAGGAGAAGGCCATCAGCCCCTCAACCCTACTCTGCCATGCAGGATGATCATAGCTGATGTGTGACCTAACGTACAACTTTCAAACCCCTCTAATTTCATCAATAAACTCCTCTGCAACAGACAAGATGAGTATTGGAAAAGCAAACATCTGGAAATGCTGGGAAATCAGAAATAAAAACAGAAATTGCTGGAAACATTCAGTAGGTCCGGCAGCATCTGTGGAGAATGAACCGTTCGTGTCCAGTGATCAGTCAGGTGACCAGCTGCAGCTGACCATTCTGCTGTTTCTGTAACACTGGAACGGGTTCTGGTGTGAGGGGAATGAGATTGTCAAAAACAACTGAGGAAACAGGAGGATGTACTCAGTTAGAATTTGGAATTCAGTGTGGGAGAAGGGATTCAGTGATTCATCCTGTCTCCGAGACCCCAGCGGGTTCACAGTGGGTAGGAGCTGTTCACCCCTCTGTGTGACAAGGGATTTGCTGCGCCTTCAACACGATTGAGAGACCAGTGAGTGCACACAGGTACGTGGTCATCCACCTGGACTGCAGGACTCTGATTCTGATGTTATGTTCAGAGTCAGGAGTGGACCTTATACGTGATGACACTGTTAGAGTATTGATGCTGTTGTTAACCACATTAACTGGGCTGAATGTGACTGAACTAACATTGCCACTTTCTGAACCTCAGGATATCTCTCAGGGCAGTAAGTCTCCACAAACAGCAATGTGACAATAAACAGGGATCATCTGTTTTGATTTAATTTGTGATTGTAGCACTGCTGCTTCACAGCATCAGGTACAAGATTGGAGTCCAGTCTTGGTCAATAGCCTGTGTGGAGTTCCCACATTCTCCCCATGATAGTGTGGGTCCCCTCCAGGTGCTCTGGTTTCCTCCCACAGCCCAAAGATGTGCAGGTGGATCAATCATGCTAACTTGTCCACAGGATCCAGGATTGTGCAGACGAGGTGGATCAGCCATGGGAAATGCAGGGTTACAGTGCTCTGTGCGTGATGTTCTTCGGATGCTCTCCTTCCACACTGTAGGGATTCTATTCCATGATTGAGGATAAAGGCTACACAGCAGGTTTTCCTTGGAGAAGGAGCATGTGGTGTGCATCAATTCTCTCAATGCCTTTAGATAGAGGTGGGCACCGCAGGGGATATAGTGCTTTCTCTCCACCGCTGGCCCCTCCCCACAACTCTATTTTGATTTAGTCCCTTCTCACTCGGTCACTTGTAATGGTTTGCTTGGCCCGTAATGGGCTTTGTTTGGAAATATTCAATTGGTTATACAAATGGTTTACTGCTGCTGATTATATGTCTAGATCAGAGTAGTGCTGGAAAAGCACAACAGGTCAGGCAGGATCCGAGGAGCCAGAAAATCCACGTTTTGGCAAAAGCCGTTTTCCAGCACCACTCTAACCTAGGCTCTGGTTTCCAGCATCTGCAGTCCTCACTTTTGCATTGCTGGTAATTATATGTTAACCAAAAGCAAAATGGCGGAATGATGATTTTGATGGCGGAAAAGTTGCTGTGATAACATTTCTGGGTAGGAGAAAGGGGGGAAAAAGAACGCTTCACAGCTCACAGAACGAGAACTGAAAAGCTGTTAAATCAAACCAAAGGTTCAGACAGGGAGGGAATATTTCCCTGGAGTTCGAGTAGCTGGAAAGTGATGGTGTCAGGGAATAGACAGGATTTTGTTTTACACAGGTTGAAAGTTTTAAAATTGTTATATTCAGACAGTTTACGTTATTTTCTTTAATTTTATTTGCTTTGCAAAAAACTTTTACAACATTTTAAAACCAAAATTTACAAACCTTGTGTTAAGGATAAATGTTAAATAACATCCATCAAACCATCCCTCACTGAAAACTGTTGTGAAAGTGCAATCTCCTGGAGAGTCCCTGCCTACTCCTTCCTACCCGGGCTCCATGACTATATATATACCTGGGAGATAGCAGCAGGAGGAGACCATTCGGCCTTTCAATCCTGCTCCACCATTCAGTGGGAAACAGCTGACCATCCAGCTCAGTCTCCTGTTCCTGCTGTGCTCCAATCCCCTTTCATGACTTTACCTCAAAGAACTATATCTAAGTCCTCCTTTGGCTTCACCACCTTTTGTTTCAGTGGCGTTGTTGTGTTACTGTGTAGGTGTAGGCAGGGGTAATGTGATAGTTCTGCCTCCTGGAGGATGCACTCAGCGTCCCTCATCATCCTGCAGGAACAGCAACTGGGTTTCAGCAACTAGAGATAGAAACCATTTCCAGGATATGGGCATCACTGGCTCAGCCAGCATTTATTCCCCATCTCTAGTTACCCTTGAGAAGACGGTAGTGAGCTGATGTCTTGAACCATTTACAGTCCATTTGGCGCAGAAAGACCGACAATGCTGGGAGGGAGAGTGTTGCAGGATGTTGGCCCAGCGAGTCTCCATCTTTGGTTCTTCAAACACTGGGTAACTTAATCACGATCTGCACATGATTTTGAGATTTGAGTCTGCAAATCTTCACCATCAATCACCCTGTAGAAAGGAATATGTACAGGTTAGAAATTCAGAACAGACAATTCTAGTTTCTCTGGAATATCTTTTTCCACTTTCTTCGCCCAATACTGTAACCTTCCAGCCCACTTACTATCTCCCACCATTCTGACTCCACTACCCCCTAAAATGCACCCTCCTTCTGTTTATCAGCAACTCCCTTCTCATGGAGTTGTTGATAAACAGATCCATGCCACCACTTCCCGTCCCTGGTTAGACTCTGCACCCTTTCTGGGTTCACTTCCTTTCCCTTCAGTTGCTGCAAGTCACTAATGTAACAGCAGAATGAAACAAAAGGAAACAGACAGGGAGGTGGCAGATCCTGGACAGAAGAGGAACCTTCAGTCTGGGAGAATGGGTCAGATCCTTCTTTGTTTCCCCATTAGTTGATTCCCACCATTACAATGAATTGGGGATGGAGAGTGGTCCTACATGGGAGTAGTGACACTTTGACCCCCAACTGATCAATACTATAAGCAGATACATTCCTCCTCCAGCCAATCACAGTGTGAAATTCTTTACGCAAAGTATACATACCCAATGCAAGTCGCCAAAACCCTCCCACATTCTGTACAGGTACAGTGCCGGGTTTCCCCACACACGTGTGGCCCCTGCCTCAGGTATTGTGGGAGTTGTAGTCCCCCTGAAGCCACTGGAGCCCTGTCTCAGGAAAGTGAAAGAAAAGTGTGGACTGGAGGGTGTTGTGTATAGGATCCCCATTCTATAGAACAGAGAACACCGAACGGAGAATTCACTACAAGGGTATACAGGAAAGCCACACACACAGACCAAGTCCTAAACTATGAAAGTAACCACCCCAACACACACAAACGAAGCTGCATCAAGACACTGTTCAAAAGGGCCACAACACACTGCAGTACACCAGGACTGCAAAAAGAAGAAGAGGAACACCTATACAAGGTATTCGCCAAAAACGGATACCTGCGCAACTTCATCAACAGATGCCTAAGAGAAAGACCACGGAACGAGGACATACCACAACCAAAAGGATTAGCCACACTACCATACATCAGGAGCATCTCAGAACTGACAGCCAGACTACTGCGACCCCTAGGACTCATAACAGCACACAAACCAACAGCCACGCTCAGACAACAACTCACCATAACGAAGGACCCGATACCCAACATGAGCAAAACTAATGAAATGTACAAAATACCATGCAAGGACTGCACAAAACACTATATAGGACAAACAGGAAGACAGCTAACAATCCGCATACATGAACATCAACTAGCCACGAAACGACACGATCAGCTATCCTTAGTAGCCACATGCAGACAACAAGCAACATGAATTCGACTGGGACAACACTACTATCATAGGGAAAGCCAGAAAGAGAACAGCCAGGGAATTCCTAGAGGCATGGCATTCATCCACAAACTCCATCAACAAACACATCGACCTGGACCCAATATACAACCACTACATCGGACAGCTGAAACTGACAACCGGAAGTGGCAGGGACAGACCACTATAAACACCGGAGGAAACATCAAAGAAGCGCTTCGCAGGAGGCTCCCAAGATCTGATGATGTCGCCTAGCCAGGGGACGAAACGTTTGCAACAAAAACCTCCAGCTCGGCGAACAGAACGACAACAACGAGCACCCGAGCTACAAATCTTCGCACAAACTTTGAATCCCTATTCAGATACACAAAACATATGGACTGTCACTGGGTTTTACTGAGATATCTGCTTCCACAACCAGATTTTCTGATGTAAGGAATATAGATTCAACCAACTGGGGCGTGGGGAGGTTAATACGAGGAGGAGATTTTAAGCAGAGGTGGCTCAACGGTTAGCATTGCTGACTCACAGCGTCAGGGACCTGGATTTGGTGCCAGCCTTAGGCGACTGTGTGGAGTTTACATGTTCTCCCCGTGTCTGTGCGGGTTTCCTCTGGGTGCTCCAATTTCATCCCACAGTCCAAAGATGAATAGGTTAAGTGGATTGGCCATGCTAAATTGCCCACAGTATCCATGCGTGTGCAGGTTAAGCCAATAACCATGGGAAATACAGGAAATGGGAGAGTCTGAATGGGATGCTCATTATAGGATTGGTGTGGACTCCATGGGTGATTACCCTGTTTCTGCACTGTAGGGATTCTATTCTATTCTTATGAAGAAGAATGTACCTATCTCAATGTGCTGTGAATCTGTAGAAATCCCTATTCAAAATGCAGTGGATGCCAGGACAATGAGCAAATTTACTGAAGAGATACAGATGTTGATTTTGCAATGAGTTGAAGGGTGAGAGAGAACAGGCGGGAAAATCCAGCTGAGACAGAGGTGAGCTCAATCATCACCGTATAAAATGGTGTAGCTGGTTCGAAGGGCTGCATTGCCTCTCCTGTGCCCAGTGCTTATCTTCTTACGGTAATAACTGGAAAGCTGAACCCAACACTCACCACCTTCACCAAAGGAGATTTTCGGAAAATGCAGGATAGTCAGGTGGATTAGCGTTCCAAACTTAGATAGTGAGGAAGCGTGTTGGAGATAATGATTTTACATTTTTAAACTGAGGTGAGTTAAAAATCACACAACAGGTTATAGTCCAACAGGTTTAATTGGATCAGGATGACGGAGCAACTCTCCGAAATCTAATGTGTTTCCAATTAAACCTGACGGACTATAACCTGGTGTTGTGTGATTTTTAAATTTATATACCCCTGTCCAACATCGGCATCTCCAAATCATGTAAACTGAGGGGAGACAGTGATGTATGGTTTTAGACTGTGTAATACATTCACACCGTCCAGAATACTCTGTTGTGAATATCTATCCTGTACTCTATTACAAAGCGAAGGTCTCTGACAATGAAAACCAAAACACCCAGGAAACATTGTCTCACCTCGTAATCTGATAAAAAGACTTGTGATAAGTCTGGTTAAATTTAGAATACAGTTGGAAAGCGGGAAGATTAAATCCAATCCCAAGATCCTGTACTTCAACAAAGGAGACTACAATAGGATGAGGCAGGAGTTGGCTAATGTAGACTGGAAGCAAAGACTTTAGGGTGGGAGAGTTGACAGACAGTGGAGGAATATAAAAGAATTTTTCAAACTGTTCAGCAAAAGTATATATCAGTGAAAAGGAAGGACTGTAGGAAAAAAGAGTAATCTGCCATGGGTGGCTAAGGAAATAAGGGAGTCTATCAAATTGAAATAGAAAGCATACAAATTGGCAAAGACCATGGAGAAACTAGGAGATTCGAAAATCTTTAAAGATCAACAGAAAGCTGGATGGGATTGGGGGAGAAAAGTGATGAGTAGCTATCCTCATGGCCGGAATAGCAGTTTACACTGCTAGAGGGGAACCTATTGTTGGGAACATATGGCCTCTGTAATTGTTGAAGCACTTAACTGTTACCATAGAGATAATCCTGATCAAGTTACAACTCACAGCACACTCATAAAGCCTGTACTTCCAAATAAACCTGTTGGACTATAACCTGGTGATGTGTGGTTTTTAACTTTACCCACCCCGCTCCAACACCGGCTCCTCCACATCAGAATCCTGACAGACAGCCCCACTGAAACTGAAGCGCCTGTCAGATACCTGACATGGCACAGGGGCGTGGGGGAGGGGTATGTGGTTTAACCACAAAGTGTTGAGCTTAACTCTACTTTCTAACTGCCGTTGCCATGGAGATAATACTGAGAGACAGTCTCTATTCAAAGTCCCAAACCACAAAGGTATAAGAATGGGAGCGGCACATCGGACAGGCGGGGAGTTACCTGATGCTGCCTGGAGGTGTTCTGCATGTACACTATCCAGGTAACTGCTATGTCTCATCAATAAAGACTCAAAGAAGACCTCTCAGAGTTCTGTACCCAGTTATTCCTATCCAGCAGGGTTCAGGAATATGAGGACACAGCAGTCAGTCTTCACAGTGGAGGATACGAAGAACATGCCAGTAATTGATAAGGAGACTGAGGAAGGTGAGGACCAAGAAACAATCATTATCACAAAAGCGTTAGAGTTGGACAAGCTAATGGAGCTAAAGGTGGACAAGTCTCTTTGCCCTGATGGAATACATCCCAGGGTGCTACCAGAGATAGCGGGAGATATAGTAAATATACTTGGAGTCAGAATCCTACAGCAGAGACAGGCCCTTTGGCCCAAACTGGCCCATGCCGATCAGAATATCTATCCACGCTAACCCCATTTCCCTGCACTTGGCCCATCTGCTTTTGACCCTTTCTTATCCATGTATTTGTCCAAATGCCTTTTACATGTTGTTAATGTACCCACCTCAACCACTTCCACTGGCAGCTCAGTCCATATACATACCACCCTCTGTGTAAAACTGTTGACCCCCAGGTTCCCTTTCATAATTTCTCCTCTGACTTTAAACTGATGCCCTCCACTCCTTGATTCCCTGGGAAAGAGACGGAGTGCATTCACCTTACCCAAGCCTCTCATGGTCTTATAGACTTCGAGAAAACATCCCCCCCTCTATTTCCTCTGCTCTAAACAAAAAAAAAATCCTCGCTTGTCCAACCTCTCCCTGTAACTCAGACCCCTGAGCCCTGGCAAAACTTCTTGTAAATTTCTTCTGCACTTTTTCCAGTTTAATAACTGAAACCTATCCTGCACTCATCACATTTCCAGTGTTTCCCCACGGCACTGGAACCGACGTGACAACGTCAATGGATTACAAGCCATGATCGATAATTAACTCCTTTACAACAATCCTGTTTTCATAGCATTTTCCATGCTGCAGGTATCCTTGTGTCTTTCTGGTTGCATGGTTAATTAAAAATTTGTCCTCATACAAAACAAATCTGTAGCTTAATTGTTCCTGGGAAATGTGCCATGTTTTTTCAGACTTTTAACAACAAATGAACTCTCTCTCCACACTCACCACACTAACATGGATTTGGCTGTGTCTCAGTAATGTTTCCAGTCACACTGACATTTGAAATATTCGCCCACGGACAGAATACACACCTTTCCTTCCACATGAAAAGGCCAATGATATTCAGACCGGCACGGATCAAGTAACTATCAAAACGGAACGTGAAGTTCAATTTGAATTTCTCATCCACAAATCCACCCTTTCAGAACCCTACAACAGAGAAAACAGGTCACCACCGTTAACACAGGATGGAAATTCATAAGACAGTGAGAGTATTAAATTGTAGTTTCTTTGTTCCCCCAAAGCTTTAAATCTCAGTCTCACAATTGCTCTCTTCTGTGAACTGAAATCCAAACCAATCTCCTCACCCCTTTTCCTCCACACCCAGTTCTCACACACACTCTCTTCTCTTTGAAATCAGCTTCCTATCTCCTGCCTGCAGACTAAGAACCAAAAAAAGGTTTCCTCCCACAATCCAAATATGCGCAGGTCAGGTGAATTGGCCATGCTAAATTGCCCACAGTGTTAGATGCATTAGTCAGAGGGAAATGGGTCTGGGTGGGTTACTCTTCTGAAGGTCAGTGTGGACTGGTTGGGCCGAAGGCCTGTTTCCACACTGTAGGAAATCTAATCAAATCAAATCAATGAGTCTGACTCGGAGCCTCCTGGATGTTGGTGAATCCTTCCCCCACCTCCCAGGTTTCCTTCCTGGTCAGAACCAAACTGATATTTCTTTTCCCCAGTCTGGAACATTTTATTTATTTCCCCCACACGGACCCTCTGATGAGAACCATCCTGCACACACTGGCCAAGTCATATCTGATTGAACTAAGATGAACCAAATTAGAACTTTAATTGCAGGCCCATCTGTGTTCCTTTCCATAACATTCCTGAATCTTCACACGAGTTCTGATAACTTTCTGCAAAATGCTCCCCCCACTGATAGCCGACCACTTACAGATTACAGATTACATTACAGTGTGGAAACAGGCCCTTCGGCCCAACAAGTCCACACCGACCCGCCGAAGCGCAACCCACCCATGCCCCTACATTTACCACTTACCTGACACGAACGGGCAATTTAGTGTGGCCAATTCACCTGACCTGCACATCTTTGGACTGTGGGAGCAAACTAGAGCACCCGCAGGAAACCTACGCAGACACGGGGAGAATATGCAAACTCCACACAGTCAGTCACCTGAGGCGGGAATTGAACCCGGGTCTTTGGCGCTGTGAGGCAGCAGTGCTAACCACTGTGCCACTTGTCATGATATCAGGGCAGGGGCCATTTCCCTGGGTCCTGTTCCCAGAGGGAGGAAACTGCGAATGACAGATTAATCCCATACACGCACAGCCTCCCTCCTGGCACTGACCCGCCCTGCACATACACCAACAATTGGCCAGCACTGCGCACGTGCACTGTCTCCCCTCCTACAGCACATGCTCCAGATCACACACGAAGCTGGATGATTGACAGCAGCTGCTGCCCAATAGGGTGGAGGGGGCAGGGCTGGAGATTGTAAACAATGAATGAATGTGGAGGCGACTGGGGGATGGACAGGTCAGAGAGGGACAGGATCAGTGCAGCAGTAGGAGGGGACCCTGGACAAAGTGAGCAATGGGAGAGAGAGTCTGACAGGAGAGAAACTACCGGAAGGTTCTGTTTAGAGTCTCAGGTAGGGACAGCTGGGAGACAATATGGCCTGGCGGCTTGGGCATGTTTTCCAATCAGCCTTTTCAAAGATGCTGTTACTCAACTCTGAGCCCGATCTTTCTGGTTCAGAGGTAAGGACACTACCACCATTTCCTGGTGGGCTAGTAGAAAGAAGGGAAGGTTTTCTCAATCTCTCTCACATGGAAACTCCATGAGCTCCTCCCACTTACTGTCTATGGTGGGGATGAGAGCGGGGTTAGGGATATAGGGACTGCCTTTCAAATGGAACTTACCTGTGCGGGTGATATTAACAAGACTCAACACAGTCACTAACATAAAGCTGGTGTACTTGAACTTTATCCAGAATATTAACACCCATAACTGGGTGACACAGATCCCAATGTACAGAGTTAAGTCCTGGATATTAATAATGGCTTTGTGTGTGAGAAATCACGTCTCATGAACTTGAGTCAATTTTTTTGAAGTAACAAAGAGGATTGATGAGGGCAAAGCAGTGGAAATGATCTACATGGACTTCAGTAAGGCGTTCAACAAGGTTCCCCATGGCAGACTGGTTAGCAAGGTTGATCTCATGGAATACAGAGAGAACTAGCCATTTGGATACAAAACTGGCTCAAAGGTAGAAGACAGAGGGTGGTGGTGGAAGGTTGCTTTTCAGATTGGAGACCTGTGACCAGTGGGGTGTCACAAAGTATCAGTGCTGGATCCACTAATTTTCATAATTTATATAAATGATTTGGATGCGAATATAGGAAGTATTGTTAGTAAGATGACACCAAAGTTGGAGGTGTAGTGGACAGTGAAGAGGATTACCTCAGATTACAACGGGATCTTGATCAGATGGTTGAATGTGCTGAGGACTGGCAGATGGAGTTTAATTTAGATAAATGTGAGGTGCTGCATTTTGGGAAAGCAAATCTTAGCAGGAAGTATACACTTAATGGTAAGGTCCTCGGGAGTGCTGCTGAACAAAGAGACCTTGGAGTGCAGGTTCATAGCTCCTTGAAAGCAGAATCACAGGTAGATAGGATAGTGAAGAAGGTGTTTAGTATGCTTTCCTTTATTGGTCAGAGCACTGAGTATCGCAGTTGGGAGGTCATATTGCGGCTGTACAGGACATTGGTTAGGTCACGCTTGGAATATTGCGTGCAATTCTGGTCTCCTTCCTATCAAAACAATATTGTGAAAGTTGAAAGTGGCCAGAATAGTATTACAAGCATGTTGCCAGGGTTGGAGGATTTGAGCTACAGGGAGAGGATAAATACACTGTTTTCCCTGGAGCGTCAGATGCTGATGGGTGACCTTAGAGAGGTTTATAAAATCAGTAGGGGCATGGATAGGGTAAATACACAAGGTATTTTCCCTGCGGTGGGGAGGAGGCACGATGGGAGGTGGGAGACAGAGGAGGGAGACTGAGAGGGAAGGGTGACCGTTATTTTGTAGAGCTACAACACAACCCTGTTCCTGTTTTCTCCCTAACCCCTTCAATCTCTCTGAAGGGCTCAGAACAAGTGCACAGTCCCTGGAAAGTAGAGCTTCAGGGTGATCAAGTGCTGAAGGTTGCATTTGGGACGCTGACCTTTAAGGGTCTGTGCACTTATCAATAAATGGACCTGGGTTCAATTCCACTGTCCTGGATTCATGTCTGTGGCCACAGATGCGCCTGTCTCTGACCCTGACTACAGCTCTGCCATTCTCCTTCCTCCCGTTCTGTGCAGCGGAGCTATCTGTGGTGTCATGAACCTGGCTGTTGCTGATTTCCCCTGAGAGTCCACCCCACCTGTTCCCCCCACCACCCCCCCCCCCACCTTATAGAATCCCAAACGGTGCACAATATCTGTTTGAGAAGGGGAATGATGACTGGGGAGTCCTGCACTTCCTTCCTGAGCCTTTGACTTGATCTGATGGTCACCCATTCCCTTTCTGCCTGTGTAACCCTCACCTGCAGTGTGAGTAACTCACTGAACCTGCTGTCCATAACATTCTCAGTATTGCTCCAGTGAGTTCACTCTCAGCTCCAGCTCTGAAAAGCAGTTTCCCAGTAGTTGCAGATGGGCAGTCTTCCTGCACACATTGCCGTCACGGACACAGGAAGTGTCCCTTATTTCCCACATTGCGCAAGAGGAGCACACCGCTGGTCTGAGGTCTCCGATCACAATGTCTCTCTCGTTTCAGTTAGTTACTCCCATCAGGAGAATTTAAATGAGCTAGCAACCTTCCTTCTCTTCAAACATTTCCATTATAATCAAAAGCCCCTATCTTTACTTAAGCTGACATTTTATACTTTAAAAACTGTTTTTTAAAAAAAAAACTCAGCAGGTATCTTACAACTTGGCTGTTCCCATTGAGATCATGTGAAGTTATGAATGGCCTGCACTAAAACTGAAGCTGTGGGTTCACATTCTCCCTGTCTCCCCTCGCTCGGTTTACCAGCAACTCCAAAACACTCTCATTGAGCCAAGCAGCACCCACAGTGCAGCCCTATCATTTTCATTGTCTACTCCCACCTACACTGCCCCAACCTCCAATGCATCTCAATGGGAGCTCAGGAACAGCATCTCATCTCTCAATTCAGCCCTTTGTAATCCCAGAGTCAACAAGGACTTCAGCAGTTTCTGAATGAATAGGCAGTTGTCAGAACCTGGAACATTCCACCTGAAATGGTGCTGGAAATTGAGTCCATAAGGAATTTTAATGAGAAGTTTGCAGGAATTGAAAATAAGGAGTTTACAGATTAACATCATGAAGTGGGTGATTGGGTCTAAATCTGACAGTTCCTATAAAGAGACGAGGTGTAATTTGGATAAATCTGTGCTCCCTCTCAGGCCAATACCTCCTTCCACAGCTGCAGGGCCCAGAATTGAACACAAACCCCAAGGGTGATCCAACCACAAATTTGAACATCTTTCTGCTTTTTGTTTGAAATAAAAACCAGATACTTGCCCACAGACAGAACAGACACACCTTTCTCCTTCCACAGTTAAATGTCAATGGTATTCAGATCCTGATGACCCTGCTGATGATAGAAAAATGCTTTTGAGATCCCTGTCTCAATTATTCTCAATTAATATCCTATAAAATGAATTGACAAAACAAAACTCAGTCAGTGCAGGCTGAACAGTAAAGACAAATATTTCTCTTGGTATGTGTTTGATGTGTAAATGCTCCTCTTTCAATCACCCCGCCCCCACCCAGGAAGAGGACATGTCCATGTGCCTCGCTGTACCTTGCCCCCAATAAAGATGGCGGCCATAACCCAGGACCTATCACCGCCTGAGGGCCACAGCCATTTTCCCATTTGCTGTAAACGTGGGACCAAGAGTTTCTAATTCAGGCCTAACTACCTGTACAGAGTGTAATTAAACCCTCCCAGTCTAAACCGGATCCAACTCCCCTTTCCCGTTTCCGCTTCCTGCACACACCAAGGGTCATTCTAGGTCCAGTGACCCTTCCTCAGAACCGATGGCAGCTGGGAAAATTAGAATACCTACAGTGTGGAAACAGGCCATTCGGCCCAACAAGTCCACACCCACCCTCTGAAGAGTTTCTCAACCAAACCCATCCCCCGACCCTATTATTCTACACTTCCCCTGACTAATGCACCTAACCTATACATACCTGAACACTACGAGAAATTCTGCTTGGCCAATTCACATAACCTGCATACCTTTGGACTGCAGGAAATAGGGGTATAAAGAGTAGATAATAGGTGAGGTCAGTGCCCAAAAGAAACAGTAACATTTGGAAAGACAAAGGAGTGGATAACAATCTAGTGGGAGGGTGCTTGGCTGTTAATGAAGGGCACAGGAACCTGTGTCTGGCAGCATCTCAGTGGAGGTGCTGGAAATGGCAGCTGATGATCTACGTTCTGCTACAAAAAAGACCCTAAACTTCCAGCTGCCTGCTACTTTAACACACGAGTCTGTTCCCTGGCCAACATCTGTCTCATGCTTACTGCAGTGTTCCAGTGAAGCTTGATGCAAGCTGGCAGAACACTCCAGAACATACCAAAACACCCAGTATTTCAAGGACTGCAATTTCCCCTCCCATGTGGTCAACAATACTCTCCAGTGTATCTCCACCACTTCCCACACCTCTGACATTGAACCACACCTCTCCAACTGCAACAAGGATAGAACCCCCTAGTCCTCCCCTTCCACCCAGATACAACGCATCATCCTCTGCAATTCCACCACCTACAATCAGATCCCACCAGATATATTTTCCTCTCCATTCCTTTCAGCATTCCACAGAGACGATTCCCTGTGAATTCCCAGTCAGATCCACCCACCCTCCACTCCCAGCCCCTTCACTTGCCAATGCAAGAGGTGTAAAACCTGTGCCCACACCTCCCCCTCACCCCCAAAGGACCCTTCCACATCCAGCAGAGATTTTCCAGCACATCCAAACACCTCACCTATTACGGCCTTTGATTTCGGTGTGGTCTCCTCTCCATTGGGGAGTCAGGACACCAACTTGCGGAATGTTTCAGGGAACATTTCTGGGACACATCCACCAACCAACCCAACCATCCTGTGGCCGACCACTTCAACTTCCCCACCCACTCCGCCAAGGACATGCAAGTCCTGGGCTGCCTCCACCACCAAATCCCAGCCACCTGATGCCTGGAGGAAGAAAACCTCATCTTCCACATTGGGACCCTTTAACCACAGAATCAAGGTTTCCTCATCTCCCCGCCCCTGCCTTATCCCAGATCCAACCCTCCAACTCGTCACCACCCTCTTTAGCTGTCCCACCTGTTCAACTTCCTTTCCAATTATTCACTCCACCCTCTCTCCATTACCCTCCACCTACATCTACCTATTGCCTTCCTAGCTCCCTTCCCACCAACCCCACACATCCCTCTTATTTATCTCTCAGCCCTCTTACTACACCCCTCCCCCTCCAATCCCAGCATTCCTGATGAAAGGCTTATGCCCAAAACTCTTGCTCCTGGGATGCTACCTGACCTGCTATGCTTTTCCAGCGCCACACTTTAACGCAAGCTGGAAGAACAACACGTCATCTTCCACTTGGGGACCCTGCACACCTCTATCCCCAGTATCAAATTCAATAATTTTAGGTCCTGAACTCTTCAATGTCCTAGCGCCCTAGCCTCTTAACCCACACACCAGTCCTTGTTATCATATAGCCTGCCATTACACACTACCTATGCTTAGCCACTAACAGTCCCCATAAACAGCTATTTACCCTCCCCCTCCAACGCTCCCATCTCTTTCTTTGGACTCTATCACCACCTATCATTTACTCCTTAACTCCAACCTTCTGCATATAAACTGACATTTCTTTTCAGTCGCATCAGTTCTGAGGAAGGGTCAGCGGATCCAAAATGTTAACTCTGATTTCTCTTCACAAATACTGCCAGACCTGCTGAGCTTTACCAGTACCTTTTGGTTGTTGTGTGAGATTTACAGCATCCGCAGTTCTTTTGGTTCTAATTTACCAGGAATTTCTAATTCAGATCTAGCCGCCTAAAACCGTGTTTATAAACACTCCCAGTCCACACAAACACAATTTCTCTCCCAGACTCTGCTGTCTCTCTCACTCCCTTCACACTCACTGAGTGCACCCCCACCACAGTGACACTGCACCTGCACAGTTCATGGTCAGGTGTTGGCCCACTGGACCCACCCCTCATTCACTCCCATTGTCTGGAGGATCACACCAACTCTCCTATTGGTCTGAAGCTGCCATCAATCACCCGGACCCCATTGTGACACGAGTTGTGCGCTCCTCCCAGGATTATTGGAGGCTGAAGGGTGACCTTACTGAGGTTTATAAAATCATGAGGGGCACGGGTATGATAAATAGACAATGTCTTTTCCCTGGGGTGGGGGAGTCCAGAACGAGAGGGCATAGGTTTAATGTGAGAGGGGAAAGATTTAAAAGGGATCAGAGGGTTAACTTTTTTCACAGCAGGTGGTGCGTGTATGGAATCTTCTGTCAGGGGAAGGGGTGGAGGTTGCTACAATTAGACCCTTTAGCATCTGGATGGGTATATGTATTGGAAGGATGTAGTGTTGGCAAATGGGACGAGATTAGGTTAGGAAATCTGGTCAGCATGGACTAGTTTGACCAAAGGGGTTGTTTTCATGCTGTACATCTCTATGGCTCTGCACTAGAATGAGCTTCAACATTCAGTGAAAGCGGGCAGTATCACAGTAGAGGGACTGGGGGCTATTCATCCCATTGGGGCTGTCCTCTCTCCCTCTGGAGATGGTGCCAGTCTGTCCCAACTCACCTCCCATTTGCCTGTATTCCTCCAAATCCTTTCTTAAAAGAAGCTAAATTGCAAATTTATTTTGACAATAATTACTGAATCTGCATCCAGCTGTCGTTCAAACTGATCCACATGCTTAGAACTTACGGAATAAAATAATGTTCACATTTTTAACCTGCATTATTTGCCGATTACTTGAAAGCAGTTACTAAAAATGATGACGTTAATAATTTCTCCCTCTGTCTCTCTATAAATTAAATATCTTGGAAAGAAATCTGCTCTTGGTTGAAATCACTGCTTAACCTTCCGAGCTCCAAGGAGAATTATCCGACCTTCTCCTAACTCTCCACATAGAGATGACCTCATGGTTCCGGAACTCGATCCCACTATTAAGAAAAGCTAAAACACTGTATGCCTTCTAAACAACCCCGTCTACCTGGGTGGCAACTTTCAAGGATCTGTGTATTTGGACACTGAGATCTCTCTGCTCATCTACACTACCAAGAATCATACCATTAGCCTAGTACTTTGCACTCAAGTTACTCCGACCAAAGTGAATCACCTCACACTTGTGCGCATTAATCTCCATTTGCCAGCTCTCAGCCCAGCTCTGCAGCTTATCCAAGTCTCTCTGTAACGTAGAGCATCCTTCGTCACTATCCACAACTCCACCGACCTTAGTGTTGTCTGGAAAAATATACTAACCCACCCTTCTACCCCCTCATCGAGGTCGTTTATGAAAATGACGAACAGCAGTGGACACAACACTGACCCATGCGGTATACTACTGGCAACTGGACTCCAGAATGAACATTTCGCATCAACCACCACTCTGTCTGCTTTCAGCAAGCTAATTACAGATCAAAACTGCTTTATCTCCCACAATCCCATCCTTCCGCATTTTGTACAATAGCCTATTGTGGGGAACCTTACCGAACGCCTTGCTGAAATCCATATACACCACATCAACCGGTTTACTCTCATCTACCTGTTTGATCACCTTCTCAAAGAACTCAATAAAGGTTTGTGAGACACGACCTACCCTTCACAAAACCGTGCTGACTATCCCTAATCAATTTACTCTTTCCTAGATGATTATAAATCCTATCTCTTATAACCTTTTCCAACACTTTACTAACAACTGAAGTAAGGCTCACTGGTCGAGAATTACCAGGGTTGTCTCTACTCCCCTTCTTGAACAGGGGAACCACATGTGCTATCCTCCAGTCTTCTGGCACTATTCCTGTAGACAATGACGATTTAAAGATCAATGCCACAGGCTCGGCAATCTCCTCCTTGGCTTCCCAGAGGATCCTAGGATAAGGCCACTGGGCCGGATGGGTTTTATCTATTTTCACACTCTGCAGGATTTCTAATACCTCTTCCTTATGAACCTCAATCCCACGTAGTCTAGTAGCCTGTATCTCAGTAATCTCGACAACATTGTCGTTTTATAAAGTGAATACAGTTGAAAAATATTCATTTAGTGCTTCCCCTATCTCCTCTGACTCCACATACAACTTCTCACTACTATCCTTGATTGGCCCAATCTTATTCGTCATTCTTTTATTCCTTAAATACCTATAGAAAGCCTTAGGGTTTACCCTGATCCTATCCGCCAACAATTTCTCATGTCTCCTCCTGGCACTTCTGAACTCTTTCTTTAGGACACCCCTGGCTATCTTGTAACCCTCAAGCGCCCTAACTGAGCCTTCACATCTCATCCTAACATAAACCGGCTTCTTCCTTTTGAAGAGAGATTCCATTTCCTTTGTAAACCACAGCTCCCGCAATCTACAGCTTCCTCCCTGTCTGACAGGTATATACTTATCTAGGACAAACAGGAGCTTTTCCTTGATCTTTGAGGGTTCCTATTCTCTGCCTGGTTACTCATTTATCCTTAGTGTATTTCTGGAATCTCTGGATTCTCCGGGAACCTATTTCCCAAAGCTCTCTCATGTCCCGTTTTGCTCTCCTGGTTTCCCTCGAGTATACTCCTACTGCCCCTATACTCCTCCAGGAATTCACACAAACACAGATGTCTGCACCTGCCATATCCCTCCTTCATTTTCTTGACCAGACCCTCAATTCTTCTCGACGGGCAGCATTTCCCACACTACCTGCTAAGGCCTTAACAGGATCATACTGTCTGTGTACTCTCGTTGTCGCAGGCCTATGGACGCAATGGCAGATGAGGACAGAGAAGCAATAATTCTCAGTAAAGAGGTCGTGTTGGGAAAGATAACAGCCTAAAGATAGATGGGTCGCCTGGCCGTGATGGAATGCACCCCAGGGGACGTTAACAGATGGCAGAGGATAAATAGCAAATGCACTCCTAATAATTCACTAAAATTTGCTGGACTCTGGGACAGTTCTGACAGATTGGCAAGTTGCAAATGTGATGCGAATATTTTAAAATGGACCCGTTAGCATAACGTCCTTAGTGGGGAAGATGCCTGATCTCTTAAGGAAGAAATAGTGAGCTATGTGGATAGAAACTGTCTCATCGAGCAGACAGAGCATCGATTCATGAAAGGTAAACTTCACTAAGATGAGTGGTAGAGCAATGTGTGCCAAGGCCACTGTAAGTCTGCACAGGGATAAAGGTAGGTTACGTGAGTGGGTAAGAATCTGGCAGATGGAGTTAAATGTTGGGAAAGGTGAGGTCATACATTTTGGTCGGACCATCAGCAAACTGATGATGAAATGGTGAAAACTTGCAGCATGTTGCTGTACAGAGGGAGTTGGGTGTCCTTGTGCATGAATCACAGGAAGTTGGTTTGCAGATACAGCAGGTAATTAAGGCAGTGAAGGGAATATTGTCCTTCCTTGCTAGAGGGAGGGTTATGCTGCAGCTGTACAGGGTGCTGGGGAGGCCACACCTGGAATACTGTGTACAGGCTTGGTGCCCTTACTTCAGGAAGGATGTACTGACACTGGAGGAAGTTTAGAGGAGGCTCACTAGTTTTAGTCAGGATTTCAGAGAGTTGGCGTATGCGGAGAGATTGAGGAAACTGGTAGTATGCTCATTGGAATTTCGAAGTATGGGAGGTTGGATAGGAAATTATGAACGGAGTAGATAAGATATAAGCAAGGAGGTGATTTCTGCTGGGGGTGGGTCAAACTAGGAAGCAGAGCATCAAAATAAGGGGGTATCAGATTTTGGACTGAGTTCAGGATGGACTTCTTCAGCTAAATCTGTGAATCTGTGGAATTTGCTGCTGAGTGCAGCAGGTTAGATTATCGACTTGATTATCTTTAGATCAAAAGGTACATTTGTGAACAGGAAAGGAATTAAGGATTATGGTGAGAGATCAGGAATGTGGATCTGAGGACATGAAAAGATTAGCCCTGATCTTACTGAATGGCAGAGCAGGCTTGAGGGGCCAGGTAGCCTGCTGCAGCTCCTCTTTCTTATGTTATGTTCCCACTTTCCATCCGTCCCTTTCCCTGGGAATATCAAAGGAATATTGAAATTTCTCGCCTTGTGCTGTCAAAATTCACCTTTGTCCAATTTAGAACAACGTTTAGATCTGGTCTATTATTTTCTGTAACTATTTTAAAACTAGAAGAATTATCAGAGAATCCTGACAGCGTGGAAGTTGGCCATTCAGCCCATCACAACCACACCGACCCTCAGAGACTCCTACCTTACCACTGTAACGCTGCATTTCCCATGGCTAATCCACCTAGCGTGCACATCCCTGAACACTATGGGCAATTTCACATGGCCAATCCACCTAACCTGCACATCCCTTAACAATATGGGCAATTCAGCCTGGAATATCCACACAACCTGCATATCTTTAGATAGTGGGAGGAAACCAGAGCAAACAGACAAAGCCCACGCAGATAATAACAACAAGGTGATCATTCCTTTCTTATTTCCCAGTTCCACCAAAATAACGTCACTGGACGTACTCCCAGGAATATCCTCCCTAAGCACAACTATAATGCTATCCCGAAACAAAAAGGCCACTCCGCCTCCTCTCATGTCCCCCTTTCTATCCTTCCTCTTGCATCGACACCCTGGAACATTAAGCTGCCACTCCCACTCATCCCTCAGCAACGATTCTGTCATACTCTTGATATCATAGTCCCATGTTCAAAACCATACCCTGAGCCCATCTGCCTTCCCTGTCAGGCCTCTTGCATTGAAGTAACTGCAGTGTAACTTGTCAGTTCTACCTGGTTCAGTGCCTTGCCCTTGCCTGCCTTAGCTGTTTGACTTCTGAACTGTACCAGCCTCAGACATATCTCTTTTCTCACTATCTCTTTGGGTTTACCCTCACTGGATTAATGCCTCCTGAGTAACACTAGCAAATCTCCCTGCCTGGATATTAGACACTTTCCAATTCAGGTACAATCCATCCTTCTTATGCAGGTCCACTCTACTCCAGAGGAGATTACAATGATCAAAAGATGTGAATCCTTCTGCCCTACACCAGCTACTTAACTAATCATTCATCTCCTCCATCCTGCTATTCCTACTCTCACTAGCGTGTAACACCGGGAGTAATGCAGATATTATGACCGAGGACCTACTTTTTTATATTCCAGGCTAATTTGCTATATTCTCTCATCAGGACTTCATCTTTTCCCCTTCCTATGTCATTGGTACCAATGTACAATGACCTCCCACTGGTCATTCTTCCCTTTGAGAATATTCTGCTACCTGTCCGAAACATCCTTGATCCTGGCACCAGGGAGGTACCATCCCATTCTGATGTCTCACTGTCAGCTGCAGAAACAGCAGTCTGTGCCCGACTACAGAGTCCCTTATCATCATTGAGTGTTTGGAATCTGATATACCTCTTATTATAGTAGAGCCAGTCTCAGTAGCAGTAACTTGGCTGTCAGTGTAACATTCCCCTGAGAGTCTATGATCACCTACATTATCCAAAATAGTATATTTGTTTCAGATGGGGATAGCCACAGGAGACTCCTGCTCTACCTATCTCCCTCTCCTACCTTACCGAGAGGTAACCTATCTACCTAACTGTATCTGCAGTTTTCCGGCCTGAAACTGCCACCTATCACACACCTGACTCTTGTAAATTCTTCATTACCATTAAGCACCGCTCCATCTGATCTATGTGATCCAAGAGGTTTTGCATCACTTCCTGCAGGCTATCATCAGGATCATTCAAACTCTCCCTACTCTCCTCCAGGAAGTGCACAGCACTGTACGAATGGCCATCTCTGCACTTTAATCGGTAGACCCAGAAAAAGGCAGTCTTACAGCTTTACAAAAGACTACTCGAATACATTAGTACCTGTATTTTATATTTAAAACATTCAACCAAAAGATCATAATAGAAGCATTTAAACTAATAAACACTCACTCTACTGAATGTTGCAGATTTTAAAATGTAAAACAGAGTAAGATTTACCTTTTAAGAGACTGAAACCCACTGAGCTGATCCCCGGCTGTGGGTCACAGACATACAGCACGGAAACAGACCCTTCAGTCAAACTCGTCCCTGCCGACCAGATATCAGAAACTAATCCCTTCCCATTTGCCAGCACTTGGTCGATATCCCTGTAAACCCTTGCTATTCATATACCCATCCAGATGCCTAATAAATGTTGCAATTGTAGCAGCCTTCACAACTCCCTTTGGCAGCTCATTCCATAAACGCACCACCGTCGCATGAAAAAGTTGCCCCTTAGGTCCCTTTTATATCTTTCCCCTCTCGTGCTAAATCGATGCCCTCTGGTTCTAGACTCCCTCACTCCAGTGAAAGTACCTTGTCTACCTATCCGATCCATGCTCATGATTTTATAAATCTCTGGGCGGCACGGTGGCACAGTGGTTAGCACTGCTGCCTCACAGCGCCAGAGACCCGGGTTCAATTCCGCCTCAGGCGACTGACTGTGTGGAGTTTGCACATTCTTCCCGTGTCTGCGTGGGTTTCCTCCGGGTGCTCCGGTTTCCTCCCACAGTCCAAAGATGTGCAGGTCAGGTGAATTGGCCATGCTAAATTGTCCGTAGTGTTAGGTAAGGGGTAAATGTTGGGGTATGGGTGGTTTACACTTCGGCGGGTCGGTGTGAACTTGTTGGGCCGAAGGGCCTGTTTCCACACTGTAAAGTAATCTAATCTAATCTAATCTGAGATCACGCCTCAGCCTCTGACACTTCAGGGAATACAGCCCCAGCCTATACAGCCTCTCACTATATCTCAAACCCTCCAACCCTGGCAATATCCTTATAAATCTTATGTGAACCTTTCAAGTTACACAACATCCTTCTGATAGGTGGAGAACAGAATTGCGCACAATATTGCAAGAGTGGCCAAACCAATGACCTGAACAGCCGCAACATGATCTCCCAACTCTCTTACTCAATACTCTGACCAATGAAGGAAATCATACCAAACACCTTCACTATCCTATCTACCTGCGCCTCTACTTTCAAGGAGCTATGAACCTGCACAGCAAGGTCTCTTTGTTCAGCAACACTCCCCAGGACCTGACCATGATGGGTATCAGTCCTGCTAAGCTTTGCTTTTCCAAAATGCAGCACCTCGCACTTATCTGAATTGAACTCCATCTGCCACTCCTAAGCCTATTTGCCCATCTGATCAAAATCCCATTGAAATCTGAGGTAACATTCTTCACTGTCCACTATACCTTCAATTTTGGTGCCATCTACAAACCTACTAATTATACCTCCTGTGTTCACATCCAATTCATTTATATAAATGATGAGAAGTAGTGGACCCAGCACCGATCCTTGTGGCACTCCACTAGTCACAGGCCTCCAGTCTGAAAAATAATCATCCATCACCACCACCCTCTGACTTCTGCCTTTGAGCCAGTTCTATATCCAAATGGCTACTTCCGTGAGATCTAACCTTGCTAACCAGTCTCCCATGGGGAACCTTGTCGAACGCCTTACTGAAGTCCATATAGATCACTCTACTGCTCTGCTCTCATCAATCCTGTTTGTTACTTCTTAAAAACCAGATCAAGTACGTGACACATGATTTCCCATGCAGAACGTTATGCTGACTATCCCTAATCAGTCCGTGCTTTTCCAAATACACGCAAATCCTGTCGCTCAGGGCTCCCTCCAACACCTAGTCTAGCACAGCGTCTGTCGTTCCCGGGCTTGTCCAAACCGCCTCCGTTAAATAGTGGCGCCATATTAACTAACCCGCAGTCTTCTGGCACCTCAGCTGTAACTATCAATAATACAAAAATCTCAGCAAGAAGCCCAGAAATCACATCCCACGCTTCCTACAGAATTTTAGGGTACACCTGATCAAAGCTTGGGGATAGGTCCACCTTTATGCGTTTCAAGACATCCAGTACTCTGTAGTATGGACATTTTTCAAGATGTCACCATTTATTTCCCCACATTCTACATTTCCGGTGTCCTTCTCCACAGTAAATACTGATGCAAAATATTACATCTTGATAAAACAAATGAGGGCAGGACTTACACTAATTAAAAGTAATGCTTTGAGTCGTGATATGGAACAAACAATTAGAATGTTTAAAATACATTCAGACAAGTACATAAATAGGAAATATTTGGATAAATGTGGACCAAGCGGAGGCAGGTGCGATTAGATTAGTTGGGAATTATGGTCGGCATGGACTGGTTTAACCACAGGGTCTGTTACTTTGCTGTATAACATTATGACTAACTCTCGCTATCACTGTGAATTCCTCGGTCCTCACAACTCCCCAGATCACTTTCACCTCATCCAGACTAAACCCTTCCATATCTCTAGAAATTCTCCCTAGACTCAGGACCATCACTATCTCTGGTATCACAAATATCTCAATCTCTGTAACATCCTCCAATCTCCTCCCATCTCATCACCCTCACGATCTCAAATCTTGACAACCCCCACAAATCTGTCCTTCTCCACAGTAAACACTGATGCCTCTTGTTTAGTATACCCACCCAACAACCCCATCTCCTGCGTCTCCACACATAGGCTGCCTTGTTGATCTTTGAGGTGGCCTATTCTGTCTCTAGTGACCCATTTGCTCTTAATGTATTTCTAAAAACCCTTTCCCTATTCCTTATCCTATTCGCCAAAGCGGAGTCCTGTCCCCTTTTTTGCCTTACTGATTTTACTCTTAAGTATACTATTCTTGCCTTTATACTCGAAGGATGTTTGTGATTTTTTGGATTGGAATAAATGCAAAATATTACATCTTGGTAAAACAAACGAGGGCAGGACTTACACTGATTAAAAGTTGGGCCTCGGATAGTGATATGGAACAAAGAGACCGAGGGGTTCAGGTCTTTGAAGTATGTGTCACATGCAGACACGGTGGTTGAGAAAGGGTTTAGCACATTTGCCTTCATTGCTCAGATCTTTGAACCTCGGAGTTGGGACGTTTTGTTGAGGTTGTACAGGGTGTTGTGAGGCCTCTTCTGGAATACTGTGCCCAGTTCTGGTTGTGCTGTTATAGGAAGGATATTATTAAATCGGAGCAGGTTCAGAAGAGATTTACCAGGATGGTGATGGGAACGGAGGGATTGATTTATAAGCAGAGTCTGGATAGGCTGGGTACTTTTTCACTGGAGCACAGGAGGCTGAGGGGTGACCTTATTAGAGGTTTATAAAATCCTAAAGAGTTTCAGTAATGTGAACAGCAGGTGCCCTTTCCAGGAGGGGGCGCGATTGAAGATTGGGGACATACTTTTTAACGTAAGAAAAGGAAGGCTTTAAAAAGAAGTTCCGGATTTTATTTTTTGTTTTTGCACAGAGAGTGGTTCACATGTGGAATAAACTTGCAGAGGACGTGGCAGCTGTGAATACAATTACAATTTCAGGGTAGCACAGTGGCTCAACGGTTAGCACTGCTACCTCTCAGCGCCAGGGACATAGGCTTAATTCCTGTATTGGGTCACTGTCCATGTGGAGTTTGCATATTCCTCCCCATGTCAGCGTGGGTTCCTCCAGGTGCTCCCGTTTCCTTCCACAATCCACAGATGTACAGGGTAGGTGAACTGGCTGCGCTCAATTGCCCATAGTGTTCAGGAATGATTGAGTTGAGTGAATTAGTCAGGGGTAAATGTAGAGCAAAAGGGTAGGGGAATGGGATTCTAATAGGAAAAAAACATTTGGAC
The DNA here is from genome assembly GCF_037043375.1 of Chiloscyllium plagiosum. Classification (NCBI taxonomy): domain Eukaryota; kingdom Metazoa; phylum Chordata; class Chondrichthyes; order Orectolobiformes; family Hemiscylliidae; genus Chiloscyllium; species Chiloscyllium plagiosum. The sequence goes on along the minus strand of NW_028270180.1, from coordinate 71,140,916 downwards.
CCATATATCAATAGGGAATGCGAGGATGGACTTGGACCAAGTGGAGGCAGATGCGATTAGTTCAGTTCGAATTTATGGTCGACACGGACCGGTTGGACCACAGGGTCTGTGTCGATGCTGTATAACTTTATGACTCGTTACCTCTGTAAATTCCTCTATGCTTGGAACTCTCCCTATCAGTGCCACCTCATCCAGCCTTACAAATCCTCCTCATCTCTATAATTCCTCTCCAGCCTCAAAATCCAAAAATCTCTATCACAAATATCTCTATCTCTGTAATATCCTCCATCCTCACAATCCTTTCCAATTTGCATCTCCTCCAGTTTCATTATCCTCCCCATGTCTAATCCCCTCTAGTCTCTCAAAGCTCTGCTAGATGTGCCTTTCTTTATTTCCAGCTTTCAGGATGCCCAATGTTTATTTCTCACTTGATGATGGCCCTTTCCAATTCCTGTGCTGAACTTCTGAATTTCCTCTTAAACCTCTGCGTCTCACTTTCCTCCCCAAAACATTTACCAGTCATCTATTCTCGTATCACCTTTTCTGACCTGATGTCCAATGCAGCCTGTCATATTCCTATAATAAACATCTCAGCGGTCTACAGAACAGAAAAAGGTCTGGTGGTCCATCGGGTCTGTGAGAAAAAAAACTTCCACCGAATTATCCTCATCTATTTTCCATTACTTGTGGAAAAGTGTCATGTATCATGGCATCGCAAGTGCACACTAAATACATCTCAAATGTTTTCGGGATTTCTGTGTCTCCCACCGTCACAGACAGTGAGGTTTAGTGCAACTGTTGCTCGATGACGACATCACCCGCAGGGATACAGAGCAGCTGTGCAAACCAGAGGTCGCCCAACACATTGGGAAGGATGGCAGGGTCCCTGAGAGGGGGCACAGGAGAGTTACCAGGATGGTTCAAGGAATGGGGGATTTTATTTGCAGGGACATGGGTGTTGTTAATACATATCAAGACTATCCATCTATAATAGATGGACTCTTGTTCTCAACCTCTCCCCTTGCCTGGGCTGTGGTAACCTTCAGGTTAAACCACCACCAGACGTCTCTCCCTAACGAGAGAGCAGCTCGATGGTCTGGTAGGACAATACTGACGATACCTTTTGCGCAGTGATGCCACTGTACCTCGGGGGTGGAGAGAGGGAATGCTGAATGTGGTGGATGGGACTTCACTCAGGCAGAGTGCTTTTTCTTGTAGGATGTTCACTTTCTTTAACATTGCTGGGAGCTGCACTGATGCAGGCAAGTGGAGAATGTTCCAACACAACCCATGTGTGCCTTATAGACAACAATCAGACATTGGGGAATCTGGGGTTTGGGGAAACTGAGATTGTTCTCCTTGCAGCAAAGGAAATTGAAGGGAGCTGAGAGACAAGTGCTTACAAAACATATACATTAGGATGTTAAACCTTACACTCATCAAAAAAGGATTACTGGACACATATTGAAGATTTCGGGGAGATCTATTGACAGGGTGGTTTGATTCAAAGGAGAATTTTTATGCAGAAAATGGAATTGAGCAGGAACAAAATACTCACACACAGTGCAAATATCCTGGTCCTGATGAATTGAGTAATTCAGTCAGAGTTTTGCGTTACAATTACTGAGATTCCCATCTGAATATCCACCTGTAGTATCCTGTAATACAAGTTTATAAAATCTGTCACTGTCAGGTCAGGTTAGTAACTCACACCATCCCCTCCTCATGGCCCAGGATGACTGTACACATTACTCTTTGTGGAGGTCAGCAGTCAGTTCAGGGGGAAATCTATCTGGGTTTCTATGAGTTTCCACCTTGGGACTTCATGTGACTGAACAGGGCAGATCTTTGACACATGGGACAGAATGTTCCAAGAGTCAGTGAGATGCGGAGAGTAGGATTTGCTTCCTTTTCTTTCCTTCCGTGTTGCCGCTGTGCCTCATCAATAAGACATGGGGAGTGAAAGGTTCATGCAGCTTGATGGGCAAGTTGTCTCCATTCTGACCAATGGGCAGCAAGGTCCTCACAGTTACTCCAAAGAGTCTCTCTGAAAAGACAGCAACTCAGCATGCTTCCCACTGCCCGGTGCTCCCTGGAAATATTTAGAAGAATGAGGGGGGAATCTCCTAGAAATTGCAGAACAGTAAACTTCCAGAAGGATTATAAACTGCATACAGAGAGGGATTCGTTGGAGAAGTGGATAAGTTGGTAAATGGAGCATAACTTGGGATAATGTGAAGTTGTTCATTTTGGAGGAGGTAATAAAAGAACAGAGGACTATTTAAATGGTGGAAACTGTAGAAACCTGCAACACAAAAGGGACCCGTGGGTAACTGTGCAGGAAACAAAGAAGGCTAGCACACAGTTAAAACAGGTCATCAGGAAGGGAAAAGGAATATTGTTCCTGATTTCAGGGGATTTGCAGTATAAGAGTTTGGAGTATATATCTGAGAGCCACTTTATATAGTGCAAGTGAGACCACATCTGGAGTAATGAGAGAAGGTTTGGTCCCTTTATTTAAGGAAATACATCACTTCATCTGAAGCATTCAGAGAAGATTGAGTGGGGTGATCCCTGGTTTGCAGGGACTATCTTTTAAGAAAAGGCTGAAGAAGTTGGGACTCGACTCATTGGATTTGGGGGAGAATGAGAGGGGATCTTATTGAAACATATAGGCTTATTAAGGGGTATGACAGGGTAAATACTGAGAGGATGTGTCTCATCATGAGGGAACCTAGAACCAGACTCTGGGTCAGTTGCAGAATCAAGGGTTCTGTTTTAGATGTGCCAACTTTAATGCAACACAGACATGGGTAAGGGGTTTCAGTAGCAATGGAGCTGGGGTGAGGTGGAGAAAAGCAACATTTTAGAGATTGGAATTCCTGGTGTTTGCGATTGTGTAGATGTCTGTTCAGAAGATCACCTTGGGGTCAGAATATGAGAGCAATATTGTGAAGAGTGTAGTTCTGCCTCAGGCATTTCCCAGTGGCTGGGGGAGGGGCTCAGCAGTCAGGGAAAGGAATTTGTAATAGCAACTGAAGGCAATGGATTTAATCATTGCAGTGTTTCATTGGAGGAAATTGCAGCCAATCAAGTTGTAGGCGTGTGGTGAGCAGTTTGATGAATGAGTAACAGTGGAGCAATGGCGAGGGATGATGGGGAGAGAGAGCTGGGCATTGTCAGTGTACATGTGAAACCAATACGATGTCACCTCCTGGCAGTATATAGGTGAGATACAGGAGGGGACAAAGATAGATCCTGGATGGACACCACATATGAAGAATTCAGAAAGGAAAGGGAGAGTGGAGATGGAGCAGGATTTTCCAACAACCTTGATGTCAAATATTAGTTCTTAGCAGAATTGGAGAGAAGGACATAACCAGAAAAGACAGACAGAACAAGGAACATAATTTGTGAATTGGTGAGGGGGAGTGATGAGGAGGAGCCAGACTCCAAAACTGCTATTTTTACATCAGTGACATCACCCAACTCCACCCTAGTCTCAGCTCATTTACTGAAATACTCATCCATCCTTGTGTTATCTCTAGACTTCGTTATCCAAACACAGTCCTGGCCAGCCTCCCACATTCAACTTACATATAATCTCAAGAATATCTATAAATCTACTGCCCAAGTGTTCACTTGTACCAAAACTTGCTGATTCATCAAAAGGCTCCTATTTACAAGCAACAATTTAAAATTCTCTCCCTTGATGTAATTCCTGGCTGTGAACATCCCTGTCTCCCTGCACCATACAACCTGTGAGACCTCGACAACTCATTTTCTTTCAGACTCCCAAAGATGCATTTATTCATTGCTTCACCGGTCTGGCTGTTTCGACACGGTCAAGGCAACACAATCTGGAATTCGCACCCTGACCCTCTCAGACCTGCTTTCCTCTTTTAAAGTATTCCTGAAAACCTGCTTATTTGGCAATACTTTTGATCACCTGACCTAATATCCCCATCTGTGGCCTTATGTCAGAAATTCTCAACTTCTGTGAAATTATAAAAATGATAAAAATACAAACTGTTGTTGATTTGCACACACATTATCAACTCTTCACTGTCGCAGTGAACAATCTGTAACAGCTCTTCCCCAACTACATTGTGGGAGCACCTTCACCACACGAACTGCAGCTGTACAAGGAAGTCAAACATCACCCTCTCCACAGGCAATGGGGCTTTAGCATTAATCACTGGTGTCTGTGGAGAGAGAAACACAGGGAGTGCTAAATGCATTACAGGAAGTGAGAATGTTGCAAAATTTAATGGTCAGAAATGGAAGGAAAATGCACTCTTGTTGAAAACAAGAATTATTCACTGGCAAAGATACTGTGGAAAATTTAGTCCATTTAGAGAGCAGCACATTGTCAGTGGTTGTGCAGCAGAGGAAAATTAACTTACAAAAGGTCTGTGAACGAACAGTAAAACACTAAACAAGCCAAACACCCTGTATCCCAAAACTTTAACTCCCCTTCCCGCTCCACCAAGGACATGCAGGTCCTGGGCCACCTCCACCGCCAAATCCCAGGCATCTGATGCCTCATCGTCTGTGTTCGGATCCTCCAACCACATGGGATCAATGTGGATTTCACCAGTTTCCTCATTTCCACTCCCCCCACCTTATCTCAGATCCAGCCTTCCAACTCAGCACCGTCCTCTTGACCTGTCCTACATGTCCATCTTCCTTCCCACTGATCGGCTGCTGCCTGACCGGCTGTGATTTTCTAGCATCACACCCTTTGACATTGAAAACATCCTGACTCTGACACTGTGTAAATCCTGCCCTATCACAGCCTGCCAGGGAAGGCTGCGCATGCGTCCCCCTGCAGCTTGCCCCTCACAAAGTCGACAGCCACACACGTGTCCTGTGGATCACTGCCCCCAATAAGGATGATGGTGATCACTCATGCCTTTCACCATTTTCTGGTTTGCCACAAACACGGGCCTGAGATTTTCAAATGTGTGTTTTCCGATGTGCACTAAGTTCTGTAAAACGTCTCAGCCCATTCCATTAAAATTTCCTTCCCTTCCTGGTCAATAGATCTTTCCTTAACCGTGCCCTGCACCTTCACACATTTCCATTGGCTTGGTCGCAATAACACTGTGCTGCCAGTGAAGCTTATCACGTGGTTGAGTATAGCCACGCCCCTCATTCACTCAGATTGGTTGGAGGATCAACCAGCACTGGCTCGTCTTCCAGACCCATCCCCATCATCTTATTGGTCCTGCAATGAGATCAATCACCAGAGGCCCATTGTGGGCTGGAGCATGCTCAGTGTTTCCTGCTTTTGCTGCTATTCATCAGGTATAACAGAGAGGGTTAATTCCTGTTTCTCCTAATGTCAGACATTAACAACAACTTCCTGCATTGTATGGAGCCTTTCACATTGACAATTCTCCTAAAGTGCTTCATGAATGCTGGAAACGTTGACTAAAGAGAACAACTTTAAGATACGTCTTTGAGGAGTACAGAGGGGGTTAGGAATGATATTTAAGAGGATTTTTTTAGATTAGATTACTTAGACAAACCATCCAAAGAGCAACCCACCCAGACCATTCCCCTACATCTAAAACTACGGCAATTTAGTGGCCAATTCACCTAACCCGCACATTTGTGAACTGTGGGAGGAAACCGGAGCACCCACGCAGACATGGGAGAATGTGAAAACTCCACACAGACAGTTGCCTGATGCGGGAATAGAACCTGGGATTCTGGAACTGTGAGGCAGCAGTACTAACCGCTGTGCCACCATGCCTCTGGAGTTCTACCACACCTAGTTGTGAATGGTGATGGACAATTAAACAACTCACTGTAGGAAGCATCACAGATATCCCCACCCTTACTGATGAAGGGATCTCACACACCCATGCACCAGATAAGACAACAGCATTTGCAGAAATCTGCAGCCGGAAGTGCAAAGTGGGATGATCCATCTCAGCCTTCTCCAGTGGTTTCCAACATTACAGATGTAAGTTTTAAGCCAGTTTGATTCAGTTTGAATAACATCAGGAAATGGTTAAGTAGTGTAAAGGCTACTGGCCCTGCCAATATTCTGGCAATAATACTGATGGTTTGTGCTCCAGAACTTGCCACCCACCAAACCGAGTACCACTCCAGCACTGGCAGCTACCGACAATGTGGAACATTGCCCAGGCATGTTCAACACAAAAACACAGGGCAATCCATCCCAGCCAATTTCCCTCTATCAGTCCACACTCGATCAGCAGTAAAGTGATGGAAGATGTCATCAACAGGACTATCAAGCTGCAGATGTTCAGCAACAGTCAGCTGAGTGACACTCATTTTAGGCTCCACCACGGCCACTCAGTTCCCGATTGTGGTACCGCCCTGATTCACAATCTGGCAACCAGTTGAATCCCGGAGGTGAGTTGAGGGTGACAGCCCAGTCCCACTCCAAGACCTCTATTTCTAGCTGTGTCTACCCTTGTCTCAGCTCATATACTCTCATCCACCTTGTGTTTTCTCCAGACTTCATTATCCAAACACACTCCTGGCCAGCTTACCATATTCAACCTCCCTGTAATCTCAAGAAATTCTAAATCTCTGCTACCCAAGTACTCCCTCGTACCAAAACTTGTTGATCCATCAAAAGGCTCCTATTCATAATCAACAACATAGAGCCACAGAGATGTACAGCATGGAAACAGACCCTGCAATCCAACCCGTCCATGCCGACCAGATATCCCAACCCAATCTAGTCTCACCTGCCAGCATCAGTCCCACATCCCTCAATTTAAAATTCTCACCCTGGATTCAATTCCTTGTTGTGATCATCCCGAGCTCGCTGCAAAACACACCCTTTGAGACCTCGACAACATTCTCTTCCAGACTCCCAATGATCTGTTAATTCATTACTTCACCTGTGTGGCTGCTTTTACAGTTGCCAAAGCAACAAGGTCTGAAAATCGCAGGCAAAACCTCTCAGGTCTGCTTTCCTCCTTTAAGACATTCCTCAAAACCTGCTTATTTGGCAATGCTTTTGGTCACCTGACCTAATATCATCCTTCTCTGGCCTGATGTCTGAAATTCCCACTAATATTTTTGTGAAATTATAAGCAGGATAATAAAACTACAAACTGTTTTTGATTTGGACATTATCTTCAAATCATCACTGCTGCTGTCATGAATACTCTGTAATCTCTCTTACCCAACCACATTGTGGGCGCACCTTCACCACACAAACTGCAGCTGTACAAGGAAGTCAAACATCACCCACTCCACAGGCAACAGGGCTTTGGCATTTATCACTGGTATCTGTGGAAGGAGAAACACAGTTGATGTTTCAGGGAGTGCAACACGGATTACAGGGAATGAAAATGGTGTAGAATTTGATAGTCAGAAATGGAAGGAAAATACACTTGCTTATTGGAAAAAATAATTCTTGACTGTCAAAGATTTTCCAGAAAAAAATGAAAAAGCAGCACATGGTCAGGGGCTGAACGGCAGAGAAAATAATAACTTACAAAAATGTCTGTAAAAGTAATCGTAAAATACTAAACAGACCAAATATATACCCATTGTTCAAGACTGAGAAAGCGAGATAATGACAAAGTGGTCATGAGGGAGCCCAGAGATGAAACAGAGCAATATAAGTTGTTATGACCCCACAGTCATAGAGATGTATAGCACCAACACAGACCCGACAGTCTAACTCATCCAATCCAACCAGGTATCCAAACCTAATCTATTCCCATTTGCCAGCACTTGGCCCATTTCCCTGTAAAAGATTCCTAATCATATCATGTGTCTATTTAGATGCCTTTAACAAAATTAATTGTACTAGCCTCCACCATTTCCTCTGGCAGCTCATTCCACCCACTGCATGAAAGAGTTGCCCTTTTGATCACTTTGAAATTTTTCCCCGTTCACCCTAAAGCAATGCCCTCTACTTCTGAACACTCCTACTCCAGGGAAAACACCTTTGTTCATTTACTCTATTCATGCCCCTCATGATTGTATAAATCTCCATAACATCACTGCTCAGCCTCTGGCACTCCAGGGAAAACAGCCCCAGCCTTTTATGCCGCACCCTACAGCTCAAATCCTCCAGCCCGAACAACATCCTTGTAAGTCTTTTTTGAAACCTTTCAAGCTTCACAGCACCCTTCTGATAGGAGGCAGGCCAGAACTGCACACACTATTCCAAAAGTGGCCTAACGAATGTCCTGTACAGCGATATGACCTCCCACATCCTATACTCAATGCTCAGACCAATGAAGGAAAACTTACCAAACACCTTCTTCATCATCCTATGTACCTGCAACTTGACTTGCAAGGATTATGAACCTGCAATCCAAGGTCTCTTTGATCGACAAGCATCTCCAGGGCCTTGCCATTCAGTGTACAAGTCCTGCCCTGATTTGCTTTTCCAAAATGCAACACCTCATATTTATCTAAATTAAACCCCATCTGATCAATATCTCATTGTAATCTGAGGTAACCTACTTCCCTATCCACAATATCTCCAATTTTCTATGATATGCAAACTCATTTACGATACCAAATCATTTAAATGAATGACGACACAAATCCAGAAATACACATCTATTTTTCAGTGTTTCAATGTGCTCTGAGTAAATCCTGCCCAATGTCTCAGTACCAGGGAAAGGCTGCACATGCGCTTGCTGCATCTTGCCCTCTACAAAGATGGCGGCCACGCACGTGTCCAGTGAGTCGTTGCCCCGAATAAAGATGGCGGCGTGCACGCAGGCTTGCAGCCGCGCTGAGGCAATTCCCCGTTTACTGCAAACACGAACCTGGGACGTTCAAATTTGTGTTTTCCGACGTGCACAATTTGTTTGTAAAACCTCTCCGCTCTTAGCAACACGGTTTTTCTCCCGTTTTCCTCTGTTTATTTCTTTCCTTGCCGTATCCTTTCGTTCCATAACTTCCTGAGCATTCATGACAGTGACTCTGCGCCGCACCCGAAGGTGATCACGCGGTCTTGTTCCGCCCTACATTCACTTTGAATGGTTGGACCAACCTCCCGCCAGGTCCTCTAGCTTCGCCCACCGTCCTTTCATTAGTCCGGTGACATCAGTCACCCGGGGTCCCTTTGTTGGCTCGAGCATACGCAGTGCGTCCTGCGTTTGCTGATATGTTGGGTAATGTGAGAGTTTACTGAGGGGAAGGACTCCCTTTGCGTGAGCTCTGCAGTAGATTTCCTTTATTCATGGAGGGAATTGTCTGCCTACTCATGACTGCATAGTTGTGATTGTTGAATCAATGCCATCTGAATCGATACATAAACACCCCATTTTTACTCGTTCACAACATCTGAGATCTTTACACATTATATCACGCTCTTCTTTGGAGACAACAAAGTATGAAATGAAGCCTCAAGGAATCGGAGCAGGAGTAGAGCATTCATCCCCTCCAGCTTGTTCCCCCATTCTATCAGATCATGGCTGGGCTAACCCAGACCTCAACACCTCTTTTATGCTTGATCCGCATGGCCCTCAACTGCTCAATATTTCAAAAATCTATCTGCCCTCTTTTAAAATAATTTGAGATAGAATCATAGATTCTCTACTGTGTGGAAACAGGCCCTTCAGCCCAACAAGCCACACTGACGCTCCAAAGAGTAACTCAACCATTCCCCTTCCACATTTAACTTTCACAATTGTTTGGGCTAGAAAATTATAGCCATTCACAGAAAAAAAATTCTTTACATTTTTTTAAAATAAAGGTTCCTTTATGTAATGTCCCCTGGTTTGAGATTTCACTGGTTCGAGAAGATCTAGTCAACATCTACCCTGTCAAGCGCCTCAATCGTTTTTTTTGTACATAAGATCACCCCTTTTTTATCAAGATTCTATTGAATAATGTCCTAACCTGCTTATCTATTCTTGGTAGGTCAACCATTTCATCCTCGAAGCAGCTAAGTGAATCCTTTTTTAAATGGTCACAAATGTTGGTTTATCCTTTATTAAATATGGGAGCTAGCATCGTATATACAGTACTCCAAATGAGGTCTCAGCAACAACCAGTGTGGTTAACCAATTCTCAGTCCATGCTAAGTATGATTCCCCTCTCTTAAGTCCATGCGGACTCTGTCGAATCCTGTCATTGTTCTGTAAGAAACTTGACTGTACTCCAATGTAGTTAGTAAATGTATCTGTATATATTTTCAAAAATCGATCACTTGTAAATGCTGGACCCATGCAATATCAATGAATTAGTGACTCTGAATTTGGGTTATAATTTTTTTTGTTAATTCCTTTTCATACTGTGTTATGCAGACAGCACTAAGCGAGCACTCTTAATTGTGAGTAACTTTGAAAACAATATATTTTAAAAATGACATCCCAAAATGCTACCTCATTATTGTGCAAGGAGGATTTCGCATTCAGTAGTTTGCAGATAAAATTGAACAGATGTTTGCTGCAATTTGGCCAGATTGAAGATTACACCAAAGTTGCAACTCTGCTCTCAAATGTTTACCTTGACACTGCCCAAGGCGATACTGTTGGGACGCCACTTTGCCATTCTTGTTCACCAACTTTATATCCAGGTTTAATGCTACAGTCATTCTCGTGCTTGTAATTTTTGACAACTTCTCTTTTAGGTACATATGTAATTACCATACTGAAATGTTGCACTGAATGGTACCAAATCTGAGATTAGTCTCTAATCTGATTGTAACATGCTCTGACCCTTTTACGTATGTATTGGCATAAGTCTATGCCAGTTATTTTTCTGAAGCCTATGATTCCTGATGAAGGGCTTATGCCCAAAACATCGACTCTCCTGCTTCTCAGATGCTGCCTTTGCTTGCAGTGCTTTTCCAGTATGACACTTTTCGACACTGAAATCCAGTTTCTGCGTCGTCACTTTCTCCTTTGAGTCGATTAAACCAAGAATAATTTTTATTGATCAAAGTGCAATAGGAACCAAATCATGAAATTCAGATATCACACATTTACCCTAATTCTGTGAAGGCTAAGACATTAGCAACTTATTGTCAGTAATTGAAACCATACTGACAAACTCGTGCAATATCAGTGATTCAGTAACCTTGTATTATGCAGATCGCTGAAATAGTCATTTTTGCATCCACCTTACCCATCTCCTCCTGTTGATTTGTTGTTCTTTTCAAACTTCATGTAATGCCATTCAACTATTGTTAGGTTACATAAAGCTGTGCCATGGGGCAGTACCAATTGGGTCATTACACACCCTTCCAAATTCTACTTTCCTTCTGCTTTGCCTGTATGTTGTAATTCGCGAGTACAAGATCATTGACCAGAAAGATTAATACTGCCTGACCTTTAGAGTGTTTCCAGATATCGCACAGCTGCAGTATTTTGTTTTGCACTCAGCTATTTGTTGTTCTCACTTGTTTCTTTGTGAAAGATTACAAAATTAACTTGGATGAATGAACTTACGATTTCTTTAACCAATGTTGGGAGAAAAAACGTCAGTGTTTTAAGTGCTAATAAAGTAAAATAAACTGATACTCAGTAGAAAGGGGTTAGGATGGATATGAAACAAATGCTGGCAAATGGGACTAGATTAATTTAGGATAACTGGTCTACATTGGCAAGTTGGACTGAAGGGTCTGATTGTGTGTTGTACAATTGTGACTTCATTCTCTCAATTATTCAAGAAGTTGAATACTTCGAGGAGGAAAAGGATTTATGCATAAAATGCACCTGAAATGGTGATTGAGGTATATCAAACTCACATTGTTTCATTACGTTTTCCTCTGGATTCTTCAATGACCAAACTTGATTTGTTATCTGAATAACTATCTATCATGTGATTTATTTCGTACAAAATATTTCGTTAAGATCTAGTGAACTATTAAGAAGTGTTCATCTTTAAAATTTAAGCAGTTTGATTATTAAGCAAGAAAAGGTTAGCGATTTACTCCCATTGAATCATTGCTCTATAAAAGGTGACAAGCTTTTCAAATTTTCTGAGCACTGAATATATGGAAGTCAATTCTGAAGGAAAAAATCCTAGTCAGTAATGTTCCCACATTTGTGGACTAATTGCTTCTGGTCAATCTTCAGGCTATAGAGGCTACGAAAGAAATGAGTTGGCCAAAGTTGGAAACATCATTCGGATGTACTGTGCTCATTGGGGAAACTTGCAGGATCTCTAGAAGAAACACGTGATTCAGAGAGTTTGCAATAAACCTGAACATTGTTATTTTTTTTCATAGAGCTTGGGGCCTGTCTGGAGCATCACCGAAGTTAGTATTGTTTGTTAAATTTCCAAACTTGCCAAATTATTGTTGCTAAATGCAGGTGAAACTATCAAAATACATTTCATACTCCCCAGCTAGGAATCTGGTTCCTGTTTGTCGGTCCATACATTTCTATGGATAAGAGATATTTTAAATGTGAGCACTCCATTTAACTATTTGAATTCATCATTGAAGTATTTAAGTCATCTTGCATTCTTAATTTTCGAATTACTCAATGTGATTTTTTTGTCCCCCCTGAATTTTCCAAGCACTGGGCAGTTCTGGACTATTCCAAATATTTACAATAGATGCATTTACACTATTGAGGCAACCTGGCAAATTTGAATACCATTCAGGTCGTCAAAAACAATACATAAATAATGTTTTGAATTGCTTACTGTACACCAACAACGTAACCCAAGTACTATTCAAACCACAGATAGTCTCCCAAGGATTCCAAAATCTAAACAGTGCATCCCAGATATGCTCACTATCACCATCTGGGAGCAATGTCCCAAAATGCTCCCAGAATTTAGAAAGCACACACACTGCCCTCCAAAGCTAAATCTGCTGTCACAGGCTTCAATGCTATTGCATACAATGATATTTATTGTCCAGTTCTTTAACGTGACAATGATTTTACAAACAATTTATATAATACTTTAAATCCTGAAGAAATGTGATGTCAGCCCTTTGTAGAAGTGAATGGAAAGTGTGATGTTTGCTTGACCTTTGGCTCTATGTATCAGACCGAACTGAACCTTTAGCAAGATGTGGGATGTTTCCCACACACTTTGTTTAAAAAAGCAAAGATTATGCTCTGAGGTTTAAATGTTCAATCAGGTTAAATAAAAATCCTTCCAAAAATTGAGAGTTTGATTTCAGCTCCTTTAAAGAGACATGTTCTCGGCCTTCAATTTTGTGACATGTGATCATTCTTTGGTAAAGGTGGCTGTGTGCAACACTGCAGGATGTTGTGCTGAAGTGCCTCATTGGGTGGATGAGCTTTATTACTGGTGTAACTTGGCTAATTTTGAGATGGAATGTCACTGTGAGTTAAATCTTGTTTTTAAACCGAGGCGTGCTTGTGTAACTCAAGTGTGGAAACTATGCTCGTGTTTGCATTGAACCTTTCACTTTTGGAGATCAGTATTTTTCCGATGTGTTTTGTAAATAAAGCTCAATATAGAATGCACAGTGCTGGAAAACCGCAGTTCCAGCAGCATCTCTGAGGGGAATAAAACATTGTAATTCAAAGTCTCATGACCTTTTGTCCGTTCAGACGAAGAGTCAGTAAACTTGAAATGTAACATGTTTTTCTCTTCACCGATGCCCTCAGAACTGCTGAGATTCTCCAGCACTTTGTTTCTGGGGTTCAGATCTCCAGCACCTGCAGTTTATTGTTTTGTTATCGATCATATGATTTGATTTGGGGAGCGAGCCGCAGCAACTGTGATCAACTGGGATAAAACTCCCCAACCATGGAAAACAAACACACAGTTCTTTATACTTTGCAAAACACGACTGTAAATAAGAAATGAAATTAAGCTAAGTGCAAGATGGCATATCACGGGCCTTGTCTCAACCCGGCTACTCATCTTTGAGGACTGACCTGTCAGAATTGTGTTTGCTCCCTTCCTTTGAGATCACAGTCCACAAATGTCCCAGTTCCAATTCCTGGGCCAGGCCCGGTTACCACATTGCAATGGGGTGGGGAGCTTTGTGTCAGCCTGAAGGTTTTGTTAAGAGCAACATTGCAGGTTGAAGTTGACGGTTTTGACTAATATTGCGTCATCAAACTTGGAGGAAATCCTTCCGAATGTATTGATTAACTGCACTGAGCCTGTTTACATGCAGCCCTGTTAGTAGTGCTGTAATATTATAAGTTAAGAATCACAGCACCAGATTATAGTCCAACAGGTTTAATTGGAAGCACACGAGCTTTCGGACCGCCGTTCCTTCATCAGGTGATTGTGGAGGGCATAATTCTTAGGCACGGAATTTATAGCAATAATTTACAGTGTGATGTAACTGAAATTATCTATTAAAAAATACCTTGATTGTCTGCTGAGTCTTTCACCTGTTCAAATACCATGATAGTTTCACTTCTTTCATGTGTAAATCACAAAATCCTTTTTTAAAAACTTGCATTCCTGACAGTGGCACACCCAATCACTCACTGTATTATTCACTGCACAGTCTCAACAAAGGAATGAAACTGGATGAACCACATTACATCTACCAATGCACCAGAAAATACAACAACACAATCAGCCCTCTTGACCCTGCAACGTCTGCCTCACTGTGGGCCAACAACAGCAGCAGAACTGCTGTTTATGGAGTTCAACCTCGATAAATGCGAGGTGATGCATTTTGAAAGGTTGAATTTGAAAGCTGAGTCCAGGATTAAGGATAGGATTCTTGGCAGCGTGGAGGAACAAAGGGATAATGGTTTGCAGGTACACAGATCCCTTAAAATGGCCACCCAAGTGGCCAGGGTTGTTAAGAAAGCATATGGTGTTTTGGCTTTCATTAACAGGGGGATTGAGTTTAAGAGATGTGAGACCTTGTTGCAGCTCTATAAAACTTTGATTAGACCTCACTTGGAATACTGCGTCCACTTCTGGTCACCCTATTATAAGAAAGATGTGGATGCTTTGGAGAGGGTTCAGAGGAGGTTTACCAGGATGCTGCCTGGACTGGAGGGCTTACCTTATGAGGAGAGGTTGACTGAGCTCGGACTTTTTTCGTTAGAGAAAAGGAGGAGAAGAGGGGACCTAATTGAGGTATACAAGATAATGAGAGGCATAGATAGAGTCGACAGCCAAAGCCTATTTCCCAGGGCAGTAATGACTAATGTGAGGGGTCATAGTTTTAAGCTAGTTGGAGGAAAGTATAGAGGGATGTCAGAGGTGGGTTTTTTACGCAGAGAGTTGTGAGAGCATGGAATGCGTTGCCAGCAGCAGTTGTGGAGCCAGGGTCATTGGCGACATTTAAGAGACTCTTGGACATGCATATGGTCACAGAAATTTAAGGGTGCATTCATGAGGATCAGTGGTCGGCACAACATCGTGGGCTGAATGGCCTGTTCTGTGCTGTACTGTTCTATTTTCTATGTTCGAACTGTACTCCAGCCCAATCTGAAATCTCATGGCTTGGTAAATCCCCCATTCAACCATTAACATCAAGCCAGGGGATCAACCCTAGTTCAATGGAGAGGTCCACAGCGCATGCCAGGAGCAATACCAGGCATACCTAAAAATGTGGTGCCAACCTGGTGAAGCTACCCAACCCGCATGCCAAACAGCGCAAGCAACACCAAATAGAACTGTATGATCCAACAACCAATGGATCGGATCTGAGCTCTGTAGTTATGCCACACCTAGTCAGGAATGGTGATGGGAAATTAAACAACTCACTGCAGGAAGCATCGCAGATATCCCCAACCTTACTGATGGAGGGGTCTCACAACCCATGCAATAGACAAGACAACAGCATTTGCAGCAATCTTCTGCTGGCAGTGCCAACTGGATGAGCCTTCTCCATTGGTCCCTCACATCACAGATGTGAATCGAATTGGTTTAAAACTTATTTCAAATCAGATCAAGAAATGGAGAAGTAGTGTGAAGGCTGTCGGCCCTGCCAACATTATGGCAACAATACTGATGGCTGTGCTCCAGAAATTGCTGCCCACCAGACAAGTACTGCTCCAGCACTGGCACCTACTGCCATTGTGGAACATTTCCCAGGGATGTTCAACACAAAAACGCAGGACAGCGCCAATCCAGCCAATTTCCCTCCATCAGTCGACACTCGCTCAGCAGTGAAGTGATGGAAGGTGTCATCAACACTACTGTCACGCAGGTGCTCAGCAATAACCTTCTGTGACACCAAGTTTGGGTTCTGCCAGGGCCATTCAGCTCCTGATCTTGTTACAGAATCAATTCACAAGCTGACAAACAGCTGAATTCCAGAGGTGAGGAGAGGGTGATAGCCCAGTCCCACTCCGTGACCACTATTTCGACTTCAGTGATATTACCTGACCTCACCACAGTCTCAGCTCATTTACTGAAACTCTCATTCATTCATTTTGTAAACTCTAGATTTCATTATCTAAACCCACTCCTGGCCAGCATCCCACAATCACCCTCGCTATAATCTCCAGAATATTGAAAACTCTACCGCCCAAGTGCTCACTTTTACCAGAACTTGCTGATCCATCAAAAGGCTCCCATTTATAAGCAACAATAATTTACTTTCACATCCTTGACTTAATTCCTGGCTGTAATCATTCCTATCTTCCTGCAACACACACCCTTTCATATCTCAATAACTCATTTTAGTTTAGACTCCCAATGATGTGTTTATTTTTGAGTTCAGCTGTGTGACTGTTTCGACAGATTCCAAGGCAAAACGGGGTCTGGAATTCCCACCCTCTAAGATATGCTTTCTTCCTTTAAGGCATTCCTGAAAAAATGCTTATTTGGCAATGGTTTTGGTCATTGGACATAATATTCTCCTGCTGTGGCCTTATGTCAAAAGTTCTCAATATTTTTGTGATATTAAAAACATATTTATTTGTACAGATATCTTCTACTTTTCACTATCGCTGAGTGAATAATCTGTAATGTCTCTTGCCCAACCATGTTGTGGGAGCACCTTCACCATACAAACTGCAGCTGTACAAGGAAGTCAAACATCGCCCTCTCCACAAGCAACACGACTTTGGCAATGATCACTGGTATCTGTGGAAGGAGAAATACACACCATGTTTCAGGGAGTGCAATATGAATTATAGGGAGTGAAAACGGTGCAGAATTTGACTCTCAGAAATGGAAGAAAAATCCACTCACTATTGGAAAAAATTCTTGACTGTCAAAGATATTGTGGAAAAAAATAACCTGATAATGGAGCAGCATACGGTCAGGAGTCGGTCAACAGTGGACAATCCATTTATGAAAAGGTCTGTGAACGTAGGAGTAAAATACTAAACATGGCAAAAATACACATGTCAGACTGAGGAAGCTAGATAATGAACAAGTGGACATCAAGGAGCCCAGAGGTGAATGAGAGCAGTGTTCACTTTTATGATCCCACAGTCAGAGATGTCTAGCACAAAAACAGACTCTTCAGTCCAACCCATCAATGCAAACCAGATATTCTAACCTAAACTATTCCCATTTGCCAGC
Source organism: Chiloscyllium plagiosum (assembly GCF_037043375.1). Classification (NCBI taxonomy): domain Eukaryota; kingdom Metazoa; phylum Chordata; class Chondrichthyes; order Orectolobiformes; family Hemiscylliidae; genus Chiloscyllium; species Chiloscyllium plagiosum. The sequence continues at coordinate 71,123,507 of NW_028270180.1, read as the reverse complement.
ACTTGACCGACATCCCTCTGAACCCTTCCTATTGAAATGACTTTTAAATGTTACAATTTTGGTTGCCCTTTAGGCTCCTTTTGAATTTTCCACTCTCACCCTAAACATATATATCCTCTAGTTCTGGGCTCCACCACCACAGGGTAAGCACCTTGTCTATTTACGCTATCCATGCCCCTCACGATTTTATAAACCTCTTCAACATCACACCTCAGCTTATGACACTGCAGGGAAAATGGCCCCATCCTTTTATGCCTCTCCCTGCAACGCAAATCCTCCAAACCTGGCAACATCCTTAAAAAATCAATTCTCAAACCTTTCATGTTTCTGTGCCTCTTTCTGATAAGAGGGAGACCAGAATTCCAAAAGTGGCCCAACCAATGTCCTGTACAACTCCTTTATTCAATGCTCTGACCAACGAAGGGAAGAATCCCAAACAATTTCTTCACTATCCTATCTACCTGTGACTCTACTTTCAAGGAACTATGAACATGCACTCCAAGGTCTCTTTGTTCAGCAAGACTCTCCAAGACCTTACAATTCAGTGTGAGTCCTGCTCTGATTTGGTTTTCTAAAATGCAGCACCTCACATTTATCTTAATTAAACCCTATCTGCCACTCCGCAGTGAAGGGCAATTCTCACTTTCAACCTACTGGCAGCTTCGTTTCCCCCTAACACAACTTAGAGGCCGTGGCCCTGATGCCAACTCCCTTTTGTGTCGAGCTGGTACAAATGGAATCCCCACGGTATTGTTGGGCATGATGGTGGGCTCACATCACATCGTCTCCATCACATCCCAGGCAAGGGGCACCGAGGCTCCCTCCTTTACCTCCGCCTGTAACCAGCTCAGATGCTGAAACTAACCTGTGAAATTTACTGCTATACCCACTTGTCCTGTCATCTTCAATAATCTGTTCTGATATACACTCTGGGCCTTCTGTTCCTGCACCTCCTTTATAACGGTACAACCTGTTTTATATTGTCTTTCAATGTCCTTCCTACCAAAGAGCATCACCTCACACTGCGCTGCATTGATCCTCATCTGCCATACACCTGAACACTACACCAACATATAACTTTACTGTTGGAGTTCCACACGTCCTCAACAAACTTCACAATTCTTTCAGGTTTGGTATCTGCAAATATTGAAATTGTCATACAGTCACACTCCACCCAAAAATACTGACACACACCAGGCAGAGCGAGTGAAATATTGACACACTCTCCATGTCTGTATTACTGTCAATGTATAGTGAGTGCCTCTATGTGTCTGTATTCGTGTGTGTATCTGTGTGGGGCAGGTCTGGAAGTCTCTGTGATGTTTAAAGTGATGTAATATCTCACGATATGAGTTCTGAGTAAGGATCACTCGATTCAAAACGTCAACTTTCATTTTTGTCCAAAGCTGCTTCTAGAGCTGCGGAGATTTCAGTTGTTGTCAATCTCTGTTGTACCCCCATCCCGATCCCCCATCCCACTGTAATCGTGATGCTGAAGTGTGTACACGATCAGGGATTCAGTCTGGGAGGGAGAGAGGGAGGGCAGCAGCTCACAGCACAATCCAACCTGAATTTTGATTGCGCCAAGCCCAAACACACACGCATACACACGCGGGTGAACATACACACACGCACATGCACATGCACACACTAGGTTGGTTTGGAGATGATTGTCATTGTACCTAGGCCCACAGAGTGGAACATGTTCATGTGCAGAAATGTCTGCGCTCCTTCTGCAATGTGGAAATGGTTTGTCACTGGGTAGTATTTACAACACACAGTGTAAACATTAAAGTATATTTCCAGTGCAATTATATCCAAGCAATTCCGAGTGAGCCACTTTCCAAGGCAATGAGATTAATTTTAATGCACTTCCAGTAACTTGGAAGTTTTAATGTTTTACTCTTACATGTGAGAAAGGACGGGAAAGACCTAAACCAGACCAACAGAGTGTGGGATTGTATCACTTTAAAGAAAAGTGGGAAAGGGAAAGGAAGGGAGAGTGGTTTTGACCCAGTTTCAGTGATTCACACCAAAAACAAGAAGAGTTTCCATTGACCAGAGATGCACAGACAGTGATCCACACAGTAATGCAGAAACACGTGTAACTAGCACAGAGCGATAGACATGCACACAGAGGTTAACAGAGACATATATAGAAACACAGGAATAGACCAACACGAACAGAAATATGCAGACATATACTTGCACATGCAAACACACGTAGAGTCATCGAGTTATACAGGGTATTTGCAAACAGGCCTATCAGCCCATAAAGTCCCTGCTGACCATAATCCCAAACTAAACCAGTCCCACCTGCCTGCGCTTGGCCCAGATTTGTCCAAATGTTTTCTTATTCTTGAACTTAATGCTTAATTCTTGTACTTAACCAAATGCGTTTTAAATGCTATAACTTTACCCACAATCTATCACTTCCTCAGGAATTTCATTCCCTTCAAGAACCACATGCTGTTTAAAAAATGAATCTCCTCACAGGTAATGATCAGTTGGACCAATAAATTTGTAGGAAGCTAAGGAAGTGATTGTTGGGTCCCTTGCTGAAATGTTGTTTTCATCAATAGACACAGGTGAGATGCTGGAAGTCATGAGTTTGACTAAAGTTTTGCTATTAAAGAAAATGGAAAGAAAAATCCAAGAACTATAGATTGGGGAGCCTGACATCAGCGGTGGGCATGGTGTTGGAGGGAATCATGAGTTATCTGATTTACATGCATTTGGAAAGGCAAGGACTGCTTAGGGATAGGCACAAGTGAGGATTGCAGATGCAGGAGATCAGAGTCGTGATGAGAGTGGTACTGGAAAAGCACAGCAGGTCAGACAGCAGCTGACGAACAGGAAAATCGGCGATATGGACAAAAGCTCTTTATCTGGATAGTGAAATAGAGTTGTGTGGATAATCATGTCTCACTAATTTGATTTTGTTTTTGTTGAGAAGGAACGGACAGGATTGATGATAGCAGAACACTGGATGTGACTGATATGGACTTCAGTTAGGCATTCGATATAGCTTCACATGGAGACTGGTTAGCAAGATTAGATCACATGGAGTACAGGGAGAATTACCCAGTTGGATATAGAACTGTCTCAAAGGTAGAGGACAGAGGGTTGTGTTCGAGGTTTGCTTTGCAGACTGGAGGCCTGTGACCAGTGGAGGATCACAAGGATCATTGCTGGGTCTGCGCCTTTTCGTCATTTATATAAATGATTTCGATATGAACATAGGAGAATTAGTAAGTTTGCAGATGACATCAAAATTGGAGGTATAGTGGCCAGCAAAGACGGTTACTTCAGATTACGACGGGATTTTAATCAGATGGGCCAATGGACCGAGGAGTGGCAGACAGAGTTTAATTTAGATAAATATGAGATGCTGCATATTGGAAAGGCAATCAGAGCAAGACTTGTACACTTACTGGTAAAATACTGGGGAGTGTTGCTGAACAGAATGACCTCAGAACAAGTTTATAGTTCCTTGAAAGTGGATTTGCAGGTAGTTAGGACACTGAAGAATGTACTTGATATGTTATTGGTTAAGTGCATTGTGTATATGCGTTAGGAGACTGGATTGCGACTGTACAGGACATTGGTTCGGCCACTTTTGGAATACGGAATGCAATTCTGATCTCCCTGCTCTGTAGGAAGGATGTTGTCAAACTTGAAAAGGTTCAAGAAGGGCTTACACTGAGGTTGCCATGGTTGGAGGGTTTGAGTTACAGGGAGAGACTGAATATGCTGAGCCTGTTTTCGCTGGAGAATCAGAGGATGAGGGTTGATATTAGATGTTAGTAAAATCATGGGTGCAACGGATAGCGTGAATAGCCTAGTTCTTTTCCCTAGGGTAGTGGAGTCAAAAACTAAATGGCAAAGATTTAAGGTGGGATAGGAAAGACAAAAACGGGGTCTAATCGGCAACATCTTCATGTAGAGGATGGTCCATGTGTAATGAGCTGCCACAGGAAGGTATTGAGGGTGGCACAATTACAACATTTAACAGACATCTGGATGGACAGATGAATGGGAAAGGTTTAGATGGAAATTGACCAAATGCGAGGAAATGGGAGGAGAATAATTTTTGCTATCTGCTTAGCATGGACACGTTGGACCAAAGGGTCTGTTTCCATGCTATACAGCTCTATGACGCTATGTCCTTTAAGAAACTTCCTCCACTTATCTTAAAACAATTCCTCACTTGAGGAAAAACCTCTGCAAGGCTACCTCTCAGCCTCCTACACTCCAGTAGAAAACGTACGAGTCTGTTGAGCCTGTCCTTATAATTCAAACACTTCATTCCCAGCAACATCCTGATAAACCTCTTCTGAACTCTCCCGAACTTGATAATAGTCTCGATATAACAGGGCGACCAGAACTGCACACAGTCCTCCAGGACACGCCTTACGAATATCCTGTGCAACGTCAACATACCGTCCCAACTCCTGTACTCAAAGGACTGTCCACTGTTATTTGTCATTTCTGTAAATGATTTGGATGTGAACATAGGAGATATAGCTTTTAAATTTGCAGATTGACACGAAAATTAGAGGTGCAGTGAACAGATAAGAACGCTACCACAGAGTCAAATGGAATCTTGTTCAGATGGGCCAATGGACTGAGGAGTGGCAGTAGAAGATATATTTAGATAAATGCGAGGTGCTACATTTTGGAAAAGGAAATCAGAGCAGGACTTATACACTTAATTATAAAGTCCTGGAGTGTTGCTGAACAAAGAGATCTTGGAGTACAGGGTCATATTTCCTCGAAAGTAGAGTTGCAGGTAGATAGGATAGTGAAGCAGGTGTTTAATATGCTTTCCATTATTGTTCAAACCACTGAGTACGAGAGTTGAGAGGTTACATTGCGGCTGGACATGATATTGGTTAGGCCACTTTTGCAATATTGCGTACAATTCTGGTATCATTCCTATCGGAAAGATGTTGTGAAACTTGGAAGGGTTCAGAAAAGATTTACAAAGATGTTGCCAGGGCTGGAGGATTTGAGCTGTAGGGAGAGCCGGAATAAGCTGGGGCTGCTTTCCCTGAATCATTAGAGGCTGAAAGGTGAATTACAGAGGTTTATAAAATCATGAGAGGCATGCATAGGGTAAATAGACAATGTCTTTTCCCCGGGGTGGGCGAGACAACAACTAGAGGGCATAGGTTTAAGATGAGAGTGGAAAGATTTCAAAGGGACCTCAGTGGTAATTTTTATACATAGACGGTGGTATGTGTATGGAATGAGTTGCCAGAGGCTGGTCAAATTAAAGTATTAAAAAGACATCTGGATGAGTATATAAATAGGAAGGATTCAGAGGGATATGGACCATTTTTGGCAAAATTGACAAGATTAGGTTAGGCTATCTGGTCGACATGGACAAGTTGTACCAGAGGGTACGTTTCCGTGCGGTACATCTCTATGATTCTATGTCTATATAATGAAGGGCATCAAGTCAAACACCTTCATAACCACCCTGTCTATGAATGAAGCAAACTTCAATGAATTATGCCCGAACCCCTAGGTTGCTCTGTTCTACAACACTACCAATGACTCAGCATTTGTGGGCGGCACGGTGGCGCGGTGGTTAGCACTGCTGCCTCACAGCGCCAGAGACCCGGGCTCAATTCCCGCCTCAGGCGACTGACTGTGTGGAGTTTGCACATTCTCCCTGTGTCTGCGTGGGTTTCCTCCGGGTGCTCCAGTTTCCTCCCACAGACAAAGATGTGCAGGCCAGGTGAATTGGCCATGCTAAATTGCCCGTAGTGTTAGGTAAGGGGTAAATGTAATGTTATGGGTGGGTTGCGCTTCGGTGGGGCGGTGTGGACTTGTTGGGCCGAATGGCCTGTTTCCACACTGTAATGTAATCTAATCTATTTAATTGTATACGTGTTTTTTTTTAGTTTGTTTTACCAAAGTACAATACCTTGCGTTTATCAACATTAAACTCCATTTGCAATTCTTTAGCCTAGTGAGTGATAATACTGGGGAAGGAAGGCTGGAATGTAATCAGTTACCTTGTACCATTTAATGGTTTTAGGAAGAGGGCAGTCACACGTGAGAGCTGGGAAACAGTGATCGGCGTTTCAGGCCAGAAATTATGCCCTGTTTTTGTCTCTGATGTTCAGTATTGATATCTATTCGAGTTACTTCACAGTGCAGTGTGGGTCTGCAGGATTTCATTCCCTCATTTTGCAAACTACAGATAATAGCCATTTTATCTGGAAATAATAGCCAAGTATTTAAAGATGTTCATAGTTTATCTCGAAGGCAGAGCACATAAACTCGACATCCTACAGTTGAGGCAAGTATCTTGCATTTTTTAACAACGTTCTTATTTTAACTGGGTAATTCAGTAAAGTGAATCAGATTTCAATGGATCCATGCCGATCTGAAAGCTGGCATTTAAAGTTTAAAAAAATTGGGCATGGTTTAGATATTGTGTAGTCGGTAGTATCCCTGCCTCTGAGGCAGAACTCTGTATTCTATTCCAATTCCTGAACTTGTCTGGTAGTGTCCCTAGCTCGAGACCAGATTGTCTGGATTCAGGTGCAGCATGACAAGAAAGGCTGATGAACAAACACACAGGAGAATAATGTTGCAACTTATGGGGCTATTGTGGAGATGTGGTACTGTCCTTAACTCTGGCCCTCTAAATTCCAATCCTACTAGGGGTGCTTTATAATATGCCTGAACGCGTTGACTAAAATGATTTTAAAATTGTGGTTTGATCTAGGTGAAAGAGGTGTCATTATCGAATTTCACAACTTAATCCCCAGATGACTGAAAGCACAGACCCTGAGTGGGAGGCACATTTGCACATTCTAGAGGTTTATAAATTCAGGAAGTGCATGTTTAGGGGTGAGTAGTGAAGATCGTTTCCCCATGATTGGAGGTCCAACATTAGAAGGCATAGATTTAATGTGAGAGGGGAATGATTTTAAAGTGACCTCGGGACAACTTTTACACTCAGAAAGTGGAGCGTGTACATAATGAACTGCCAGAAGAAGTGTTGGAGGTTGGTATAATTACAACAGTTAAAAGGCACCCAGATTGATATATTAATATGAAGGATTTAGAGAGCTGGCAAATAGATTAGATTCCCTACAGTATAGCACAAGTCCACACCAATCCTCTGAAGAGTTACCCACCCAGAAGCATCTCACTATATTTACCCCTGACTAATGCACCTGACATTATGTGTTATTTAGCATGGCCAATTCACATAACCAGCACAACTTTGGACTGTGGGAGGAAACCCACGCATACACAGCGAGAATATGCAAATTCCACAAAGTCTGTCACCTGAGCCAGCAATCAAACCCAGGTTTGTTGGTACTGTGAGGCAGTAGTTGCTAATCACTGAGCCACTGCACCAACCCAAGTAAGGCACGATTAATTTCAGAAATCAGGTTGGCATGGACGAGTTGGTCAAAAGTGTTTGCTGCCGTGCTGTACAACTCTTAAGATTCATTAAGTCATCTGATCTAGTTCCCTGTGTAATCTTCATTGTCCACTATATAGCCAAACTTGGTTTTATCCACAATCTTTCTAACCACGCCTTCTACAATTATCATCTGAATCATTTGCCTAAATGTCAAACAAAAATGGATTGTCCCTGTAGAACACCACGTGCACAGTGTCACAAAGCTGGTCCCTTTTCTCTAAAAGCTTCCTTTTCTCAAAGATACTGTTTCCTTGATGTTTTATTTCCAGAGGGGTCATAAATAGTTCCCGGCTCCAAGGTGATTGGTTTGGTACAGAAATTAAACGGTTTTGTGATTAAAGGTACAATGAAAGGGGAGTGGTCAGCTCTCGAGGTGAGCAGTTCAGTCCTGAACCAGTTTGTAGTTTAGCTGTGTGGACAGGCTCTCTCTCTCTCTCTCTCTCTCTCTCTCTCTCTCTCTCTCTCCCTTTCTCTCTCTCCCCTCTCTCTCTCTCATTCTCAGTCTCTCTCTCTCTCCTTCTGCCCTTCTAACTTTAACCTATAAGCATTTGTTCCATTTTTAAGGGGGGTTTGCTTATTGGGATGGCTGTGTACTTCCAGAACAGCTAATTAAGTCTAGCTTGAATAGATTGAGTTCTTAAGGGTTTCTTTATTGTGTTGTTTGTGTTTCATTATGTAGTTTTGTGAATTTTCTTTTTGTCTATTTTAAAACCTGATAATTTTCACTGTGCACTTTCTGAAACAAATTACAAAGTTATGGTCTGCGCTGCCTGCTCAAGAATATTTTGAGCGGCCTTGTCTCGTCCATAACAACAGGCCTCCAGTTTGAAAAACACCCCTCCTCAATAATGCTGTCTCCTGTGATTAGTTAAACACACGCACACATACACAGACACGTACACGACACACACACACACTCACACATACACATGCACCCAGACACACACACAGAGACACACAGACACATACACAGACACACACACACAGACGACACATGCACACAAACACACACGGACCCACAAAGAAACGCAAACACACCAAAATACACACACACTGTCAGACACACACATACAGACACACACGTGCATGCGCGTGCCACACATTCACACATCATAGTGTCTTTAGGATATAACTCGATAAGTTATGATTAAAGATGGGCTCAAGGCTTGTTGTGAGAGGGTAGTAGAACTGGCTTAAAAGACATGTCAGCCATGATCAAAAGTTCAGTAGACTGGATGGGCTAAATGGCCTTTTTACTGCTCTAATTTTGTACGCTCTATGGTATGTGCATTCGTCTGTGTTAGTGTGTATTTGCATGTGCATGTGTGTCTGTGTGTACGAGTTTTTGTATGTCTTTGTTTTTGTGAGGTTGAGTGTGTCTGTGTGTGTGTGTTTGAGTGTGTCTGTGTGTGTATGTCTGTGTGTGTCTTTGAGTGTGTCTATGTGTACCTGTCTGTGTATGTATCTCTGTGTGTGTCTGCACGTGTTTGTCCTCTTCATCACTTTTAAAAATGGAAATATCAATGTACATTTTTGTAATTTCTATACTGTTTGTCAATCATCTTTCCATCATAGCTTGAGGAACATTGTTTCCGTCATGAATTTGTTATTTTAACAGATGAAGGAAATCTACACGACTTCTTCTTAGGACGACCCTGACCCATTATGAGACCTATATCAAAGGCCATATCACCAAACTGGATACACCGATACTTTACTGTGACCAATGGCAGTCGAAATGAAAACAGTTACTCAACAACCCAGAAAACTCTGGACCGGTGAGCCTGATATCAGTGGTGGGTACGTTGTTGGAGGGGATTCTGATGGATAGCCAATTGCATGCATGTTCAAAGGCAAGGTTTGATTGGGGATAGTCGCCATGGCTTTTTGCATGAGAAATCATGTCACACTAATTAGACTGAGTATGTTAAAGAGGTGACAAAGCAGATTGATGAAGGCAGTGTTGCAGATGCTTTCCATTTGGACTGGAGCAAGTTCTTCGGCAAGATTCTGCATATTAGGCAAGTTAATAAGGTTAGGACACATGGGAACCAGCGCACCCAAGCCAATTGAATAAGAAAATTAGGTTGAAGCGAGGCGACAGAGGTTGGTAGATGATTGCTTTTGAAATTGAAGGCCTGTGAACGATAGTGTGCCACAAGGATCAGTGCTGAGCCCATTGCTTTTCGTCAATTATATAAATGATGTGGATGTGACCATAGGTGGTAAGAGTAGCAAGTTTGCAGATTGCACCAATTTTTTTGGTGTTGTGGGTAATGAAGAAAATTATCTCAGAGTGCAATGAGACCTGGATCAGGTGGGCCAATAGGCTGATGAGTGGCAGATGGAATTTAATTCAGATAAATATGAAGTGCTGCATTTTGGGAAGCAAATCGGGGTAATGAATTGAAATTCACTGAAGGATGTTGCTGAGCAACGAGAGAGAGAGATGTAGATGCAACGCTCCTTCAAAGTGAACAGGATAGCGAACAAGGTGTTTGGCATGTTTGCCTGCATTTGTCAGAGCATTGAGTTTCGGAGTTGGGATGAGTTTCGCAGTTGGGATGTCATGTTACAGCTGTACAGGATGTCAGTAAGGCCACATTTTGGAATACTGTGTGCAGTTCTGGTCTCCCTGCTGTACGAAGGTTGCTGTGAAACTTGAAAGAGGTCAGAAAAGATTTATCACGACGTTGCTAGGTGTGGAGAGTTTGCGCTATAAGCAGAGGCTGAATGGGTTAAAGCGGTTTTCCCTGCAGAATTACGGGCTTAGGGCCGACCTTATAGAGGTTTATAAAATCATAAGGGGCATGGACTTTGTAATTAGATAAGGTGTATTTCCCAGAATAGGGGATTCCAAAAATAGAGGGTATAGGATAAAGATGCAAGGGGAAATATTTTAAATGGAACTTAGAGGCAATGTTTTCACACAGAGGGAGGTGTGCACATGGGATTATCTGCCAGAGGAAGTGGTGGAGTCTGGCATCTTGATGGGTATCTGAATAAGGAGGTTTAGAGGAATATGAGCCAAATCAGACTCGATCATATTGGGATGTCTGGTCAGCACGGACAAAGTTGCGTGCTATATGACTTTATAAGAGGGATGAGGAGACATTCTAAACAGGCATTTCAAGTGGGAATTCTCTTCCCCGCAAGTTTGAGATGCCTCTTTGTTGACATTGATTCAAAGCTGAGTTAGTTAAATATTTGACAGAGAAGTGAGTCATGGATAAGGGGATACAGTCAGGGAAGTGGGGCTGTGATCATAACCTGATCAACCACAATCTTAGTGCCTGGTGGAGAAGGCTCAAAGTGTCTAATGGCCCACTCCTGCTACTCATCCCATGTTTCTATGTTCCATTCAGTCCCTCAAACCTGCTAGACAGGAGCAGTTAGAGGCTACTTACTGCGATACCCTGGTGCATAGAAACACAGGAGAACATTCAGCCCCTCAAAACTGTCCCACACAATTTGACCTGGTTTGGAAAATGTAATTGAAAAGCCCAGGCTGGGTATGAAAGAGGTCGCTCATCTCTCTTTACAGAGCTTCCCCTCTCTGCAACTTGCGCTTCATTTGTTGGTCATGTTGTAGACCCAGTTTCACTGTGAATACAATCCCTATACCTCAACCAGAGATGGTCAAAACAATCTGGCAACATTCAATAACAGACCTTCCAGGAAAATAACACCCTCTACTTTCCAATAATAGAATGTGAGAACCCGTGTGGGCGGCACGGTGGCACAGTGGTTAGCACTGCTGCCTCACAGTGCCAGAGACCAGGGTTCAATTCCCGTCTCAGGCGACTGACTGTGTGGAGTTTGCACATTCTCCCCGTGAGTTTCCTCCGCGTGTTCCGGTTTCCTCCCGCAGGCCAGGTGAATTGGCCACGCTAAATTGCCCGTAGTGTTAGATAAGGGATAAATGTAGGGGTATGGGTGGGTTGCGGGGAGGTGTGGGCTTGTTGGGCCGAAGGGCCTGTTTCCACACTGTAAGCATTCTAATCTAAAAACCCCAGAAACTGGTATATCTCATTCATCCACACCGCCCACCCCCCCACCCCGCAAGCATGGCTTCACCCACAATAAGTTCTAATATCCTCTTTTATATCCAATTCTTCACAGCCCTGGTCAAAAAGCACTCCCTGCCCCCACACTGTGACCTATTGATATGAGCAAAAGACGTGAACACAAGGGCTTAGGGAAGAGTGACCGACCCTGACATCAAGGCAGCATTTAACTGATGTTGGTCTCAAGGAGCATGAGCAGGATTGCACTTAATGGGAATGAATTGTAAACTTCCCTGGTTAGAGTGATTTAAAGCATAAAGCACAATAATTGTGGTTTGTGTACAAAATCCATGCAGTTCTGGACATGTCCGCAAAAGATCCTCAAGGTAGCTTCCTCAGCACAAACATCTCCAGCTGCTTCATAAATGTCTTACCCACACCGTAAGATTAGAAGTGGGGGTGTTCACTGAAGATCACACGTTATTCAGGAAAAATGCCCCCCTTCAGCTCCTGAACTAGCCTGTGTCCATGTGCAGCAAGACCTAGACAACATTCGGGCATGTGCTGTTGGAAGTATCTGTAACATTCATGTAACAGTGCCGCTGGACACCGCACATTTCCACAGTTAAAAGGAGGAGATTATACAGCTCCTCACGTTAGCTTCACAGGAATATGAGGAAGTCATTAAGCTTAATTTTTTTTGGAGAAATGCAGAGATAGCCCATTTAGTGCCTCCACCCAATTACACAGGAAGAGAAGGAATCACGTGTTATGGACGACAGCAGAGCTCCTTAAAAATATTTGAAGGTGTTGGCCTAGACGCTATTAATAATTAAGTGCTCTGGTACAGTAATATCCCATAAACATGTACTTGGCAAAAAGGAAAGATCAGGCACAGATTCTCAAATGCAGTTCTCCAATCGAGGAGGGAAAACAAATCTGGAGAAAATTTAGAGAGAGTTGCAGCCAGGAGACTTGCACTGAAGCTTCCAACTCTGTGGAGACCCCAATAGTTTCTGATGTTCCTGAGAAACCAAAACCCTCCCTGTATCGTGGCTGCCAGAACTGCACACAGTATTCTATCTATGGCCTAACCAATGTCATGTTTACCTCATATTATGTCGCCTCAATGAATAAGCACTATGCTTACAGTACCGTGTGATTTCTTAACTGACTATTACACTGTCCAGTCACATTCAGGGATGTGTGGAGAAACACCCTCTAACGTCCATCGTGTTCTGCTGCTCATTGAATTCTCCCTTGTCTGGTTACTTGTTACAAAGTGCATCACCACATATTTATTAGGGTTCCATTCCAACTGCCATTGATCTGACCATCTGACTATTTCACCTGTATCTTCCTGCAACATAAGGCCTTCCTCCTCGCTGCCAACTACCTGGCCAATCTTTGTGTCTAACACAAATTGCGTATTACACTCAGTCCCCAGCCCCCACCACCACCCCTTCCACATTCACATTTATATCATTTATGAATACCACAATAACTAGATACACTGCACTGCTCGCTGAGGTCCACCACCTGACACTGGTCTATTTCTACCATCTTTCCAGTATCTTGGCATGCCATAGCTGTTCTCCAGTCCTCTACCACCTCCCTTGTGTGGTCAGATTCGGCTAAAACATTTAGGTCAGGACATTTCCTCTCCTGTCTCCAACAGAATCCTGCGATACAACTCATCTGGACTTTACATTATCCAAAACATCAATCCCAACTTGCATCTTATATCAATTTGTTTGAGAGCTTCCCAGTCCATCTTCTTGAATTCTGTACCTACATCTTCCTTCTCCCAACTAAACAGATGTGAAGCTCTCGTGTTACAGTCTATCAATGCTCCCCAGTTTCACATACTGATTACCCCTTGGTTTCGAAATGGATCCTAATTTTTCCCTGTTTATTCAGCAATGGAGGAGACCTGAACCATGCTGGAACTGATCTCAGCCAAGTTGCAGAAGCATGACCAGGAAATCCAGCGTCTCGGGCCACATGTCGTGGAGGTGGAAGAGTGGACCGCGGCTTTGGAAACCATGGCAGTATCCTCGGCGGGTCGGGTCCAAGCCTTAGAATGGTAGGTACAGACCTTAGTAGAGTAGGTGGAGGACCTCGGAAATTGGAGCCGTCAGAAGAACATCAGCTTGGTCAGGCTGCCGGAACGGGAACAAGAAAGCCAGCTCGTCAGCTTCGGAACAATGGCTCACACAATTTTTGAAACTGGAAGTCAGGGCAGACTGGGTGTGGGTCGAGCGGGCCCACCGGGTCGCAGTGTGCAAGGCCCGGATCGGAATAGCATCTCTGTCCGGACCTTGTGCAACTCCAGCACGATAGCAAAAAACCGGTGCTGGAAGCTTCTTGAGCCTTGGGGCATGTCGTACAGGAGACTTTAACTGACGTGTGGACCCGGAGGTGGATAGGATGTCGAGGGGTATCGGACGTATTTCCCCGCCACCCAAGCAGCTGGTGGACCTGAACAGGGGCTGGGTTGGTGGATGTGTGAGATGTCTTCACGCTGAAGATAGGGACTTCACCTTTTTTTGTAACCCACATAAATGCTATACTAGGATTGTCGTGTTGTTTGCCCATTAGTCTTTTTAAATTCGATGCTGTCCGTTAGAATTGGGAACCATTTCTGATCATGGCACTGTGCATGGAGGTCAAGGATGGTGGCAATGGGACAGGATCACGGCACTGGCATGAGGATTCTTTCCTCCCGAAGGATAGCAAATTAATTGAGTATTTTTGGGGGGAATTTAATTTTTTTGGAACATGAACTTGTGCACGACCAGTAATCCGACGGTGCTCTGGGAGATTGTCAAAGCCTATACAAGGGATTTGATTATTTCTTACTCGGTGACTCAGAAGTTGCAGAAGGGAGAACAGCAGCGCATGCTTGAGGCTCAGCTGAAGAGAGCTGAGACACCATATTTTATCAGACTGTCTATAACTTAATTGCAGCAGATTACAGCCCTCCGGACGGCTCTGAATGCTGCATTCGCCCAGAGAGCAAAGAGAGAGATTTCCTTTGCGAAACAAAAAGTATTCGAGCATGGTGATAACCAGGTAGATATTAGGCATACTTGGCCAGAAAGAAGATTGCTGCTATTATCACCCGAGATCCCAAAAAGATTAATGCAGCATTCAGGAAGTTTTACTCTGGGTTGTTCCAGTCAGCGGGCTGTGAGGACTGCTTGGCGACGATGGAGTCCATTATTAAGACCTTGGACCTCCCAGGTGTATTTTCAGAGGAGGCGTCTCTTTAGAATGCACCTCTGATAATCCGAGAGATACAGGAGACAGTGAGGTAGCTCCAGAGTGGTAAAGCCGCCAGCCCAGTTGGATTTTCGGAGTGAGACTTAGAAGCAGTTCATAGACATGCTGGCTGGGCCAGTGTTGGATATGTACAATTATTGTACAGTCAGGACTGCCTCCCATCCTCTCTGAGAGAAGGAAATATTTATCTTATTCTCAAGAGAGGGAAAGCCCCAGAGGATTGTAATTTGTATGTGCTATTTCATTATTAAACGTGGACTTTAAAATTTTGTCGAAAATGCTGGATTTGAATGTCCATTGTGAAAGAGCACCATTTTTATTAGGGGCAGTCGGTCCTCTGATAATATTGGAAGAGTGCGAAATATGGTTCCAGTGTGCCAGCAAGGTTCGATTCCAGGCTCGGTAGTCTCCCTGGATGCAGAGAAAGCACTTGACTGAATGGAGTGGATGTGCACCTTTTATGTCCTTGAATGGTTTGGTCTTGGAGGGGTCTTCGCCAGGTGGGTGGCAGTGTTATATAGTGACCCAAAAGCAGCGGATTTCACCGCTGGTATAAGGTCTGACAATTTTATTATTGACAGTGGCAGCCAACAAATTTGCCCCCTTTCTCCGTTATCATTTACATTAATGTTTGAGCCGTTGGCAGAAGCCACCCGGAGTGACGCCAAGATCACTGCTAAAGAGGTAAGATCAGGAAGGCATAAGACCACCCTTTAAGCAGATGGCGTTCTTCTCTTTGTAACTAACCCAATGATATCTATGTCTTGTTTAGTACGAATGATTAATTTATTTGGATCTTTCTCAGGGTATTAAAATCAATTTTATGAAATTGGAGTCCATCCCTGTTGGAGGATTATTAGAGTACCCGACCTTGGGGTGGAATCTGATTCCCTTCCAGATGACCACAAGGAGTTATAGGTATTTTTATCATCCAAACCTTCAATCAATTATATAAAGCTAACTTCGTGCAGTTACGAGAGAAGATAAGACAGAATCTTCCAATATCCTCTTTGGGTTAGCTCTGGTTAAAATGAATGTCCTTCCTTGTTTATGATACCCCATGCTAATTCTCCCTTTGACGCTGCCCTGGAAGGCACTACGGTGGCTTAACAGTTGGCTTTGATCTTTCATCTTGCGTCACAGATGGCCTCCTATTAACCTGGACAAACTGCAGCTTCCACAGTGAATGGGGGCGTGTCGATTTTTCATACTTTTAAGAAATACCAACCAAGTTCTTTTCTATCAATATGGCTGATTGGGCTTGTCAGGACCTGGGTCAATTTGGCTGGACATCGAGGCCTTCTCGGCAAATTGACCCCTCATTAATCTTTTGTTCATGGACAAGCTAAGGACTGTTATGGAGAGTTACAGAAACCGATTGTCCTTAACACAGTGAAAGCATGGAGAATGATGGGACAAGTTGAGGGCACTTTACAAAACAAAAACTTTGGCTTTCACTCTCATTGTAGGATTGATAGGATTCCAGCCGGGATTGATGGATTCTGGCTTTAGGCTCTGGGAGTCCAGGTGAGTTTCCTGTTTGGGAGAAGTTTTTGACAGGGAGGTCATGATGAATTTTGAGGAACTGAGCCAGGAATATGAGGTATCTGGGAGGGACCTCTTTTGTTACTTTCAGCTTCAGGACTTTATCCAGAAAAAAGACTATATTAATGGTTCGTCTCTGCAAGTCAGATATGGAGACGAGAGTGCTTCAGAGTACGGGCACTCTCTCGTTCAGCACCTTCTGTCGTTTATTAGGAGGTAGTGCCTCGAAGGACATTGACCGTGTTACACCAGTGCAGGAAGAGACTATTCAGTCCCTGGAGCCTGATATACAGTTATGGGAGGAGGCCAGTCAGCTCCTCGAGTCGATAACACTGGGCCCAGAGTAGGCCATGCAGCACAGTACCCTGTTATGCAGCAATAGTATCAGTCTATTCAGCCTCCTCAAGTCTGTAACATCGGAACTGGAAGAAGTCACACAGGGATTGGAGATTGGTGCCCTGGGATACCAGGAGGACATTCAGTCCCATCTAGCCTGTTGCACGGGAATTGGAGAAGGATGCAAACTATAAGATTTCTTATGGGAAGGAGGAAGATGTTTACCTCACGGACAGGAGAGCGGACAGGCACGTGGAACTGAGGCCGCAATGACATCAGCTATGATTGTATTCAATGGCAGAACAGGCCTGAGGGGCTCGATTGCCGAACTGATGCTTCTCGTTCTTATTCAGCGCTTTGAATGTGTTACACATTAATGCGGGGGTGCGTGGGGGGGGGGGGGGGGGGGGGGGGGGGACTGGTTATCAGACAGGAAGCAGACACTCTGGATAAATCAGCCTTAGTCAGTTTGACAGAATGTCACCGGTGGAGTCACACAGTGACCAGTGCAGGGTCCACAGCTCCTTACAATCTGTATAAATGATCAGGAGGAGTGGAACAAATGTACTGTAATTATGTATGCCGATTAAACTAAGATAAACAGGAAACTAAATTATCAAGGGAAGGTGGAGAGTCTGTAATTGGATATGGACAGGTGAAGTCAATGGATAAAAGTTTAGCAAATGGGATTAAAGATAATATATATTCTGTCATTTTCTTAAGGAAGAATGGTAGGTAGTATGTTACTGAAATGGAAAAATACTACAGGACTTAGTAATGCAGTGTGTACTAGAGGTTTCATTCTGACCCGATCAGACACGGGAAGTGTTCTCCATCTTCCTGATGTTCCCAGGGACCCCATTGCTCTCAACCACCATATATATCCTCGGTCTCCAAATGGTGATGCTGACGTCGGCATACTGGGAGATGATGGATCTGTCATCCACTCCTGCCTGGAAAGTTCGGGACCACAGAAGCTGAGTGAAACAGTGACCCTGGCAGCAACGTCCTCCCCCTGGTGGGAGAGAGTGGATACAGCAGATCCCTTTCCCCAAGCACACTCACTTCGTGGTTTCAGATCTTCCTCTCCATTTGTTGTTCATCTTACAGACGCAGGTGTTGTAACTACAGTCCCTATTCTCCATCCAGAGTTGGGTCACCAAATCCTCAGGTCTCCCTGAATGTCTGAGGCGGGTCAGCGCACAACCTCTCACAAACCATCCCCAGCACCTCCACTAACTTTTCAATAACAGGAGTCAGTCAGAAGCCCCTCAGCGACAAGTTAGATGCCTGCGCTTTTACAATTATACTCGAGAGGTTTCCTCGTGTTACTGACTACACAATCTTCTGAGCGGAACAAGCACAGGGGTTCAGTGGACGCGCACAGACCAAGGTTCAAAGGCGTGTCTGAACCTCTGTCCAACGTGGAGCACCACATGGGGCAGACCGGTAAGTGAACAGCAGCCCAGCACACACACACCCCTGTCCATGGATCACCACATGGGGCACACCAGGAAGTGAACAGCAGCCAAACACCCCCCACCCACCCCGCCCATGGAGCAGTGCATGGGACACACTGGGAAGTGAGCAACAGTCAAACACATTCACCCCTGTCCACGGAGTACCACATGAGACACACCAGGAAGTGAACAACAGCCCAGCACACACCTCCCTGTCTATGGACATTCCACATGGAACACACTGGGAAGTGAGCAACAGTCAAACACATTCACCCCTGTCCACGGAATACCACATGAGACACACCAGGAAGTGAACAACAGCCCAGCATACACCTCCCTGTCTATGGACTACCACATGGAACACACTGGGAAGTGAGCAACAGTCAAACACATTCACCCCTGTCCACGGAATACCACATGAGACACGCCAGGAAGTGAACAACAGCCCGGCACACGCACCCCTGTCTATGGAGCACCACATGGAACACACCAGGCAGTAAACAGCAGTCTGACACACACCATTTCATTGTTTCTGAGCCTCACAATGGCAGCTCTCGATACACTAGGGATCCAAATGGGACCCACAGCCGGGAAGGACAGGAGACCACGAGCCATATGTTTTGCACATAGTTTCTGATCTTCATAATGATTTCCCCGAGATTCCAGGGTTATGAGCACCACCGGCCAGGTTACGGGACAGAAGGACGGATATTCATGTTATAATTGGATGATTACTTGATTGACAAGTTCAGTAAACGTGGCTCTTCTCAGACAAATGGGATTAACTTCATGAGTAGTATTTTCTTAGGTCCAATAACAAAAATAAGAATATAAAGTAAATGTGCTGACAAATCAGCTGAAATCCACGACACAGAATCAGGCACCATAATCCAGATGATATATCTGTGCAGAATGTTGCAGTGTTCAGACCAGGCTAGTGTACTGCTCAATACAACCCAGCAATCTGTGCAGATCACACCAGTCCATGAACTACCTCTCAAGCACTGGGAGCTATACAGTGAACAGCAGTGAATTGTTATATAAGGGAGGAGCAGTTTTTTTCCCAGCATGTACAGCAGTGTACGCCACTCCAGGGCATGGATCTGTAAACCAGGAGCAGTTACCCTCCCAGCATGTAGAGCAGTGTACGCCACCGCAGGGCATGGATCTGAAAACCAGGAGCAGTTACCATCCCAGCATGTAGAGCAGTGTACGCCACCCCTGGGCATGGATCTGTAAACCAGGAGCAGTTACCCTACCAACATGTAGAGCTGTGTACACCATCACAGTGCATTGAACTGTAAACCAGGAGCAGTTATCCTCCCAGCATGTAGAGCTGTGACAACTGCCCCAGTGCATTGTTCAGTAACACTGTGTTAGATCACTGCACAGCGTGGGGAAATCTGCAGCCCATGCTGGAAGTGACAGGATGTGCAGCTCCAATCCATTTGCAACTCCATATCTCCATTGTATCAAAGGATGTAGAATATCTCAAGAGGATGGAGGAAAATGACTTAGGGTTAAGTAGGCAAGGATCAGACAAGGCTCTAGAAGGTTACAAGGTAGTCAGGAAGGAAGTGAAGAATAAACTCAGGAGAGCGAGAAGCGGGCATGAAAAAGACTTGGTGAGTAGGATTAAGGTAAAACTTAAGATGTTCTCTACTTTTGCGAGGAACAAGATGATGGCTTTAGTGAGGGTAGGGCTCATGAGGATAGTGGAGGGAACGTGCGCCAGGAGTCGGAGGAGGTAGGGGAACATAGAATATAGAACACTACAGCGCAGTACAGGCCCTTCAGTCCTCGATGTTGCGCCGACCTGTCATACCAATCTGAAGCCTATCTAACTTACGCTATTCCATTTACGTCCATATGCTTGTCCAATGACGACTTAAATGTACTTAAAGTTGGCGAATCTAATACTGTTGCAGGCAAAGCATTCCAAAGCTCTCGCTTTAGGTCTTTCCTGGCTACCTTGTAACCCTCAATCGCCCCAACTGAACCTTCACATCCCATCCTAACATAAGTCGCCGTCTTCCGCTTGACCAGAGATTCCACTTCATTCGTAAACCACGGCTCCCGCACTCTATAGCTTCCTCCCTGCCTGACATACATATCTAGGACACACAGTAACTTTTCCTTGAATAAGCTCCACATTTCTAATGTGACCATTTCCTGCAGTTTCCTTCCCCATCATATGCTTCTTAAATCTTGCCTAACGGCATCGTAATTGCCTTTCCCCCAGCTGTAACTCTTGCCCAGTGGTATACACCTATCCCTATCTATCACTAAAGTAAACATAACAGAATTGGAATTGCTATCACCAAAGTGCTCACCTACGTCCAAGTCTAACGCCTGACCAGGCTCATTACCCAATATCAAAACTAATGTGGCTTCGCCCCTTGTTGGCCTGTCTATATACTGTGTCAGGAAGCCCTCCTGCACACACTAGACAAAATCTGACCCCTCTATAGTACTCGTACTATAGTGTTCCCGTTCAATATTTCAAAAGTTGAAGTTCCCCATTACATCGACCCTGTCTCTGTCACTCCTATCGAGAATCATCTTTGCTATCCTTTCCTCTACATCTCGAGAACTATTCGGAGGCCGACAGAAAACTCCCAACGGGATGACCTTTCCTTTCTGTTTCTAACTTCAGCCCATACCACCGCAGTTGACGAATCCTGAAAAATCCTTTCTGCAACTGCAATACTGTCCTTGACCAACAATGTAATACCTCCCCCTCTTTTACCATCATCTCTGTTCTTATTGAAACATCTAAATCCTGGAACCTGCAACAACTATTCATTTCCCTGCTCTAACCATGTCTCCAAAATGGCCACAACATTCAAGTCCCAGGTATCAATCCATGCTGCAAGTTCACCCACCTTATTCCGGATGCTCCTGGCGTTGACGTAGACACACTTCAAACCAACCTCTTGCTTGCCGGTGCCATCTTTCGTCCCTAAAACTTGATTTTGGACCTCCCTAGTCTCAACCCTTTCTATACTCTAACGACAATTTTGGTTCCCCTCCCCCTGCTGGATTAGTTTGCACCCACCCCAATAGCCTTAGCGAATTCCACCCCCCTCCAGGATATTGGTACCCCTCTGGTTCAGTTGAAGCCCATCCTGCTTGTAGAGGTCCCACCTACCCCAGAAAGAGTCCCAATTATCCAAGAACCCAAAACCCTCCCTCCTGCACCATCCCTGTAGCCACACGTTCACCTACTCTCTCTCCCTATTCCTTGCCTCACTAGCAAGTGGCATGGGCAAGAAACCAGAGCCAACAACTCTGTTCGGCCTAGCTCTAAGCTTCCATCCTTGCTCCCTGAATTTCTGCCTTTAATCCCCATCTCTCTTCCTACCTATGTCGTTGGTGCCTATGTGGACCACGACTTGGGGCTGCTCCCCCTCCCCCTTAAGGATCCCAAAAACACGATCAGAGACATCACGAGCTCTGGCACCTGGGAGGCAACACACCAACCGTGAGTCTCTCTCGTCCCCGCAGACCGTCCTATCTGTCCCCCTAACTACGGAGTCCCAATGACAACTGCTCTGATCCTCTTCTCCTTTCCCTTCTGAGCAGCAGGGACAGACGCTGTGCCAGATCCCTCTACCCCACTGCTTTCCCCTGGTAAGTCCTCCCCCATAGTATCCAAAACGGTATATTTATTGTTGAGGTGAATGGCCACAGGGGATCCCTGCACAGTCTACTAGTTCTCTTTCTGTCCCCTGACTGTAACCCATTTACCTTTTTCTAGAACCTGAGGAGTAACGACTTCCCTGTAACTCCTCTCAATAACTCTCTTTGCCTCCCGAATGATCCGAAGTTCACGCACCTCCAGCTCCTGTTCCCTAACGCGGTTTTCAAGGAGCTGGAGTCAGGTGCACTTCCAGCAGATGTAGTCAGCAGGGACACTGGTGGCGACCGTTACCTCCCACATTCTGCAGGAGGAACATTCAACTGCCCTAACCTCCATTCCCACTAGTCTAAATTCCCAAAGAGACTTTTGAAAAAAATGAATAAAAATACTCGTGAACTTTCCAAGCTGTGGCACAGTTACTTTGTTTTTGGTTAGAGGAGGAGGATGGGTGCTTTAACAGATTATAAGGCAAGGTGAGCTTTTCTGGGCGTTTGGTTTAATTCACAAACGGGTTCGTTGCTGTGTCGTAACAGCACACTTGGAATATTGTGTTCAGTTCTGGTCGCCTTGTTATAGGAAAGGTGTAGAAGCTATAGTGAGGGTGCAGAGGAATCCCTACGGATCAACAGAAATATTGGCACACACCAGACGATCGAGTGAAATATTGAGGAAGTCACCACGCGAAAAATAAATACTGGCAGATTCTGCATGTCTGTATAAACGTCAGTGTGTCAGTGATGGTGGTGTGTCTGTACTGATGCCTGTATATCTGTGTGTGCACGTGCATCAGTGTATTGTCATTTCTCTCTGTGTGCTTTAGTATTTGTGTGACTGCACCAGTCTCTCTGTGTGCCTGTGTATCTATATGCATATCTTTGTGTATCTGCGTGTCTCTGTGCATATCCGTGTGTACAGCGTATCTGCCAGCCTCTGTGGTGTTTAAAGTTATGCAATGTCCGCCTTTGCTGGCCTTCACACTCTACTGCAATGATGGCAGTGGAGGGGGAAAACCATAAGGGATTCAGTCGAGGTGGGGAGAGGGAGGTAGATCATAGCACATTCCAAACTGACTGCAACATCTGCACACACACACACACACACACACACACACACACACACACACACACACACACACACACACACACACACACACACACACACACACACACACACACACACACAGTTGGTTATAGGGAGGATCACAATTCTACTGAGGACACTCAGAGTGGCGAATGTTCCTGAGTAATATCTGTGCTCTCTCAACAATGTGAAAGTGATTTGTCTTTGAAGATAATTCGTAACACAGAGTGTACAGCTTAAAGAATATTTCCACCGCAACTGCATTCAAGCAACGCTGACCAAATCATCTATAAGGTGATGCGATGAATTTATTACATGTTCTTTAAATTGAAATATTTTATAATTCAACCTTTCAAGGTGCAAGTGAAAAAGGATTGAAAAGTCCTGAAACTGACCCAGTGGTGATGGTAATATATGTAGGTATCAGACAAAACTGTTCTGTGCATCCAAACATATTTGCACAACCAAACAGCCGTGCAATGTGAGAGATTCACAGTGTTTGATGTCCTCTGAAAGAAAAAAAAACTGACACTTGTGCAGTGGCATGGGGAGACCAGCAGAGGGTGGCATTATATGACTATAAACTTAACATTTGCCTTTTTCTTGTTCCTGAGGAGTGATTACATCCATGTAACTCCTCTAAATTTACCCCTCTGCCTCCAGAATGATCCGAGGTTCACGCAGCTCTAGGTCCAGTTCCCTAACACGGTTTTCAAGGAGCTGGAGTCAGGTGCACTTCCAGCAGATGTAGTCAGCAGGGACACTGGTGGAGACCGTTACCTCCCACATTCTGCAGGAGGAACATTCAACTGCCCTAATCTCCATTCCCACTAGTCTAATTTCCTAAAGAGACTTTCCAAGCTGTGGCACAGGTACTTTCTTTCTTTTTAGAGGAGGAGGATGGGTGCTTTAACAGATTATAAGGCAAGGTGAGCTTTTCTGGGTGTTTGGCTTAATTCACAAACAGGTTCATTGCTGTGTCGTAACAGCACACTTGTAATATTGTGTTCAGTTCTGGTCGCCTTGTTATAGGAAAGATGTAGAAGCTATAGTGAGGGTGCAGAGGAATCCCTAGGGATCAACAGAAATATTGGCACACACCAGACGATCGAGTGAAATATTGAGGAAGTCACCAAGCGAAAAATAAATACTGGCAGATTCTGCATGTCTGTATAAACGTCAGTGTGTCAGTGTTTGTAGTGTGTCTGTACTGATGCCTGTATATCTGTGTGTGCATGTGCATCCATGTATTGGCATTTCTCTCTGTGTGCTTTAGTATTTGTGTGACTGCACCAGTCTCGGTGTGTGTGCCTGTGCATCTATATGCATATCTTTGTGTATCTGCGTGTCTCTGTGCGTATCCGTGTGTACAGCGCATCTGCCAGCATTGTGGTGTTTAAAGTGATACTGGCCTTCACACTCTACTGCATTGATGGCAGTGGAGGGAGAAAACGATAAGGGATTCAGTCTAGGAGGTGGGGAAAGGGCCGTAGATCATACCACCATCCGAACTGACAGCAACATCTGCACATGCACACATACACACATTTGGGTATAGGGAGGATCATAATTGCACTGAGGACATTCAGAGTGGCGAATGCTCCTGAGTGATATCTGTGTTCTCTCTGCAATGTGAAAGTGATTTGTCTTTGAAGATCATTCGTTACACAGAGTGTACACCTTAATGAGTATTTCCACTGCAACTGCATCCAAGCAACGCTGACTAAATCATCTGTAAGGTGATGCGATGAATTTATAACATGTTCTTTAAACTGAAATATTTTAAAATTCACCCCTACAAGGTGTAAGTGAGAAAAGATTGATAAGTCCTGAAACTGACCCAGTGGTGATGGCAATATATCTAGGTATCAGACAAAACTGTTATGTGCATCCAAAGATATTTGCAAAACCAAACAGCCGTGCAGTGTGAGAGATTCACAGCACTTGATATCCTCTGATAGAAAATAAAAAACGCTTGTGCAGTGGCATGGGGAGACCAGCAGAGGGTGGCATTGTATGACTATAAACAGGGACAGATGTAGAGGTGGAGAAGGGGAGTAGCTGTTTATCTCAATTTCAATGTATTTACCCCCTAAATCACAGAGCCATCATTTCACAGAGGTGCACACATATATACATAGACACATTAAACACACAAAACACATGTATACAGATATGGACACTTACACACAAACACTTGAACACACCCGCACACAGACACCGTGTATTGTTTAAGATAGAGATAAGTATGTTTTTCCTGAATAAGGCAATCAATGGTGAGTTGGTGAAGGCAGGAGAATGTGGCTGAAAAACATTTTAACTGTGATCAAACGGCACTGCATATCCAAGCGGCAAAATGGCCTAATTCTGTTCCAATTTCCTATTTGGTGAAGGGATTCATTTTGGAAGTCGAATTTGAATGCCGATTACTGGGTCAAATGTAAGATTCGTAGCAGTGTGAAGGAATAAACGGATCTTGGGGTCCATATCTGTAGGTGTCTCATTTGCCACCTAAGTTGATAGGGTTGTTAAGAAGGCGTATGGTGTGTTGGTTTTCAATAGCAGGGGGACTGAGTTGAAGAGCCGCAAGATTATGCTGCAGGTCTATAAAGCTCTGGTGAGTCCACATCTGAAATGTTCTGGTCGCCTCAGTAAAGAAAGGATATGGAAGCTTTAGAGCGGTGCAGAGGAGATTCACCAGAATGCTGCCTGGACTAGAGGGCTTGTCTTATGAAGAAAGGTTGAGGGAGCTATGGCTTTTCTCATTGGAGTAAAGAAGGATGAGAGGTAACTTGATAGAGCTGAACAAGATGGTGAGAGTTACAGACAGAGTAAATTGACAAAGACTTCTTCCCACAAATGATTGTCACGAGGTGAGCAAATTTTAAGGTGTTTGGAGAAAGATTTTGGAAGATGTCAAAGGCAGTGCGACACCAGCCCCTTCCCCCTCCCCACAAACCGGGTCCCAGGTACAGTGAGACAGCTGTGCTAACCACTGAGACATCATGCTCCTCTCCCCCTCCCCCAAAACCAGGTCCCTGGTACTGTGAGACAGCCGTGCTAACAACTGATACACCATGCACCCCCCTCCCCATCCCCCCGAAATCCGGTCCCTGGTACTTTGAGACAGCCGTGCTAACCACTGAGACACCATGCCACCCCGTCCCCATCCCCCCCAAACCGGGTCTCTGGTACTGTGAGACAGCCATGGTAACCACTGAGACACTATACTTTCCCCTCCCCTTCCCCCCAAACCGGGTCCCTGGGACTGTGGGACAGCCGTGCTACCCACTGAGACACCAGGTCCCCCTTCCCCAAAACCAGGTCCCTGTACTGTGAGACAGCCGGGCTCACCACTGAGACACCATGCCCCACTCACCTCCCCTCAAACCGCGTCCCTAGTACTTTGAGACAGCTGTGTTAACCACTGAGACACCGTGCCCCCCTCCCCTCCCCTCAAACCGATTCCCTGGTACTTTGAGACAACTGTGTTAACCACTGAGGCACCATGTCCCAACTCCCCATCCCCATCCCTCCAACCGGGTTCCTGGTACTGTGAGACACCCGTGCTAACCACTGAGACACAATGCCCCCTCTCTCTCCCCCCAAACTAGGTACCTGGTACTGTGAGACAGCCGTGCTAACCACTGAGACACCATGCCCCCCTCACCCTCCTCCTGTCCCTCAATCCGGGTCCCTGGTACTGTGAACCAACCATGCTAACCACTGAGACACCATTCCCCGTCCCCGCCCCCTCCCCTAAAACGGAGTCACTGTGCTCGGTAATACTGGGGAAATGTAAATAAAAGTGATGAGCTTAGAGCTATGATGTTGTGGCCATAACAGAGACATGGGTTTCTCAGGGGCAGGAATGGTTGATGGATGTTCCAGGGTTTAGAACATTTAAAAATAATAGGGAGGAGGTAAAAAGAGGAGGGGTTGTAGCACTGCTCGTCAGAGAGGGTATCACAGCTACAGAAGTTAACATTATCGAGGAAAGTCTGCCTTCTGAGTCAGTATGGGTGGAAATTAGGAACAGTAAGGCAGCAATCACCTCATTAGGGGTTAAATACAGGCCCCCCAATAGAAGCAGGGAGATTGAAGAAAGCATAGGTCGGCAGATTTTGGAAAAGTGTGAATGTAATAGGGTAGTTGTAACTTTCCCAAGATTGATTGGAACCTCATTCCAGCAGATGGTTTGGAAGGAGCTGTTTTTGTAAGATGTGTTCAGGAGGGTTTCCTAACTCAGTACGTTGACAGGCCGACGAAGAGAGAGACCATTTTGGATTTGTTGCTCGGCAATGAGCTGGAGGCAGGTGTCAGATCTTGCGGTGGGAGAGCATTTTGGTGACAGTGACCACAACTGCCTCATATTCTACACAGCCATGGAGAAGGAGAGAAGCAGGCACAATGGGAGGATATTTAATTGGGGAAAAGGAAACTATGATACTATCATACTGCGTTGCGAAGCATGGAAAGGGAGCAATTGTTCCGTGGAAAGGGCACTATAGACATGTGGAGACTGTTTAAAGAACAGTTGTTGCGAGTGATGCACAAATGTGTTCCTCTGAAACAGGCAAGGAGGGGTAAGATAAAGGAACCTTGGATGATGAGAGCGGAGATGCTTCTCGTCAAAAGAAAGAAGGCAACTTACGTAAGTTGAAGGAAGCAAGGGTCTTGCTAAGCTCTAAAGGATTACAGGCAGGCGAAGAAGGTGCTCAAAAATGGTCTGAGGAGAGCCAGAATGGGGCAGGAAGAAGGCTTGGCAGGAATGATAAGGGAGAATCTAAAGGCATTTTGCACATATGTGAGGAATAAGAGAATCATCAAAGAAAGAGTAGGGCCGATCAGGGATAGCATAGGGAACTTGTGTATCGAGTCTGAGGAGGTAGGGGAAGTCCTAAATGAGGTATTTGCTTCTGTCTTTATGAAAGAAAAGGATTTTGTAGTGAATGAAACCATTGAGGAGCCAGTAATCATGCTGCAACAGATAGATTGAGAACGCGGATGTGTTGAAAATTTTGACAAACATTAATATTGACAAGTCGCCAGGGCCAGGCCAGATTTGTCGTCGGCTGCTTTGGGAAGCGAGAAATGTGATTGCTTCACCGCTTGCGAAGATCTTTGCATCCTCGCTCTCCACCGGAGTCGTACCTGAGGACTGGAGGGAGGCAAATGTAATTCCTCTGTTCAAGAAAGGAAATAGGGAAATCCCCGGAAATTACAAATCAGTTAGTCTCTGCAAGGTGTTAGAAAGGATTCTTCGGGATAGGATTTATGACCATCTGGAAGTGCATGGCTTGATTACATGCAGTCAGCACGGCTTTGTGAGGGGCAGGTCATGCCTCACAAACCTTACTGAGTGCTTTGAGGATGTTACTAGGCAAGTTGATGAGGGTCGAGCAGTGGATATTGTGTATCTGGACTTCAGCAAGGCATTTGATAAAATTCCCCATGGTAGGCTCGTTCAGAAGGTCAGGAGGAATGGGATACAGGGAAATTTAGCTGTCTGGATATAGAGTTGGCTGGTCGACAGAAGAGAGCGAGTGGTAGTGGAAGGAAAGTATTCTGTCTGGAAGTCAGTGGTCAATGGTGTTCTACGGGGTCTGTTCTTGGGCCTCTACTCTTTGTAATTTTTATTAATGACTTGGATGAGGAGATTGAAGGATGGGTTAGGAAGTTTGTAGATGACACAAAGGTTGGAGGTATCATTGACAGTATGCAGGACTGTTGCAGGCTGCAGCATGACATTGCCAGGATGCAGAGATGGGCTGAGAGGTAGTCGATGGAATTCAAACTGGATAAATGCGAGGTGATGCATTTTGGAAGATCGAACTTGAAAGTTGAGTACAGGACTAAAGGCAGCATTCTTGGCAGTGTGGAGGAACAGCAGGATCTTGGTGTGCAGGTACATAGATCCCTTAACATTTCGACACAGGTGGACAGGGTTGTTAAGAAAGCATATGGTGTTTTGGCTTTCATTAACAGGGGGATTGAGTTTAAGAGCCGTGAGATCTTGTTGCAGCCCCATTTACTCATACCCCTATATTTATTCTCCCATTTCCTCATATTCCAAAACTAAATTCTCCTGCTTTTTCATATAACGATACTAATTCTGTCATTTCCTCATATCCCCGTATGATTCTCTCATTTTCTGTTGCCCGATTTCAAATCTCGCATTTAGGAGTTCCCTACTCTAATTGTACATTTTAATGGTGACTTGCACCAAATATCTAATGTAGGTCCACTCCACACCACTTCTTCCACTAACTATGTAGCTGCAATGATTCTCCCATGTCATGGTCCACTGCTGTAATTCTCCAATTTTGGCTTTTATTGCATTAAATTCTCAAATTGCCAATTCTGCACGAATCCACCCTTTCATCATGAACTGAGAAACTCTCCCACTAAGTATTGCCTTGCCCCAATTTTCCTGTTTTGCTGTTTCCTGACATACATCTTCCATATAATGGTTTACTGCTCAAAGTTTTTATCATTATTGTCGCCCTGCATCGAATGGCCACTTTCCTGCACTTTACAACATTTCTCCGAGTTGCTGATTCCTGCCCGTGTTCTCCCATTTAAATATGCTCTGTTTCAAGTCTGCATGCTTTAAACACCCCACACCAATTCTCGAATTCAATATTGCCCTGAAACAATTCTCATGTTCATTGATACCCAAACCAACTTCTCCAGTGTGGGGAACGCCACTCTGACTCTCTGAGATAGTGGCGCCATACTCCAATTCGCTGTTAAAGTTCCACTGTGCAATTTTTCCATTTTGTGGTTCGTGCAACAATTATCCCAAATACAGCTTCACTTCCGTGCACCATTCTACCATTTTGGAATCCTGCACGAATCTTCTTTTCGTCAGCACCTCCACCACATTTAATATCATTCAGCACCAGTTCTCCCACGTCTTCCACTAATTCTCTACTTTATTGATGCCCTGCGTCAATTGTCCCATTGCGTTGTTTCCTGATACACTTCCTCCACGTAGGGCTTCCCTGCTGCAAAGTCTTTCTTTCATTTCTTGGTGGGCAGACTCGAATCTCGGCTTTACTGCTGCTTGCAAAATTGTTCCTTCTCAATGTTTCGCTGCCCCTATTCTTCCAATCAGAGGTGTTCTGCTCAAATTTTTTAATGAATAGGCAATTTGTACTAATTTTCCAATGTAATGGCAATGTGCAACAATTCTCCCATTTACTGATACCCAACAATTCTCCCACTGCCTGACGCCCTGGCACCTGTCGTGGAAATTTAATCGACTCGAATCAACTGCTTGCAAGAGCACGGGAAAGGCTTTACTTTTCAACCTCTGCATGCAGGGCGGCCAATTATACTTGGCAATACGTAACATATTCCTTTTGTAGTATTCTTATCACATGCTCAAGGACAAGTTTTGGGAAACATTTGAGCTCATATTTTCTTATTCCCATGCCTTGGACATAATTGTCTTTATGTTTTCCGAAGCTTTTTTCTGAACTCGGCTGCTCGCAAGGCCAGGTGAAATGTTCCACAAAGACAAGCTGACTCCTCGACGCAGAATTCAGCAAAGTATTTGCATGTTTCAGCCAGATAGCTGCACGTCAAAAATAATTTATGAACACCAGGCATGTCCTCAGACACCACCTAACTCTAACAAAGCTTTGTGGTGTTTTTTCCACTTCCCTGGTTTGCCCGATACACAGCCCATCTTCACACGTCACATTCGTCAACGTCGCTATAGGGTGCGGACAAGCAATCGGATCTTCCTTCTTTGGGGCCACGGATAGTTTAACATTTCGTATCCTACTGCATTCATAAGCAATTGGTGTAGGCAGGTACACAACTAGGGTCTTATTCAAAGCAGTATGAGTATGACCAGTCCTACAACTCGTAGAACGATATGGGTCCATTACCCCCATCCTCCATTAAGGGACGCGAGCCATCGGGAGCAGGAGTCATCTGCTCGTGTAGGCGATCATATAGCTGCCTTCATACCATTTATTAAACCAGTAATATTTTGGGACTCATCAGGAACATTAATACAGCATGAGATACCTAACGTTTTGCAGACGCCCCCTCTCTCGGCCGTCAGGATGTGTAGTACTAATCTATTTTGTGTCACTGCTTCCTAACCGCCATTAACTCAGAGTTAATGAGTGCTAGGCCTTCCTCCGTCTCATTTGCTAATACACCATATGCGAAGATGTTCTGCGAGTGTGTACCCATTCCAATGCAGAGGGATGCCCCTTCGAGTTCTGCAATTGCTGCCTTTTAGGTGTTGGTGGACAGTATCGCCGTGGAGCAGCACACCTTTCTCCCCGAGGGAGTGGTGGTACCCTTTCTCGCCACCTACCCATATTATACCTGTAATTAGATTAGATTACTTACAGTGTGGAAACAGGTTTTTCGGCCCAACAAGTCCACACACACCAGCCGAAGTGCAACCCACTCATACATTTACCTAACACCTAACACTACGGGCAATTTGGCATGGCCCATTCATCCGACCTGCACATCTTGGTGACTGTCGGAGGAAACTCACGCAGACACAGGGACAATGAGCAAACTGCACACTGTCAGTCGCCTGAGGTGGGAATTAAACAGGGGTCTCTGGCGCTGTGAGGCAGCAATGCTAACCACTGTGCCACCGTGCCGCTCATGGTCTGACCATTGATAAAGGAACAAGCAATGTTTATGATCGTATCATTTGCGTATGTTGCTGTACAAGAGTCATTGTTCAAGTACAGCATCAAGCTACACTGGGAGATACCCAAAAGGAGTCTCCCCCGATTGGTGCAAATACACGTTTCTCCCCTGCAATCCACTACCTGGAATGCTGTGGTCGGAGCGTGTCAGGCCTGGGGCTGTAGTTAGCCTGGATTTCGCGTGGTGACACGAGATTTGCCCAAATTGCCCCCCACTGTCAGGGTCAGGCTAGTCGACTCACCTGGAAGCAGACAGCTGGCATTTCTCGCCAGGTTCTCAGTAATTTGCTGGGCAGACTACCTTTGGGCTGTGTGCAAACATATCCAACAAGTGTAGCCAAAGTATAATCTCTCGTTTTGTCTTATGACCAAAGCACATGCTCTGTTCCCTTCACATCTAGTAATGGCCCTTCGCAGCTCCCAACTTACTGGCGTCGCATTTACGCCATTTAGCTCCAGCAGGCAAATTCCCCTCCTGCTTTAAATTCGCTCTCTAGCCACGGCCGTCTCCCTTCGGGTTCGGGTGTGTCATTAATGACCTTTGCCCGGCTTGGGGTTAGGTCTATTATCTGGTTTGATTGGTTGCCATGCCCCAGTGCTCCTATCGTCTGCAGTACATTCTGCACTGCATCTCGGAGGGCGGGGGTGGGGCGACTAAACCAGTATATTCACCTGTCTACAGATGTCAGAGAAGGATCTATCTATTCCACACCACGAGACTCCCTCATTGCTCTTCTGAGTCTTAGTTTGATCATAGAATATCGATTTCCCATGTCAGGTGCCCCTTTTGCCGTGGTGGCTACTACTAAGTGCCAGTCACCGGCGCGGCATGGATCCCTGCATATATCTTAATTATTGAATTTATAGTCGTCCTTATTACTGAACGGCTATGGGTCGCATGTAAAGATCCACTTCGTCCTATCAGTTAAGATTACCGTCAGCTGCTGCATCCCCCAAATGCCCCTGCCCTTATGAATAATCCTACCAGGGCGCTTGCCAACACTGTGAACTGGGGCAGCCCCACATTTGCTTAAGTCTTCTAATAAATACTTGCTCTAAATTGGTTTTGATGTTGTGCGATGTCTCGTCAGTCCCAGCTTCAAGTTTGTAATGGCTGGTGTGTATCCACGGGACTGTTCCGGAGATCTTAACAGCTATCTGTGCTGTAAGGCGTACTTGAAACGGTCCCAGCCACCTCTTCGCCTTCCTGTTTTCCCTCCTGAAGTCTTTCGCCACTATTCAGGATCCAGGTTATAGATCGTACATCTTCCCTTCTGATGATTGGGGTAGTGCTGTCTTCACTTGATTCTGTATTTGGGACAGAAGTGTAGAGAGTTTCATGCAGTAACACAACATCTCATCCTCACAGGGGCTTGTTATCTGGCTTCTCTTACATCTCGGGACAATTCCTGTGATTGGCGGCCTAACAAAAAAAATCTCAAACGGGCTAAGATTAGCTCTCCCTCTCCTCCTAGATCTCATACACATTAGCACAATTGGAAGTGCCTTTGTCCATGTCATCCCTAGTTCCTCACAGCATTTTGTCAATTTATTTTTTATGGTAGAATTTTCTTTTTCCGCTGCCCTCCCCCTCGTTTAGTGGTAGGCCAAGTGTTATCTCATGTTTATTCCCAAATACTCACTAATCTGCTGTAGGGCATGATGGACAAATGGTGTCCTACTGTCACTGCTACGCCTAGA
Source organism: Chiloscyllium plagiosum (assembly GCF_037043375.1). NCBI lineage: Eukaryota > Metazoa > Chordata > Chondrichthyes > Orectolobiformes > Hemiscylliidae > Chiloscyllium > Chiloscyllium plagiosum. The sequence continues at coordinate 71,090,301 of NW_028270180.1, read as the reverse complement.
GTGTAGGTTTGCTCGCTGAGCTGTAGGTTTGATATCCAGACGTTTCATTACCTGCCATATGGAGGTTAGTGGGCTAGTGTAGGTTAGGTGGGCTTGGATCGGCGCAACATCGAGGGCCAAAGGGCCTGTACTGCGCTGTATTTTTCTATGTTCTATGTTCTAGGTAACATCATCAGTGACGAACTGCAAGTGAAGAGAAGCTGTTGTCTCCTGCTTTCTAGTAATATGTTTGTCCAGGATGGGGTTCCTGGGGTTTGTGGTGATGCCCTTTCATATTCGTTTTCTGAGGGGTTGATAGATGCTATCTAGATATAAGTCTTTTTTATGGCGTTGAGGTTGGAGTGCTAGGCCTCAAGGAATTCTCTGGCATGTCTTTGCTTAGTCTGTCCCAGGACAGATGTGTTGTCCCAGTCGAAATGGTGTTTTTGTTTCATCCGTGTGAAGGGCTACGAGGGAGAGAGGTTCGTGTCTTTTTGTGGTTACCTGGTATTCTGTATGTTGGTGGCTAACTTTCTTCCTGTTTGTCCTCCGTAGTGTTTGTGGCAGTCCTTGCATGGAATTTTGTATATGACGTTGGTTTTGTCCATGGGTTGTACTGGGTCTTTTAAATTTGTTAGTTTTGTTTGACACTGTTGGTTGGATTCCGAGGAGTCTTAGTAGTCTGGCTGCCACGTCTGAGACTTCATTGATGTATGGAAAGGTCGATAGGATTTCTGGCTTTGTTAGGTCTACTTGTCGTGGTTTGTTCCTGAGAAATCTGTGGACTGTATTTTTTAAGTATCCGTTCTTCTTGAATACGTTTTATAGGTGGTTCTCCTCTGTTTTCCAAAGTACAGCTGTGCTGAAATGTGTGGCGGTTCGTTGGAATAGTGTTCTGATACAGCTTCCTTTTTGCGTGTTGGAATGGTTGCTGGTGTAGTTAAGTTTTTGGTCAGTGTTTGTCGGTTTGCTGTATATGCAGACACACCAGAGAATTCCGAGAGGCCTCGCACTCCAATCACAACGCCAAAAGCAAACACATAGATCGGTTTACCATCTGTCAACCCCTCAGAAAACGAATAGGAAATGGCATCACAACAAACCCCAGGAACCCCATCCAGGACATACATATAAATACAAAGCAGGAGACAACATCTTCGATTCTTTTGGAGGTCTCCACTGATGATGTTACCTGGATACCAAACGTACAGCTCAGCAAGCAAACCTACACCCTAAACCTCAACCGGAGCTGTAAATGTTCACAAACCTTGGGACTACTAAGCCTCTCAGGGATGCTCCATCTCGGAATTATTTCAGTTAGTAAAGCTTTGGTTACGGCACTGGCATTCTGTTTTGCCGTGGGGAACGCTTGCACCCATTTGCACCCATTTCCTTACCGTGTATCAGTTTGGCATAGAATGGAAATAATGATCGTGGTAGAATAGGTTTAACATTGGGGCCACGCCATACCCCTTACCTCAAACTGCACTCTGCTTTTTCCCACTCAAACGTGTCTTGAAGCCTGGACTTCGACTGTGACTCCTGTACGTCTGCTGTTTGGGTCAGGATTTTTGTCATTCCCATGTCAAACTGCTCATTTACCGGCTGCTGGGCTGCCGTCCTTGCCGCTGAGACTGCCCTTGCATTTCCTTGAGAAACGGAATCGTTATTTTTCGTGTGGGCATCATATTTACACACAGAGATTGATTTAGGCAATACGGCTGCTTCCAAGAGGTCAGTAATCTGATCACGGGTGTGTGATGGGCTTTCCAGTGAAGGTCAAGAAGTCCCTGTATTTCCACAGGATTCCAACATCATGTGCAACTCCGAATGCGTATCTGCTATCGGTTAAATATTGGCTGTGTTTCCCTTAACCAATTTACATGCCTCAGTCAAGGCAATCAGCTCCGCTGCTTGCGCTGACAGTTGAGAAGCGAGTGATCCCGCTTTGAATACCTCATGGGAAGTTACGACAGCATGCCCAATAAAATTCTGGCCTATCTCCTTGCTCCTGAATGCTAACCCATCCACAAAAAAAAACATATTTAGATTCTGAAGTGGTGAATTCTGCAAGTCTTGTCTCGGCAGCACATTTCATTAATTACAGCGATACAATCATGTGGGTCTCCGTCTCCTTCTCGAGTGAGAGGATTAGCAGCATTAAGGACGTTACATCGTTTTATTGCAATTTTAGGCTTCTCCAATAACACAATATTGTAGCTGAGCCAACGTGCTGTCGACGTATGTGCTGTCTTTTGCTCGGAAAGCAGTAAGGATACTGCATGTGCGATCAGTTTGGTTAAGACGCCAGAGCCGATTATATCCCTGGACACTGCAACAGCCTTTTCAGCTGCAACCACAGCTCGCAGGCATTTACGCAATCCTGCCGCTACGAGGTCTAGCTTAGCCTAAAAATAAGCTGCCAGCCTGAATTTTCCCCCATGGTCCTGCAACTACACAGATGTCATGCAGCCATGTTTCTCATCTACCGTTTGACAGAAGGCTTGTTTGGATTCGGAATCCCCAGTGTAGGTGTACTTTGAAATGTTTTTTTCAATTCAACTCGGCCGCTGGGATCCATTGCAACGGACCTTGGTTCTGCTACCCTTTTCATGGGCCATGTCACTTCAGGGCGCCTCAAGATTTGTGTAATGTGGGATAAACGTTCTTCAGTCGGAGCGTATGCCCAAAAAGGATAGCAATTGTTTCTTCATGTGAGGCCTTGAAATTTGCTGAATTACTTGCACTCTGTCTTGACCAATGGCCTTCCCTTGTTCAGATATTAAGTGACTGAAGAACTTCACTTGTTGTTGCTTAAATCGAAGCTTTGCGAGACTGGCTTTGTGCCCTTCCCTCGTGCAATGCAAGGGAATCCTTCTCACATTGTTCCTCTGTCGGTGCTACGATGAAGCAATCGTCTACAGATTAGAGAAGCGCAGACCCAGGGGTTAAAACAAGAGTCTCCAGACTCCTGCATAGAGCCTCATTATGTATGGTGGGTGACTCACAGTAACATTGACAAAGTCGTGTGAACTCATAAGATTTCCCTTTGAATGAAAGAGCGAGCCAGAATTGACTATCTGGATGCACCGTTACACGAAAGAATGTATTTGCTAAATCCACAGCAGGGAACCATTTACTGTCCGGTCTAAAGTGAACTAATACAGGATAGGGTTTGGGAACATTTGATGCGCGCGAGACAACACTGTTATTGACTGCCTGTAGGTCTTGAACATGCCTGCATTCCTCCGGTTCACTTGGAATTTTTGCCTTTTTGAGCAGAAAAATGGGAGTTCTCACCGGTGAGTTTACATAGGGGATTATCTCTCTCGCCTTTGGGAAGGATTGAAAGACTGGAGTAACTGGTCCATGGCCTCGGGTTTGAACGGGTATTGTGCCCGGCAAGGACGGTACTCCGACTTCGTGGTTACTCGTATTGGTTCACAACCTCGTATAAGCCCCAAATCATGTTTGCCTTTTACGCATAATTCAGTAGGGACCGTTATTAATCTTGGGTCGGAGAAGTTTATCTTAGGGAAACGCCAGGCCAACCTTCTCGGCTCTTCAGGGCTAGCGGGGGTTACCTCGACTGTTCTATTGCCTGAATTGGACAAATTAATTTCTTCCTATATGTCCGCACATCTGCATTGAACCACATACCCACATCGTCCTAGAATACCCAACATTTCGTTCTTTATGCCTTTAGTTCCCGTGGCCCCAAATCCTGCCATCAGTCACTGGACACCTTCGCCAGTGACACGCGAGGAGCGTAGCCTTCCACATCAAAAATATAGAGTTTACTTGCCGTCGCAGGTACTTTATATAAGTTCACACTGACTGCACATCTGCCATCCCTTCAATAAAATTCGCACAATAACAACTGACCTGGTTTAACCAATCTCCTGAACAAATACTTCTCTTATGGTTCCTCAAGTCTATCGTGGTGTATGTGTGCTGTGTAGTGCAGCATATTCCCGCAAAACAAAAATCGGTGTTAATAGGATTAACATGGTTACCTGCTTCCAGGACGGGTAATTGCTCACTGAACCCATTGCTCTCTGGTTTAATCGCCACTCATAGACATACACCAGGGGTCCTGGGTTGTACTTTACAGTTTACACTTGTGAATCATCCCTTTGAATTACCTGCAAACCCGTCGGATTACTGAGCAAATACAACCCCAGTCTCACTATGAGATCCCGAGCCATCAAATGTAAAGGACAGAATTCCGCTAACAAAATTGAGAATTAGAATGTATACACATTACTGATTTCACACAATATGGGTGCGGTAAAACTCTCTCATATCACGACGCCTGATGCCTCCATTGAGTTCAGGAACATTCCACTCATCTTTATTGGCGTCAACTCTCTGAACTGTCTTGATTTGAGGAGTGAATGTGCTGGCCATGTGTCTACCAAAAAGGTAACTGGTGTACCTTCCACATATAACATAGAGGTAGGCATCGACATATACGCATCATTGTTATATTGAACATATTATCCACACTTCGCAATCTCAATGTTCAATATAGAGGTGGGGGGACACATCTCAGTGCCCGTTAGGTTAGTAGAAGTGATTACCATAAGGGATTCTTCGTTGCCAAGTATAAAGGAAAGAGGTTTACCTGTACCTTGTGGCCTGCCCACCTCAACCTCAGTCGTCCCCTGTCAGTCACCATGCTGTCCAGCCTCCAGGACCGATTGAGGCTGTCTGTGCGGGCACTGTCTCGACCAGTGGTCCATTGCTCTGCAAACAAAGCACCAGCCAGATCTATCTCTGCAAGCGCACTTCCGTGATCCCTTCCTCTTTTGCGAACTCCACCTGTGCCTCTCTTTTGTCCCGCAGTTCCTCCCTCCAACGGCTGAACGACCATTTGCATCATAATAATCTGAGATTTATGTGATTGCTGTTCCATCTTTAATTTCCGGTTATGGTTCTCTTGAGCCAGCAATGTTTCATCATTTATCACGTATTGTTCTATCTAATTCGGCTTTCCCGTGTCCCCGGTAATACACGGATATTGTTACCTATTTTGTTGTTTCGTACTTCATTCCATTGATGAAGCTGATCCTCAGGTGTGCCTCATACGGTGTGATCTCTGCCGTCGTTATGTCCTCGGGTGGTATCAGTCCACAATAGACGTTATCGACTTTCGTGAGGTGCTTAAGGTACTGGGACATTGTCTCGACTTCTTTAGGGTTTCTTTTCAATTGGTTGTGGGTACGATATGCTATTGGTGATTCAGCAGAACCTGAGGCGGCGACCATTGACTTGGAATCTTCGCGAAATGGATCTTGTAGGGGGGGCTGTAGCTCTTCGAGGACACCCATTAAGGTCAGGATCTGATCCAGTCTTAAGACACTGTACAGCTTCATTAGGTTGTTTTCCGTGTGTGTGTGCATGTGCGCTGGTGTTTGTACCTGTACTTGATCTATATTTTATTCGAGATTTTCTTTCCCTGAAATCAGGCTCAGCCTTCAACATGCTATAAGCACTCCAATTCACAGGTTCTATTTTACCCTTCCGTTTCTCCTTCTCTCTCTCTCCTCCAACGGTGACCTCAACATTTGCAACTGCATGTTACAAAACTTCCTTCCTCCAGAAAAACACATTCCTTGATTTACATTTTTAACAGCTTTACAGAAACTTGGCCATAATTATTTAGCATATATTGTATTTTTTCTTGACCATTCCGAGTTGTCTGTCGACCCTCTTTTTGTTCGCTCTTGCTGGAGCCGATTTTCATGGATATTGGAAAAGTGTTCATTTCTGTCTGTCTCTCTGTCTGTATATCTGTCTATCTCTCTCTCTCTCTCTCTCTCTCACACACACACACACGATACCATAATCTTCTCTTTGCCAATATAACTTGCTTTTACCTCCGGAGGTCCCCTCTCATTGGGCGCGACCGCCTCATTGCCTTGGTTTTCACAAACCAAGAACCCACGTAACCGGTACAGCTTTGGTGACTCCAACGCTGCCCATGGTGGCTCCAAGTCTCAAACCACCGTTAATCTTGCTATCTCTTAAACTCTCGAGAGACGGCAATCATTTCCCTTGAGCTTTACTCGAATACCGCGCGAGAGTTCACTGGTCCCTCTTCCTGGTTCATTTATTCTCTTCGAACGAGTCTCTATGTCGGATTACTTTAGCCACAACTCTTATCCCGACCCTATTCGATTCGGAACGCGACTCTGGGGCGATCCACTTATCCCCAGTCCTCTCACGCAAAGGGGCCAATTCAGCGCTGGAGATGAAGTGAAAGACCTTCAAGGCAGTGGCGCGTACACCTCCTGGGAATCTTCAAACTCTTACCCAGTCGCAGGGCCCCAGGCGAGCCCCCTAGTTTACTGCCGTGGAATTTCAATCGACTCGACGCAAATGCTACCAAGAGCAAAGAAAAAGTTTATTTTTGAAATTTGCAGAGTGGACCCGACACATTTGCAAGACGTCTCATAAAATGGACGCCTGACGGTTTTCACATATTCCCTTTATACTATATATTGCCTTGCCTTATCACACCTCAAGCCAGGAACCTGGATCAGTCGAGTTCCTTTCCACACATGGAGTTGCTTTTTCTAATTCATTGACTGCTGATATAATAGATTATTGGCCTTGAGAGTCAGCTGTAAAATAGGTTGAACTTTACATTTTTTCTGTCTTTTTGCAAAGTTAGGTCCATGCTTCTTTGTTTCAGCCATGGTTTCACAGATTTCACAATAAATGATAATTTTCCATTACAGGGATCGGGCTGACAGTGACTCAATAAGTGTGATGGAGTGAGGATGATAGTGACACAATGAGGGTGAGGTGTCAGCGTCGTAGTGACGCACACTGTGTGAGTGGATTAGGCCGATAGTTGCGCAGTGAGGGGGGTCAGAGTGATAGTGATGCAGTAAGTCTGTGGTATCGGACCAATAGTGACGCAGTAGGTGTGAGGTGGTCAGGGTGATAGTGAAGCACTTCGTGTGAGGGGTCAGTGTGACAGTGACGCAGTAAGAGTGAGTTGTCAGGCTGATAGTGACGCAGTAATTGGAAGGAGATCAGGCTGATAGTGATGCAGTAAGTGTTACTGTGTCAGGCTGATCCTGACGCATAAAGTGGAAGGGGGCAGGGTGATAGTGACGCAGTAAGTGTGATGGGGTCAGGCAGAGACTGACGCAGTGAGTGTGAGACAGTCAGGGTGATAGTGAGGGAGTAAGTGTGTGCGTTCAGGCTGTTAGTGACAGTAAGTTGAGAGCGTCAGGCTGATAGTGGCCAATGAAAGTGAGGTGGTAGGGGAATAGTGACGCAGTAAGTGTGAGGCGTCAGGCTGTTAAGGATGCGGTAAGTGTGAGGGGTCAGTCTGATAGTGAAGCAGTAGGTGTGATGGGATCAGGCTGATAGAGACGTAGCAAGTGTGGTGGGGTCAGGCTGATAGTGTCACAGTATGTGTGAGGGGTCAGGCTGATAGTGATGCAGTAAGTGTCCGTGAGTCAGAGTGATCCTAATGCAGGAAGTGAGAGGGGACAGGGTGATAGTGACGCAGTGAGTGTGAGGGGGTCAGCGTGATGGTGACGGAGTAAGTGTGAGTGTTTAGGCTGATATTGATGCAGTAAGTTGAGGGCGTCAGGCTAATACTGGCCAGTAAGTGTTAAGTGACAGGGTGATAGTGATTCAGGAAATGTGAGGAGTCAGACTGATAGACACGGTGAAATTGTGAGGGGTCAGGCTGATAGTGATGTGGGAAGTGTGCGAGTGTCAGGCTGATAGTGACGCAGTAAGTGTTTTGGGAGCAGAGTGATAGGAACGCAATAAGTGTGAGCGGCTCTGGATGATAGTGACAGATCAGTATGAGGGGAGGATGGTAATGATCCAGTGAGTGTGAGGTGTCATGATGACAGTGAAGCAGACTGTGTTAATGTGTCATTGTAACGGTGACATGGCAAGTGTGATGGGGTCACGGTGACAGTGACGCAGATGCTTTCAGGGGGTCAGGTTGTAGTGATGCAATAATTGTGAGGGGTCAGGGTGATAGTGACGCAGTCAGTGTGAGATGTCAGTGTGATAGTGACACAGAACATTTGAGGGGCCAGGCTTATAGTGACGCAGGTTGTAGTAAAGTTGTAAGCGTGAGTGTCTCAGGCTGATAGTGATGAAGTAAATCCGAGGGGCTAAGGCGGATAGGGATGTAGTAAGTGTGCAGGGGTAGTACTAGAAATGACGCAGTCAATGTGAGTGTTGAAGCTGATAGTGACGCATTAAGTTTGAGGGGATCAGGCTGATCTTGACGCAGTAAGTGTGACGTTGTCAGGATGATAGTTACGCTGTAAGTGTATGGGAGCACAATGATCTTGACGCAGTAAGAGTGGGGAGTCAGGGTGATAGTGACGCAGTAAGCATGAGTGGGTAAGTCTGATAGTGACGCAGTATGTGTGAGGGAGTCAGCCGGGTAGTGGCGCAGTATGTGTGAGATGGTCAGGCTGATATTGATGCAGTTAGTGTGTTGGGGGTCAAAGTGATAGTGACGCAATAGGTGTAAGACGTTCAGGATGATAGTGACACAGTGGGTGTGAGATACCAGTGTGATAGTGACGCAGTAAGTGTAAGGGGTCAGGATGACAGTGACACTAAGTGTAAGGCCCTCAGTGTGATAGTGCCGCAGCAAGTCTGGGGTGTCAGGGTGTAAATGACGTCGTAAGTGAGAGAGGAGCATTACGATAGTGAAGCAGTAAGTGTGAGGGGGTCAGGCTGATAGTGACACAGTCAATTTGACGGGGCATTGTTTTAGTGACAAGATAAGTGTGTGGCGTCAGTCTGATACTGACACAATAAATGTGATGGAGTCAGGCTGATAGTGACACAGTAAGTGTGAGGGGTCAGACTGATACTGACACAATAAGTGTAAGGATTCAGGGTGATAGTAACATGGGAAGTGTGAGGCCGTGACTGAAAGTGACGCAATAAGTGTGTGGCGGTTATGCTGATGGTGACGCAGTAAAAATAAGGCCGGCAAGGTGAAAATGGCAAAGACTGTGTGAGTGGGTCAGGGTGGTAGTGACGCAGTAAGTATGAAGGGGTCAGACTGATAGTGACACAGTCAGTGTGACGGGGAGAGGTTTAGTTACACAGTAAGTGCGAGGCGTCAGACTGAAACTGATACAAAAAGTGTGAGTGGTTCAGGGTGATAGTGACGCAGTACGTCTGAGGGGTCAGGCTGATAGTGACGCAGTCAGTGTGATGGGGCAGAGTTTTAGTAACATGGTAAGCGTGAGGCGTCAGTCTGATACTGACACAAAAAGTGTGATGGAGTCAGACTGATAGTGACGCACTAGGTTTTAGGAGTGAGGGTGATATTAACATAGGAAGTGCGAGGGCGTCACTGATAGTGACGCAATATGTGTGTGGCTGTCAGGCTGATGGTGACGCAGTAAAAATGAGGATGTTAAGGTGAAACTGGTGCAGTATGTGGATGGCAGATGGACAGTAATGCAGTAAGTGTGAGGGGTTCACGCTGATATTGAGGCATGCAAGTGTGAGGGGCCAGGTTGATAGTGACGCTGTGTGTCGGCGGGTCCGGCTGATAACGACGCAAAAATGTGAGTGTCTCAGTGTGACGTGACGCATTACGTGTGAGAGGGTCAGGGTGATAATGACAGAGAAAGTGTGAGGGGGTCAGGTTGATAGTGATGCTGTAATTGTGAGCTTGGTCAGCGTGATAGTGAGGGGCTCAGGCTGATAGCAACATAGCAATTGTGAGGGGGTTAGGGTTGTAGTGACGCAAAACGTGTGAGCGGGTCAGGCTAATAGTGACGCAATAAAGGTGAGAGTGTTGGTGTGCTAGTGACGCAGTAAGTGTGAGCCGCTCAGGATGATAGTGACGCAATAAGTGTGAGGTTTCAGGTAGACACCCATGCGGTAAGTGTGACGTGTTCAGGGTGACAGTGACGCAGACACTTTGAGGGTGTCAGATTGAGAGTGACACAGGAAATGTGAGGGGACAGGTTGATAGTGACACAGTAAGTATAAGGGGTCAGGCTGATAATGATATACTAATTGTGATGGAGTCAGAATAATAGTGGTCCAGTGAGTATGCGTTGTCAGGGTGATAGTGAGACACACGGTGTGAGTGGGATAGAGTTATAGTGATGCAGCAAGTATGAGGAGGTCAGAGTGATAGTGTGCAGGGTCTGGCTGAAGGTGACGCAAGAAGAGTGAAAGGTTCAGGGTGATCTGGACGCATTAAGTTTGGGGGTCAAGGTGATAGTGATGCTGTCAGTATGAGTGGGTAAGTCTGATAGTGAGACAGTACATTTGAAGCGATCAGGCTGGTAGTGATGCACTAAGCGTCAGGGGGTTAGGCTGATATTGATGCACGAAGTGAGAGAGTGTCAAGGTGTGAGCAGGTTAGAGAGCGATTGACGCCGTTAGTGAGTGGGGTTTGGCTGATAGGTATGCAGTAGGTGCGCATGTGTCAGGGAGTGAGTGATGCAGGAAGTATGAGCGTGCCAGAGGGATAGTGACGCATTAAGTATGAGGGGATCAGAGTGGTTGTGACGCAGTAATTCTGAGGGGATCAGAGAGATACCAACGCAGTAAGCATGAGGGGGTCAGTTTGTTAGTGACGCTGTCAGTGTGAATGCCTCAGCCTAATAATGATGAAATAAATTTGAGACACTAATGCTGATTGTCAAGTGATAAGTGTGAGTGAGTCAGGCTGGTAGTGACGCTGTAAGTGTGAGTGTTGAAGCTCATAGTGAAGCAATAGGTGTGAGGTGGTCAGTGTGATTGTGGCGCAGTAAATGTGAGAGGGTCAAGGAGATAGTGACATAGTAAGTTTGAAGAGGCAGTGTTGTAGTGACACGGTAAGTGTGAGGCGTCAGTCTGATACTTACATAATAAGTGTGATGGAGTCAGGCTGATAGTGACACAGTAAGTGTAAGGAGTCAGGGTGATAGTAACATAGGAAGTGTAAGGGCGTGACTGATCGTGACAAAGTAAGTGTTAGGCAGTCAGGCTGATAGTGACGCAGTCAAAATGAGGGTCTCGAAGTGAAAGTGGCGCAGTGAATGTGAGGGCACCAGATGGATAGTGATGCAGTAAGTTTGAGGGGTTCACGCTGATATTAAGGCAGTAAGTGTGAGGGGTCAGGTCTATAGTGATGCAGTAAGTGTCGGCGGGTCAGGCTGATAGTGATGCATTCAAAGACCAAATATCCAAGGCTCACTGTAGTGCTGAACAGCGAGACTTCTCAAGGCTAAGACAAAAATCAATAGTTCTCATCCTGGTCATAAATCACAATGCTCCATTTTAAAATTGTCCTCTCCTGCTTCTAGATTCACCAATGAGGGAACAAAATTTAATTGCACTACCCTGTTTATCTCTTCAAATATTTTGCAACTCTCAATGAGATTACCTCGCTTGTTTTGAAACTGTTAAAAAAAGGCCGGATTTGCCCAATTTCAATTCAGAGGACTAACGTTCATCCATGATATCCAGGCTAATCACCATTCGTGGTATTCCTCATATGGCATTAGTATCTTTCCTAAATTGAGGATTATAATTCCTCATACTGTAGTCCAAGTGCGGTCGAACTGAGCCACCATACATTGGAAATAATGCTTCGTTCTCGTGCCCTAAAATCCTCCTGCAGCTTTCACAACAGACTTCTACAACTGCTATTAGACTTCAATGACTTGTTAAAAACTTCTCCAAGATGCATTTCTAAACATGTGTACTTTCTACTTCAAACCTTCGACAAATAATCTCCACACATTTCCCTCCTGACAAGTATAATAAAGTCAAATCGTTGCTATTTATTAAATCATGAGGGACATGGATAGGTTGACTCGTCAAGGTGTTTTCCGGCTGGTGAGGAAGTCAAAATTTAGAAAACATCGGTTTAAAATTAGTGGGTAATGATTTAAAAGGGACGTCAGGGGCAACTTTTTCAGACGTGTCCAAAATGAGCTGCCAGAGAAATTGGTGGAGACTGGTACAACTGTAACATTGAATGGCATCTGAATGGATATATGAGTAACAAGGTTTGGAGGGATGTGGGCCAAATGTTGGCAAATGGGACCTATTAATTTAGGATAACTGTCCACCATGGTCAAGTTGGAAAGAAGGGCCACTTTCCGTGTTGTATTGTTCAAGGACTTGTTGAATCTAGAAAAACCGCAAAAGATTTGTAAATAATTCCGTCAAGACGATTTCAAGTTCCAAATCTTCGGTTAATCTTCCTCTCTTGTGCTCACAAGTTCATTACCTGATGTCAGAACTTACGGATTAGTTGCTGGATCCATTCCTGTAAATTGGCTCTGCATTCTTTATAATTCCGATATTTTTTTTTACGAATGTAGCTAGTGTTTATGGACTTAGCATCAATATTTCTAATACCATATGTCGATGAGTATTAAAACACAACAGCATATCTAATTTGGCACCAGATGATGAGCAATTGAGTCAAAATCGATCGGACGCAGTGAGACCATGATCCTCTCTTCATGTGGTGTACATCCGTGACTCTATAATTCGACGAAGAATCATTCCCACAACTTGTGTCAGCTGTGTCAGAATCTAGTTTGCGGTGAAAGCCTGTCAATCTGCTAAGGTAACGTTCGTCTGAGTCTCTGCAAAGGATTGTCGAAATCTTTGGGTCTTGACAATTTATTCTTCCAACAAATTACGTATTTCATGAATTCAGTTGTTTTACTATGAAAATTGGCGGTTTTACCGCACCTGTGATGGCCGAGAGGTTAAGCCATTGGATTTGAAATCCAATGAGGTGTCCCTGCGCAGGTTCGAATCCTGTTCACAGAGTAAAATCCTTTATAAGTCATGAATTCCTTTGCAGGATTTGGATTTCGTGGAGCTTGAGCTTTGCATTCAATCGAAAGTAAATTTTCAACTGTAAAGAATCCGAAGTAATTTCAAGACTGACTCAGTCATCTAATTGAATAAATTATATGTCGAGACGCAAAAAGCCACCAACTTCCAACACGAATCAGTTTCAACGCGTTTGTCGAACTATCGTGAAATTTGGATGTTCCGGGGGCGGGTGGAATTAAACAAAACAAGCAGCAACGCAATACATTTACCTGCAGGTGATGATTTTTTTTTTAGGATCAGTTGAAAGTCAAGCTGAGAAAGTTGAAACTAATTTACAGCTGACTCTCAAGGCCAATAATCTATTATATCAGCAGTCAATGAATTAGAAAAAACAACTTCATGTGTGGAAAGGAACTCGACTGATCCAGGTTCATGGCTTGAGGTGTGATAAGGCAAGGCGATATAAGCGGAGTAGAATTTTCTGGAAATATTAGAAATTGAATGTTAACGGTCTTCTGCTGTCCGCATTCATAAGAAACTGTGCATTAAGAACTGAAATTGAAAATTAACGATGAAAATCAGCCTTAGCCCTCTGCTTGTAGTGTAGCATTGTTCAGAACAATAGGTTGTTGTTGAGGCTAAAAATGACCAAAATAATCGATGGGGATCTTATCCACGGCCTTCGTTGGTGCAGTTGGTGTGGAGAGCTCAGCTTGAAGAACCAAATACCAATTATTCATCTTAGCTGTCTGCATTGCTTAGTTAAACATACTCCCTGTTTAATGAAAAAACCTTTGCTATCAGAGCTGGATGTTTTCATATCAGCATGTTCCGATATGAGAAGACGCTCCATGGAGTAGATGTGACTTAAATTTTGACTCTAATGTCAGAGATGTTGACACATTTCTGCACCAAAAGAGCACTACCATTGGTATCAAATCAAACTGAACAAAGGACTAGTCACTTAGACATTTCCTGTCTGCAGTCTCTGCCAATGGACCATTCAGGCCCGATGTAGGAATAGGGCGTGGTGACAGCTGTTCGCAAGTGGATCACTTCATTCTTGCTCACGATCCATAAACCGTAATTCATTTTGAACGTCTTAGCCACTGCATGATAAGTGGGATATAATGCACAGGTTTGCTTCTCGAAAGAAAGAGCGAAATCTTATTCAATGCAGACGCAAATTCAAGTTGTCCCTGGTCGACCAGAAGACAGATGTCGCGAAACAAAGTGAATACAGAAAACAATCAATGTTTTCTGGGAGTCAACAAGATGTACTGGAAGAACGGAAACATATATTAGGAACTAAAGTCACATACCACTTCCACAGACTAAACGTTCTTGAACCGTCATCTTAATTTGAACTTCATGTCCACCATTGCTGCAAAAATTATCTTAACAACTCAGAACTTTGTGTTCTTTGATATTCTCTCCTTCATGTTTCTCTTGATTTTGAAACTAAAACCGAGCAATAGTAATGCACCCTATTTCACTTGCAAAGATCAGAAGAAGATCAATTTATAAGAGAACAGAAATAAAGCTACATCCGTCTTTCGAGACTACCATTTCGACTCCAAAAAGTCTTCTTCAGAAGTCTGCGCAATGAACTCGAAATAGTAGACCGAAAATGAAAAAAGAAGCCAAAATGCCGCGAATACACCACCCGCAAGCGCATCAAGTCCTACTCGAATATGCCGGATTACTACCATCAGCATCAGTGGAGAACGGAACAAAGCTCATTCTGCAGTTGTCAACCTGTTATGACGTAGTTTGTGACGTCAGAAATATGATTGGGTAAAAAGCGGGATGAAAGCGGGATTTCGGAAGTCTGAAAAAAGCAAGTGCGTGCTTTGCTTTGAAGAAGGTTGGCAGTGATGGAAATGGAAATTTACTACAGTGAGGGGGGCTTAATTAATACTCAGAATCGTTGCAACACACAGGGAAGCAATTCTTTTTGCTAGGTTTCTGTTCTGCCATTTTATAATCACGACTGCTGTCGGTTTGGTTTCCATTCCAGGCTTAGGTTACTGCCTGATGGAAGTTTGCACATTGGCCCAATTTCTGTGCGGTTGCTCTGGTTTGCTGCCACATTCTAAACATTTGCAGCTTATTTGGAATCGCCATTGAACGCACGCGGTTACAGAGACAGTGATGTGGAGAGTATCTGGATAGGACGTACTTCAGATGAATTTTGTGAACTTAAATAGACAGAGTGGGGTTAGTCTGCTGTTTCCTGGGTGAGCTACATGGACAGAGAGGGGTCAGGGTATTCTTCCCTGAGGGAGATACATTGACAGAGTTTGGTTAGTTGCTCTTACCCGTGTCAGTCACGCAGATACAGTAGGGCCAGTCCGCCCTTCCCTGGGCGAATTTCTTTCCCAGAGTGTTGACAGTCTGCTCTTCCCTGCCTGAGTGAAACAGAAAGAGCGGGGTCAGTATTCTCTTCCCTAGATTATTTATGTTGACAGTCTGGCTTCCGTCTGCTCTTCCCTGGCGAGTGACATTGGTAGAGTGGGGTTAGTGTTCATTCATTGGGTGAGTGCCATAGACAGAATGGGATCAGTCTGCTCTTCCCTGAGTGAATTACATTTATCGAGTGGGGTCAGACTGCTCTTCAGTGAATGACTTCTTTTGACCGTGTGGGATCAGTCTGCTGAGTTACACTGAGAGTGTGGGATCAGTCTGCCTTTCCCTGGGTGAGTAACACTGACTGAGTGGCGTCGGTTTGCTCTTCCCTCAGTGAGTTACATTGACAGAGTGGCGTCAGTCTACTCTTTCCTGTGCGAGTTACATTGGCAGAGTGGCGTCAGTCTGCTTTTCACGGAGTGAGTTATTTGGACAGTGTGTGATCAGTCTGCTCTTCCCTGGGTGAGTTGCATTGACAGATTGGCGTCAGTCTGCTCTTTCCTGGGTGACAGAATGCGATCAGTCTGCAATTTCCAAGTTGTGTTAAAGTGATGGCGTGAGGTCAGAGTGCTCTCCCCTGTTTGAATCACATTGACAGATTGGGCTTCACCTGCTCTTCCCTGGGAGAGTGATATTAACAGAATGGGGTGCGTCTGCTCCTTTCTGAGTGAGTAATATCACAGAGTGCACTCAGTCTGTTCTTCCCTGGGTGAGCTACGTTAAGAGAGTGGTGTCAGTCTGCTCCTCCACGGGCGTGTTACTTTCTCAGAGTCGTGACAGTCTGCTCTTCTCTGTCTGAGTTTAACAGCAAGTATGGTTTCATTACTGTCTTCGCTGGATGATTCACATAGACAGAATGGAATAACTCTTCTCTTCTCTGAGTGAGTTACTTTGACAGAGTGGGGTCAGGATCGTGTCCCTGCTTGTGTTTCATGGACAGAATCAGATCAGCCTGCTCTTTCCTGGATGAGTGACAGAGACAGAATGGGTACAGCCTGCTCTTCTCTGAGTGAGTTACGTTGACAGAGTGGCATCAGTCTGCTCTTTTTTGGGTAAATTATACTGACTGAGTGGTGTCAGTCTGCCATTTGCTGGGTAAGTTACATATAAAGTGTTGGGTCAGTCTGCTCTTCCCTGGGTGAGTTACATTAACAGAGTGCGGTCAGGCCATAATTTCCTCGTTGAGTTACATTGATCGTGTGCTGTCAGACTTCTGTCCCCTGGTTGAGTTACATTGACAGAGTGGGGTCCATCTGCTCTTCCCTGGGTGAGTTACGTTAGCAATTTGGGGTCGGTCTGCTTTCTGCAATCCAGGAACTGCATCTCGAGCGGTTTCTTGTCAGTACCTCCATACTAAGGATTTGAGGAGTTAACAAAAGTAACTCGTCCCCTACATCTTTGGGATAATTCGGGATGGGCAGTGAATCTTATGTCATTGAAAGACAACTGTGTCCCAGAAATGCATTTCTAATAATTGCATGTACTAATTCGACACTGCAAGCGGTCGGGAATAATTTGAGGAGAGGTGCAGGGGAGAATAATTAAAGTCAAATGCACTGATGCCGAGGAGACATGACACAAGATGTGAGTGTTATGCTGATGGTGCAAGGCTCAGTGTCAGTGCTATTTATTTCTCACTGTTCGCAATGACTCACACACCACTGCTGTCAATTCACAACAATGAGCCTGTTCATCTTGGTTTGAACATCCCTGCATGTGTATTAACGTAGTTAATGGGACACGAGAGGAGATGAGCACATCCTCTTTATTCTGTCAGTTTAAACAGATGAAAATGTCTGTTGGATGCCAATGCAAGAGGATACTGTCTTTTTCTGTGCCTTTTCAGAATGGGCATGCTCAGCATTGAAATGTCTGTTTTTGCACAAGCAGAGTTTGATTGCCATTCATACTGAGCAACGCTAATACAGAAAATGCGTTTTCGAATTCCTGTGATTTAGTGGTTCAGACATTGCACATATGGACGACAAATCTGGCTTTTAACGTGGCGCCGTGGATTAGCTGGTAAAAGCAGCTCCCATCACACTGGTGCCTGCTCATTGTATTGAAAGCTCGTTATTTCTCGCAAGTACTGTGTTGCTGATCGAGAAACTCAGTGTCCTGTTTGAATTGCTGTATATTCTGATTTCTCGTTCCGGCTTCATTTTCCAGGTTTAAATCCAGTAGTGTATGTTGCTCTTTTTAACTACTATTTTAACCTGGAGATTCTTCCCGCAGTTCCACAAGCACTTCTGCTCCTCATCCTCTTATTCTCATTCCTTCATTCCCAGTTTTGTGGAAATTTATTGGTGAGGCAGGAGACACTGCAGCATTCCCGGGGAATGTTGTGGTAATGGCACTGACACCACGACATGATCACCCTCATTCTCTGCTGTCACCATTCATTCGTTGTACACCAACAGTAAATGCATCCTTGTTCTTCTTCAGCTATCATGTAATTACTTTTTTTTTTCTGTTGGATAAGGAATTCAACTTTAACTTCGAAAGGGTCTTTAGATTTTGAGGAAGAAATGTCTCCTTGCCTCAGGTCGAAGTGACAGACGCATTATCCAGAGAATGTGAGACTACTTCGACCGACTCCAGCCAGGCGTCAGAAAGCCTCTCAGCTGTTCGAATCTCAAGCTGTCTCTGAATGTCAGGCTTTTCAAGAGCAGAAATGGGAAATGAGGGATATGGACAGCCAGAGAGTCGGAGAATGTGAAAAAGGCCCAGGAGGATACAGAGACAAATATAGAAAAAAACAAAGACACATATTGAGGCAGACACTAAACGAAACAATTCTCTATTCGGCGTGACTGCTAAATAACAGAAAGCAAAAGGAAATGTAGCCATTAAAACATAGCCTTCCACCAGCTCAGGAAAATGAAAGTAGCATGACAGCTGATTAAGTCCTTTTAAGATTGTAAATTCGACGTTTGTAAGCTCAAGAGTGATTTTGATAAATATCCTGATTCGACAGGTAAGATTATCATTTTCCCAAAAGTATAATCTAGAAATCTCTAACTAACCTGTTTCCTGTCCATCTAAAAAAAATCTGTTTCTCTCCACAGATGTTGCCGGGTGTAGCGGGTTTCTCGATCAATTCTCGTTTTTAGTTCAGATTTGCAAAACCTGCATCTTTTTGATTTTTGATAACCTGGCACAAAACCAAGCATTACCAGGTTCGGACCAGTGGTCAGAAATACTGGTACCACGATATACCTGCACAATAAATCATTCATTCCCTGTCCGATAATAGAACTAGTGCCATGGCAGTTCTAGTTCCAAATCCTACCTACGAGATTACACTGAATGAAGACAGACGCTCTTGCACTTATTCTCAATGAAATGGCTTTTCCCTTTCATTTCTGATCAGTTTCACTGCAGATTGTTTTCTACTCGTCTTCAAGTTTGGCAGAATGGAAAATCCCATTTGGCCCATGGTGCAGTCTGGTTTAAAGACATTCATCTATTCCATTCCCAGTTTCCAGCTTTGGTCCATAACCTTATGTGTTCTGATGTTTCCAGTGGAAATGGCAGCGAGGTTCTCGCTTTGATCTTAGATGACACAACAATGGGATTGAAGTTTGACATAGTCACACTGTGTTATTACCCACGTCGTGTCTCCCACAGAAAGAGACACACAGACACATTCCCCGAGAGTGGCAGAGTTCTCAGGATTTGACCAGCTCCTTGTGCTTCACTTCAGCTGTCCGCTCCAACATGCAAGTTCAACCGCTAAAAGGCAGCTTTTGGTTAAACCAAAGCCAGTTCTACAGACAATGAGAGACATTCTAGCTCTGAGCTAGAATTTAAAGTGGACGAAAGAAACAGTAAATTCGAAAACCCAAACCCTTCCGTTCCTGACAGACAACAGGAATGGACTAGCACGCTGCATCCTCGTGATTTTAAATGCGAACCTACAATCCCCTAACTCGACATAAAAGGCGTGTTACCAATTCCGTCACTGACCCAAAGACCAGGTTTGGCTGTGACAGTTTGTCTATTTGTAATGTAAACGTCCACATCATAGAAACAGCATTCACAAGGTGAAAAATCAGCAAACATAATCACCGTCACTGTTTCACTTGGAATTCCCCACTCTGTGAACCGTTACCTTTCGCTGTACTTTCATATTTGAAGTTTTTTACATTCCAGACCATGAACTAATTCAGCAAGAAACCACTGGTCATTTCGAGCCCGTCATCCGGAATGAGGCAAGTTGAACGATGCCTTTCTTGTTGTCGACACATCACCACAGCTCAAAACGAGCTCGTGTTAGCATCAGTTCTTTACTTAACTTGCTGCAGTATATCTGCTGAACAACATCAGATTATCACAGCGTTGCCTTCTTCACATTGAAACCAAGGGTGATAATATGAACCGATTTGGAAACTTGGAGAGAGAAACGCTGCTGAAAAGACGATTATGACGTGAAGAGCAGGCACAGGCGTTTGTACAGGTCAGGTCCCAAATGCAATTGCAGTATCAATGGACATCCCTGCATACGAGTCTGAGTTTATATTGCCCAGAACAGACTTTAATTCCCAGTCAGGAAGTGAAGATTTAATTCTCTTCTTGTG
Organism: Chiloscyllium plagiosum; assembly: GCF_037043375.1. NCBI lineage: Eukaryota > Metazoa > Chordata > Chondrichthyes > Orectolobiformes > Hemiscylliidae > Chiloscyllium > Chiloscyllium plagiosum. The sequence continues at coordinate 71,070,520 of NW_028270180.1, read as the reverse complement.
AATTATCCGAATGAAAACGAAATCCTGATTGCACACAGAACACACACACGGAGCCTGCCAGAGCAATTCAGTCATCGATCAGCATCTGTCTGGAAGGACAATGGCAGCAAATACAAGCGAAAGCTATCACCGCAATTATCCCTCCAAAGATCTCGCGATTCCCAGTTGAAAATATCTCGCTGTTCCTTCAATGTCACTAGGTCTAAATCCTTGCCTCGTGGCATCATGCCTGTACCTCTGTACTGAGGACTTCCAGGGTTCTGCGGAGTAACTCAAAATCTCAATCTCTCGGGTAATTAGGGATTGACGGTGCATCCCATCCCATTGAGTAATGCAGTAAGTGCCTAGCTCTAAGCTTCCATCCTTGCTCCCTGAATTTCTGCCTTTAATCCCCATCTCTCTTCCTACCTATGTCGTTGGTGCCTATGTGGACCACGACTTGGGGCTGCTCCCCCTCCCCCTTAAGGATCCCAAAAACACGATCAGAGACATCACGAGCTCTGGCACCTGGGAGGCAACACACCAACCGTGAGTCTCTCTCGTCCCCGCAGACCGTCCTATCTGTCCCCCTAACTACGGAGTCCCAATGACAACTGCTCTGATCCTCTTCTCCTTTCCCTTCTGAGCAGCAGGGACAGACGCTGTGCCAGATCCCTCTACCCCACTGCTTTCCCCTGGTAAGTCCTCCCCCATAGTATCCAAAACGGTATATTTATTGTTGAGGTGAATGGCCACAGGGGATCCCTGCACAGTCTACTGGTTCTCTTTCTGTCCCCTGACTGTAACCCATTTACCTTTTTCTAGAACCTGAGGAGTAACGACTTCCCTGTAACTCCTCTCAATAACTCTCTTTGCCTCCCGAATGATCCGAAGTTCACGCACCTCCAGCTCCTGTTCCCTAACGCGGTTTTCAAGGAGCTGGAGTCAGGTGCACTTCCAGCAGATGTAGTCAGCAGGGACACTGGTGGCGACCGTTACCTCCCACATTCTGCAGGAGGAACATTCAACTGCCCTAACCTCCATTCCCACTAGTCTAAATTCCCAAAGAGACTTTTGAAAAAAATGAATAAAAATACTCGTGAACTTTCCAAGCTGTGGCACAGTTACTTTGTTTTTGGTTAGAGGAGGAGGATGGGTGCTTTAACAGATTATAAGGCAAGGTGAGCTTTTCTGGGTGTTTGGTTTAATTCACAAACGGGTTCGTTGCTGTGTCGTAACAGCACACTTGGAATATTGTGTTCAGTTCTGGTCGCCTTGTTATAGGAAAGGTGTAGAAGCTATAGTGAGGGTGCAGAGGAATCCCTAGGGATCAACAGAAATATTGGCACACACCAGACGATCGAGTGAAATATTGAGGAAGTCACCACGCGAAAAATAAATACTGGCAGATTCTGCATGTCTGTATAAACGTCAGTGTGTCAGTGATGGTGGTGTGTCTGTACTGATGCCTGTATATCTGTGTGTGCATGTGCATCAGTGTATTGTCATTTCTCTCTGTGTGCTTTAGTATTTGTGTGACTGCACCAGTCTCTCTGTGTGCCTGTGTATCTATATGCATATCTTTGTGTATCTGTCTGTCTCTGTGCATATCCGTGTGTACAGCGTATCTGCCAGCCTCTGTGGTGTTTAAAGTTATGCAATGTCCGCCTTTGCTGGCCTTCACACTCTACTGCAATGATGGCAGTGGAGGGGGAAAACCATAAGGGATTCAGTCGAGGTGGGGAGAGGGAGGTAGATCATAGCACATTCCAAACTGACTGCAACATCTGCACACACACACACACACACACACACACACACACACACACACACACACACACACACAGTTGGTTATAGGGAGGATCACAATTCTACTGAGGACACTCAGAGTGGCGAATGCTCCTGAGTAATATCTGTGCTCTCTCAACAATGTGAAAGTGATTTGTCTTTGAAGATAATTCGTAACACAGAGTGTACAGCTTAAAGAATATTTCCACCGCAACTGCATTCAAGCAACGCTGACCAAATCATCTATAAGGTGATGCGATGAATTTATTACATGTTCTTTAAATTGAAATATTTTATAATTCAACCTTTCAAGGTGCAAGTGAAAAAGGATTGAAAAGTCCTGAAACTGACCCAGTGGTGATGGTAATATATGTAGTATCAGACAAAACTGTTCTGTGCATCCAAACATATTTGCACAACCAAACAGCCGTGCAATGTGAGAGATTCACAGTGTTTGATGTCCTCTGAAAGAAAAAAAAACTGACACTTGTGCAGTGGCATGGGGAGACCAGCAGAGGGTGGCATTATATGACTATAAACTTAACATTTGCCTTTTTCTTGTTCCTGAGGAGTGATTACATCCATGTAACTCCTCTAAATTTACCCCTCTGCCTCCAGAATGATCCGAAGTTCACGCAGCTCTAGGTCCAGTTCCCTAACACGGTTTTCAAGGAGCTGGAGTCAGGTGCACTTCCAGCAGATGTAGTCAGCAGGGACACTGGTGGAGACCGTTACCTCCCACATTCTGCAGGAGGAACATTCAACTGCCCTAATCTCCATTCCCACTAGTCTAATTTCCTAAAGAGACTTTCCAAGCTGTGGCACAGGTACTTTCTTTCTTTTTAGAGGAGGAGGATGGGTGCTTTAACAGATTATAAGGCAAGGTGAGCTTTTCTGGGTGTTTGGCTTAATTCACAAACAGGTTCATTGCTGTGTCGTAACAGCACACTTGTAATATTGTGTTCAGTTCTGGTCGCCTTGTTATAGGAAAGATGTAGAAGCTATAGTGAGGGTGCAGAGGAATCCCTAGGGATCAACAGAAATATTGGCACACACCAGACGATCGAGTGAAATATTGAGGAAGTCACCAAGCGAAAAATAAATACTGGCAGATTCTGCATGTCTGTATAAACGTCAGTGTGTCAGTGTTTGTAGTGTGTCTGTACTGATGCCTGTATATCTGTGTGTGCATGTGCATCCATGTATTGGCATTTCTCTCTGTGTGCTTTAGTATTTGTGTGACTGCACCAGTCTCGGTGTGTGTGCCTGTGCATCTATATGCATATCTTTGTGTATCTGCGTGTCTCTGTGCGTATCCGTGTGTACAGCGCATCTGCCAGCATTGTGGTGTTTAAAGTGATACTGGCCTTCACACTCTACTGCATTGATGGCAGTGGAGGGAGAAAACGATAAGGGATTCAGTCTAGGAGGTGGGGAAAGGGCCGTAGATCATACTACCATCCGAACTGACAGCAACATCTGCACATGCACACATACACACATTTGGGTATAGGGAGGATCATAATTGCACTGAGGACATTCAGAGTGGCGAATGCTCCTGAGTGATATCTGTGTTCTCTCTGCAATGTGAAAGTGATTTGTCTTTGAAGATCATTCGTTACACAGAGTGTACACCTTAATGAGTATTTCCACTGCAACTGCATCCATGCAACGCTGACTAAATCATCTGTAAGGTGATGCGATGAATTTATAACATGTTCTTTAAACTGAAATATTTTAAAATTCACCCCTACAAGGTGTAAGTGAGAAAAGATTGATAAGTCCTGAAACTGACCCAGTGGTGATGGCAATATATCTAGGTATCAGACAAAACTGTTATGTGCATCCAAAGATATTTGCAAAACCAAACAGCCGTGCAGTGTGAGAGATTCACAGCACTTGATATCCTCTGATAGAAAATAAAAAACACTTGTGCAGTGGCATGGGGAGACCAGCAGAGGGTGGCATTGTATGACTATAAACAGGGACAGATGTAGAGGTGGAGAAGGGGAGTAGCTGTTTATCTCAATTTCAATGTATTTACCCCCTAAATCACAGAGCCATCATTTCACAGAGGTGCACACATATATACATAGACACATTAAACACACAAAACACATGCATACAGATATGGACACTTACACACAAACACTTGAACACACCCGCACACAGACACCGTGTATTGTTTAAGATAGAGATAAGTATGTTTTTCCTGAATAAGGCAATCAATGGTGAGTTGGTGAAGGCAGGAGAATGTGGCTGAAAAACATTTTAACTGTGATCAAACGGCACTGCATATCCAAGCGGAAAAATGGCCTAATTCTGTTCCAATTTCCTATTTGGTGAAGGGATTCATTTTGGAAGTCGAATTTGAATGCCGATTACTGGGTCAAATGTAAGATTCGTAGCAGTGTGAAGGAATAAACGGATCTTGGGGTCCATATCTGTAGGTGTCTCATTTGCCACCTAAGTTGATAGGGTTGTTAAGAAGGCGTATGGTGTGTTGGTTTTCAATAGCAGGGGGACTGAGTTGAAGAGCCGCAAGATTATGCTGCAGGTCTATAAAGCTCTGGTGAGTCCACATCTGAAATGTTCTGGTCGCCTCAGTAAAGAAAGGATATGGAAGCTTTAGAGCGGTGCAGAGGAGATTCACCAGAATGCTGCCTGGACTAGAGGGCTTGTCTTATGAAGAAAGGTTGAGGGAGCTATGGCTTTTCTCATTGGAGTAAAGAAGGATGAGAGGTAACTTGATAGAGCTGAACAAGATGGTGAGAGTTACAGACAGAGTAAATTGACAAAGACTTCTTCCCACAAATGATTGTCACGAGGTGAGCAAATTTTAAGGTGTTTGGAGAAAGATTTTGGAAGATGTCAAAGGCAGTGCGACACCAGCCCCTTCCCCCTCCCCACAAACCGGGTCCCAGGTACAGTGATACAGCTGTGCTAACCACTGAGACATCATGCTCCTCTCCCCCTCCCCCAAAACCAGGTCCCTGGTACTGTGAGACAGCCGTGCTAACAACTGATACACCATGCACCCCCCTCCCCATCCCCCCGAAATCCGGTCCCTGGTACTTTGAGACAGCCGTGCTAACCACTGAGACACCATGCCACCCCGTCCCCATCCCCCCCAAACCGGGTCTCTGGTACTGTGAGACAGCCGTACTAAGCACTGAGACACCATGCACCCCCTCCCGCTCCCCCCCCAAACCGGGTCCTTGGTGCTGTGAGACAGCCATGCTAACCACTAACACAACATGCCCCTCTTCCCCTCCCCCCCAAACCGGGTCTATGGGACCGTGAGACAGCCGTACTAACCACTGAGACACCATGGTCCCCTCCCCGCTAAACCAGGTCTCTGATTTTGTGGGACAGCAGTGTTAACCGCTGAGACACCATGACTCCCACCCCCTCTCACCCACACCGAGTCCTAGGTACTGTGAGACAGCCATGTTAACCACTGAGACACAATGCCCCCACCCCATTCCTCCCAAACCGGGTCCCTAGTACTGTGAGACAGCCGTGCTAAGCACTGAGACACCAAGCCCCCTTCCCCCTCCCCACAAACCGGGTCCCTGATACTGTGAGACAGCCATGGTAACCACTGAGACACTATACTTTCCCCTCCCCTTCCCCCCAAACCGGGTCCCTGGGACTGTGGGACAGCCGTGCTACCCACTGAGACACCAGGTCCCCCTTCCCCAAAACCAGGTCCCTGTACTGTGAGACAGCCGGGCTCACCACTGAGACACCATGCCCCACTCACCTCCCCTCAAACCGCGTCCCTAGTACTTTGAGACAGCTGTGTTAACTACTGAGACACCGTGCCCCCCTCCCCTCCCCTCAAACCGATTCGCTGGTACTTTGAGACAACTGTGTTAACCACTGAGGCACCATGTCCCAACTCCCCATCCCCATCCCTCCAACCGGGTTCCTGGTACTGTGAGACACCCGTGCTAACCACTGAGACACAATGCCCCCTCTCTCTCCCCCCAAACTAGGTACCTGGTACTGTGAGACAGCCGTGCTAACCACTGAGACACCATGCCCCCCTCACCCTCCTCCTGTCCCTCAATCCGGGTCCCTGGTACTGTGAACCAACCATGCTAACCACTGAGACACCATTCCCCGTCCCCGCCCCCTCCCCTAAAACGGAGTCACTGTGCTCGGTAATACTGGGGAAATGTAAATAAAAGTGATGAGCTTAGAGCTATGATGTTGTGGCCATAACAGAGACATGGGTTTCTCAGGGGCAGGAATGGTTGATGGATGTTCCAGGGTTTAGAACATTTAAAAATAATAGGGAGGAGGTAAAAAGAGGAGGGGTTGTAGCACTGCTCGTCAGAGAGGGTATCACAGCTACAGAAGTTAACATTATCGAGGAAAGTCTGCCTTCTGAGTCAGTATGGGTGGAAATTAGGAACAGTAAGGCAGCAATCACCTCATTAGGGGTTAAATACAGGCCCCCCAATAGAAGCAGGGAGATTGAAGAAAGCATAGGTCGGCAGATTTTGGAAAAGTGTGAATGTAATAGGGTAGTTGTAACTTTCCCAAGATTGGTTGGAACCTCATTCCAGCAGATGGTTTGGAAGGAGCTGTTTTTGTAAGATGTGTTCAGGAGGGTTTCCTAACTCAGTACGTTGACAGACCGACGAAGAGAGAGACCATTTTGGATTTGTTGCTCGGCAATGAGCTGGAGGCAGGTGTCAGATCTTGCGGTGGGAGAGCATTTTGGTGACAGTGACCACAACTGCCTCATATTCTACACAGCCATGGAGAAGGAGAGAAGCAGGCACAATGGGAGGATATTTAATTGGGGAAAAGGAAACTATGATACTATCATACTGCGTTGCGAAGCATGGAATGGGAGCAATTGTTCCGTGGAAAGGGCACTATAGACATGTGGAGACTGTTTAAAGAACAGTTGTTGCGAGTGATGCACAAATGTGTTCCTCTGAAACAGGCAAGGAGGGGTAAGATAAAGGAACCTTGGATGATGAGAGCGGAGATGCTTCTCGTCAAAAGAAAGAAGGCAACTTACGTAAGTTGAAGGAAGCAAGGGTCTTGCTAAGCTCTAAAGGATTACAGGCAGGCGAAGAAGGTGCTCAAAAATGGTCTGAGGAGAGCCAGAATGGGGCAGGACGAAGGCTTGGCAGGAATGATAAGGGAGAATCTAAAGGCATTTTGCACATATGTGAGGAATAAGAGAATCATCAAAGAAAGAGTAGGGCCGATCAGGGATAGCATAGGGAACTTGTGTATCGAGTCTGAGGAGGTAGGGGAAGTCCTAAATGAGGTATTTGCTTCTGTCTTTATGAAAGAAAAGGATTTTGTAGTGAATGAAACCATTGAGGAGCCAGTAATCATGCTGCAACAGATAGATTGAGAACGCGGATGTGTTGAAAATTTTGACAAACATTAATATTGACAAGTCGCCAGGGCCAGGCCAGATTTGTCGTCGGCTGCTTTGGGAAGCGAGAAATGTGATTGCTTCACCGCTTGCGAAGATCTTTGCATCCTCGCTCTCCACCGGAGTCGTACCTGAGGACTGGAGGGAGGCAAATGTAATTCCTCTGTTCAAGAAAGGAAATAGGGAAATCCCCGGAAATTACAAATCAGTTAGTCTCTGCAAGGTGTTAGAAAGGATTCTGCGGGATAGGATTTATGACCATCTGGAAGTGCATGGCTTGATTACATGCAGTCAGCACGGCTTTGTGAGGGGCAGGTCATGCCTCACAAACCTTACTGAGTGCTTTGAGGATGTTACTAGGCAAGTTGATGAGGGTCGAGCAGTGGATATTGTGTATCTGGACTTCAGCAAGGCATTTGATAAAATTCCCCATGGTAGGCTCGTTCAGAAGGTCAGGAGGAATGGGATACAGGGAAATTTAGCTGTCTGGATATAGAGTTGGCTGGTCGACAGAAGAGAGCGAGTGGTAGTGGAAGGAAAGTATTCTGTCTGGAAGTCAGTGGTCAATGGTGTTCTACGGGGTCTGTTCTTGGGCCTCTACTCTTTGTAATTTTTATTAATGACTTGGATGAGGAGATTGAAGGATGGGTTAGGAAGTTTGTAGATGACACAAAGGTTGGAGGTATCATTGACAGTATGCAGGACTGTTGCAGGCTGCAGCATGACATTGCCAGGATGCAGAGATGGGCTGAGAGGTAGTAGATGGAATTCAAACTGGATAAATGCGAGGTGATGCATTTTGGAAGATCGAACTTGAAAGTTGAGTACAGGACTAAAGGCAGCATTCTTGGCAGTGTGGAGGAACAGCAGGATCTTGGTGTGCAAGTACATAGATCCCTTAACATTTCGACACAGGTGGACAGGGTTGTTAAGAAAGCATATGGTGTTTTGGCTTTCATTAACAGGGGGATTGAGTTTAAGAGCCGTGAGATCTTGTTGCAGCCCCATTTACTCATACCCCTATATTTATTCTCCCATTTCCTCATATTCCAAAACTAAATTCTCCTGCTTTTTCATATAACGATACTAATTCTGTCATTTCCTCATATCCCCGTATGATTCTCTCATTTTCTGTTGCCCGATTTCAAATCTCGCATTTAGGAGTTCCCTACTCTAATTGTACATTTTAATGGTGACTTGCACCAAATATCTAATGTAGGTCCACTCCACACCACTTCTTCCACTAACTATGTAGCTGCAATGATTCTCCCATGTCATGGTCCACTGCTGTAATTCTCCAATTTTGGCTTTTATTGCATTAAATTCTCAAATTGCCAATTCTGCACGAATCCACCCTTTCATCATGAACTGAGAAACTCTCCCACTAAGTATTGCCTTGCCCCAATTTTCCTGTTTTGCTGTTTCCTGACATACATCTTCCATATAATGGTTTACTGCTCAAAGTTTTTATCATTATTGTTGCCCTGCATCGAATGGCCACTTTCCTGCACTTTACAACATTTCTCCGAGTTGCTGATTCCTGCCCGTGTTCTCCCATTTAAATATGCTCTGTTTCAAGTCTGCATGCTTTAAACACCCCACACCAATTCTCGAATTCAATATTGCCCTGAAACAATTCTCATGTTCATTGATACCCAAACCAACTTCTCCAGTGTGGGGAACGCCACTCTGACTCTCTGAGATAGTGGCGCCATACTCCAATTCGCTGTTAAAGTTCCACTGTGCAATTTTTCCATTTTGTGGTTCGTGCAACAATTGTCCCAAACACAGCTTCACTTCCGTGCACCATTCTACCATTTTGGAATCCTGCACGAATCTTCTTTTCGTCAGCACCTCCACCACATTTAATATCATTCAGCACCAGTTCTCCCACGTCTTCCACTAATTCTCTACTTTATTGATGCCCTGCGTCAATTGTCCCATTGCGTTGTTTCCTGATACACTTCCTCCACGTATGGCTTCCCTGCTGCAAAGTCTTTCTTTCATTTCTTGGTGGGCAGACTCGAATCTCGGCTTTACTGCTGCTTGCAAAATTGTTCCTTCTCAATGTTTCGCTGCCCCTATTCTTCCAATCAGAGGTGTTCTGCTCAAATTTTTTAATGAATAGGCAATTTGTACTAATTTTCCAATGTAATGGCAATGTGCAACAATTCTCCCATTTACTGATACCCAACAATTCTCCCACTGCCTGACGCCCTGGCACCTGTCGTGGAAATTTAATCGACTCGAATCAACTGCTTGCAAGAGCACGGGAAAGGCTTTACTTTTCAACCTCTGCATGCAGGGCGGCCAATTATACTTGGCAATACGTAACATATTCCTTTTGTAGTATTCTTATCACATGCTCAAGGACAAGTTTTGGGAAACATTTGAGCTCATATTTTCTTATTCCCATGCCTTGGACATAATTGTCTTTATGTTTTCCGAAGCTTTTTTCTGAACTCGGCTGCTCGCAAGGCCAGGTGAAATGTTCCACAAAGACAAGCTGACTCCTCGACGCAGAATTCAGCAAAGTATTTGCATATTTCAGCCAGATAGCTGCACGTCAAAAATAATTTATGAACACCAGGCATGTCCTCAGACACCACCTAACTCTAACAAAGCTTTGTGGTGTTTTTTCCACTTCCCTGGTTTGCCCGATACACAGCCCATCTTCACACGTCACATTCGTCAACGTCGCTATAGGGTGCGGACAAGCAATCGGATCTTCCTTCTTTGGGGCCACGGATAGTTTAACATTTCGTATCCTACTGCATTCATAAGCAATTGGTGTAGGCAGGTACACAACTAGGGTCTTATTCAAAGCAGTATGAGTATGACCAGTCCTACAACTCGTAGAACGATATGGGTCCATTACCCCCATCCTCCATTAAGGGACGCGAGCCATCGGGAGCAGGAGTCATCTGCTCGTGTAGGCGATCATATAGCTGCCTTCATACCATTTATTAAACCAGTAATATTTTGGGACTCATCAGGAACATTAATACAGCATGAGATACCTAACGTTTTGCAGACGCCCCCTCTCTCGGCCGTCAGGATGTGTAGTACTAATCTATTTTGTGTCACTGCTTCCTAACCGCCATTAACTCAGAGTTAATGAGTGCTAGGCCTTCCTCCGTCTCATTTGCTAATACACCATATGCGAAGATGTTCTGCGAGTGTGTACCCATTCCAATGCAGAGGGATGCCCCTTCGAGTTCTGCAATTGCTGCCTTTTAGGTGTTGGTGGACAGTATCGCCGTGGAGCAGCACACCTTTCTCCCCGAGGGAGTGGTGGTACCCTTTCTCGCCACCTACCCATATTATACCTGTAATTAGATTAGATTACTTACAGTGTGGAAACAGGTTTTTCGGCCCAACAAGTCCACACACACCAGCCGAAGTGCAACCCACTCATACATTTACCTAACACCTAACACTACGGGCAATTTGGCATGGCCCATTCATCCGACCTGCACATCTTGGTGACTGTCGGAGGAAACTCACGCAGACACAGGGACAATGAGCAAACTGCACACTGTCAGTCGCCTGAGGTGGGAATTAAACAGGGGTCTCTGGCGCTGTGAGGCAGCAATGCTAACCACTGTGCCACCGTGCCGCTCATGGTCTGACCATTGATAAAGGAACAAGCAATGTTTATGATCGTATCATTTGCGTATGTTGCTGTACAAGAGTCATTGTTCAAGTACAGCATCAAGCTACACTGGGAGATACCCAAAAGGAGTCTCCCCCGATTGGTGCAAATACACGTTTCTCCCCTGCAATCCACTACCTGGAATGCTGTGGTCGGTAGCGTGTCAGGCCTGGGGCTGTAGTTAGCCTGGATTTCGCGTGGTGACACGAGATTTGCCCAAATTGCCCCCCACTGTCAGGGTCAGGCTAGTCGACTCACCTGGAAGCAGACAGCTGGCATTTCTCGCCAGGTTCTCAGTAATTTGCTGGGCAGACTACCTTTGGGCTGTGTGCAAACATATCCAACAAGTGTAGCCAAAGTATAATCTCTCGTTTTGTCTTATGACCAAAGCACATGCTCTGTTCCCTTCACATCTAGTAATGGCCCTTCGCAGCTCCCAACTTACTGGCGTCGCATTTACGCCATTTAGCTCCAGCAGGCAAATTCCCCTCCTGCTTTAAATTCGCTCTCTAGCCACGGCCGTCTCCCTTCGGGTTCGGGTGTGTCATTAATGACCTTTGCCCGGCTTGGGGTTAGGTCTATTATCTGGTTTGATTGGTTGCCATGCCCCAGTGCTCCTATCGTCTGCAGTACATTCTGCACTGCATCTCGGAGGGCGGGGGTGGGGCGACTAAACCAGTATATTCACCTGTCTACAGATGTCAGAGAAGGATCTATCTATTCCACACCACGAGACTCCCTCATTGCTCTTCTGAGTCTTAGTTTGATCATAGAATATCGATTTCCCATGTCAGGTGCCCCTTTTGCCGTGGTGGCTACTACTAAGTGCCAGTCACCGGCGCGGCATGGATCCCTGCATATATCTTAATTATTGAATTTATAGTCGTCCTTATTACTGAACGGCTATGGGTCGCATGTAAAGATCCACTTCGTCCTATCAGTTAAGATTACCGTCAGCTGCTGCATCCCCCAAATGCCCCTGCCCTTATGAATAATCCTACCAGGGCGCTTGCCAACACTGTGAACTGGGGCAGCCCCACATTTGCTTAAGTCTTCTAATAAATACTTGCTCTAAATTGGTTTTGATGTTGTGCGATGTCTCGTCAGTCCCAGCTGCAAGTTTGTAATGGCTGGTGTGTATCCACGGGACTGTTCCGGAGATCTTAACAGCTATCTGTGCTGTAAGGCGTACTTGAAACGGTCCCAGCCACCTCTTCGCCTTCCTGTTTTCCCTCCTGAAGTCTTTCGCCACTATTCAGGATCCAGGTTATAGATCGTACATCTTCCCTTCTGATGATTGGGGTAGTGCTGTCTTCACTTGATTCTGTATTTGGGACAGAAGTGTAGAGAGTTTCATGCAGTAACACAACATCTCATCCTCACAGGGGCTTGTTATCTGGCTTCTCTTACATCTCGGGACAATTCCTGTGATTGGCGGCCTAACAAAAAAAATCTCAAACGGGCTAAGATTAGCTCTCCCTCTCCTCCTAGATCTCATACACATTAGCACAATTGGAAGTGCCTTTGTCCATGTCATCCCTAGTTCCTCACAGCATTTTGTCAATTTATTTTTTATGGTAGAATTTTCTTTTTCCGCTGCACTCCCCCTCGTTTAGTGGTAGGCCAAGTGTTATCTCATGTTTATTCCCAAATACTCACTAATCTGCTGTAGGGCATGATGGACAAATGGTGTCCTACTGTCACTGCTACGCCTAGAGTGTAGGTTTGCTCGCTGAGCTGTAGGTTTGATATCCAGACGTTTCATTACCTGCCATATGGAGGTTAGTGGGCTAGTGTAGGTTAGGTGGGCTTGGATCGGCGCAACATCGAGGGCCAAAGGGCCTGTACTGCGCTGTATTTTTCTATGTTCTATGTTCTAGGTAACATCATCAGTGACGAACTGCAAGTGAAGGGAAGCTGTTGTCTCCTGCTTTCTAGTAATATGTTTGTCCAGGATGGGGTTCCTGGGGTTTGTGGTGATGCCCTTTCATATTCGTTTTCTGAGGGGTTGATAGATGCTATCTAGATATAAGTCTTTTTTATGGCGTTGAGGTTGGAGTGCTAGGCCTCAAGGAATTCTCTGGCATGTCTTTGCTTAGTCTGTCCCAGGACAGATGTGTTGTCCCAGTCGAAATGGTGTTTTTGTTTCATCCGTGTGAAGGGCTACGAGGGAGAGAGGTTCGTGTCTTTTTATGGTTACCTGGTATTCTGTATGTTGGTGGCTAACTTTCTTCCTGTTTGTCCTCCGTAGTGTTTGTGGCAGTCCTTGCATGGAATTTTGTATATGACGTTGGTTTTGTCCATGGGTTGTACTGGGTCTTTTAAATTTGTTAGTTTTGTTTGACACTGTTGGTTGGATTCCGAGGAGTCTTAGTAGTCTGGCTGCCACGTCTGAGACTTCATTGATGTATGGAAAGGTCGATAGGATTTCTGGCTTTGTTAGGTCTACTTGTCGTGGTTTGTTCCTGAGAAATCTGTGGACTGTATTTTTTAAGTATCCGTTCTTCTTGAATACGTTTTATAGGTGGTTCTCCTCTGTTTTCCAAAGTACAGCTGTGCTGAAATGTGTGGCGGTTCGTTGGAATAGTGTTCTGATACAGCTTCCTTTTTGCGTGTTGGAATGGTTGCTGGTGTAGTTAAGTTTTTGGTCAGTGTTTGTCGGTTTGCTGTATATGCAGACACACCAGAGAATTCCGAGAGGCCTCGCACTCCAATCACAACGCCAAAAGCAAACACATAGATCGGTTTACCATCTGTCAACCCCTCAGAAAACGAATAGGAAATGGCATCACAACAAACCCCAGGAAACCCATCCAGGACATACATATAAATACATAGCAGGAGACAACATCTTCGATTCTTTTGGAGGTCTCCACTGATGATGTTACCTGGATACCAAACGTACAGCTCAGCAAGCAAACCTACACCCTAAACCTCAACCGGAGCTGTAAATGTTCACAAACCTTGGGACTACTAAGCCTCTCAGGGATGCTCCATCTCGGAATTATTTCAGTTAGTAAAGCTTTGGTTACGGCACTGGCATTCTGTTTTGCCGTGGGGAACGCTTGCACCCATTTGCACCCATTTCCTTACCGTGTATCAGTTTGGCATAGAATGGAAATAATGATCGTGGTAGAATAGGTTTAACATTGGGGCCACGCCATACCCCTTACCTCAAACTGCACTCTGCTTTTTCCCACTCAAACGTGTCTTGAAGCCTGGACTTCGACTGTGACTCCTGTACGTCTGCTGTTTGGGTCAGGATTTTTGTCATTCCCATGTCAAACTGCTCATTTACCGGCTGCTGGGCTGCCGTCCTTGCCGCTGAGACTGCCCTTGCATTTCCTTGAGAACCGGAATCGTTATTTTTCGTGTGGGCATCATATTTACACACAGAGATTGATTTAGGCAATACGGCTGCTTCCAAGAGGTCAGTAATCTGATCACGGTGTGTGATGGGCTTTCCAGTGAAGGTCAAGAAGTTCCTGTATTTCCACAGGATTCCAACATCATGTGCAACTCCGAATGCGTATCTGCTATCGGTTAAATATTGGCTGTGTTTCCCTTAACCAATTTACATGCCTCAGTCAAGGCAATCAGCTCCGCTGCTTGCGCTGACAGTTGAGAAGCGAGTGATCCCGCTTTGAATACCTCATGGGAAGTTACGACAGCATGCCCAATAAAATTCTGGCCTATCTCCTTGCTCCTGAATGCTGACCCATCCACAAAAAAAAACATATTTAGATTCTGAAGTGGTGAATTCTGCAAGTCTTGTCTCGGCAGCACATTTCATTAATTACAGCGATACAATCATGTGGGTCTCCGTCTCCTTCTCTAGTGAGAGGATTAGCAGCATTAAGGACGTTACATCGTTTTATTGCTATTTTAGGCTTCTCCAATAACACAATATTGTAGCTGAGCCAACGTGCTGTCGACGTATGTGCTGTCTTTTGCTCGGAAAGCAGTAAGGATACTGCATGTGCGATCAGTTTGGTTAAGACGCCAGAGCCGATTATATCCCTGGACACTGCAACAGCCTTTTCAGCTGCAACCACAGCTCGCAGGCATTTACGCAATCCTGCCGCTACGAGGTCTAGCTTAGCCTAAAAATAAGCTGCCAGCCTGAATTTTCCCCCATGGTCCTGCAACAACACAGATGTCATGCAGCCATGTTTCTCATCTACCGTTTGACAGAAGGCTTGTTTGGATTCGGAATCCCCAGTGTAGGTGTACTTTGAAATGTTTTTTTTCAATTCAACTCGGCCGCTGGGATCCATTGCAACGGACCTTGGTTCTGCTACCCTTTTCATGGGCCATGTCACTTCAGGGCGCCTCAAGATTTGTGTAATGTGGGATAAACGTTCTTCAGTCGGAGCGTATGCCCAAAAAGGATAGCAATTGTTTCTTCATGTGAGGCCTTGAAATTTGCTGAATTACTTGCACTCTGTCTTGACCAATGGCCTTCCCTTGTTCAGATATTAAGTGACTGAAGAACTTCACTTGTTGTTGCTTAAATCGAAGCTTTGCGAGACTGGCTTTGTGCCCTTCCCTCGTGCAATGCAAGGGAATCCTTCTCACATTGTTCCTCTGTCGGTGCTACGATGAAGCAATCGTCTACAGATTAGAGAAGCGCAGACCCAGGGGTTAAAACAAGAGTCTCCAGACTCCTGCATAGAGCCTCATTATGTATGGTGGGTGACTCATAGTAACATTGACAAAGTCGTGTGAACTCATAAGATTTCCCTTTGAATGAAAAAGCGAACCATAATTGACTATCTGGATGCACTGTTACACTAAAGAATGTATTTGCTAAATCCACAGCAGGGAACCATTTACTGTCCGGTCTAAAGTGAACTAATACAGGATAGGGTTTGGGAACATTTGATGCGCGCGAGACAACACTGTTATTGACTGCCTGTAGGTCTTGAACATGCCTGCATTCCTCCGGTTCACTTGGAATTTTTGCCTTTTTGAGCAGAAAAATGGGAGTTCTCACCGGTGAGTTTACATAGGGGATTATCTCTCTCGCCTTTGGGAAGGATTGAAAGACTGGAGTAACTGGTCCATGGCCTCGGGTTTGAACGGGTATTGTGCCCGGCAAGGACGGTACTCCGACTTCGTGGTTACTCGTATTGGTTCACAACCTCGTATAAGCCCCAAATCATGTTTGCCTTTTACGCATAATTCAGTAGGGACCGTTATTAATCTTGGGTCGGAGAAGTTTATCTTAGGGAAACGCCAGGCCAACCTTCTCGGCTCTTCAGGGCTAGCGGGGGTTACCTCGACTGTTCTATTGCCTGAATTGGACAAATTAATTTCTTCCTATATGTCCGCACATCTGCATTGAACCACATACCCACATCGTCCTAGAATACCCAACATTTCGTTCTTTATGCCTTTAGTACCCGTGGCCCCAAATCCTGCCATCAGTCACTGGACACCTTCGTCAGTGACACGCGAGGAGCGTAGCCTTCCACATCAAAAATATAGAGTTTACTTGCCGTCGCAGGTACTTTATATAAGTTCACACTGACTGCACATCTGCCATCCCTTCAATAAAATTCGCACAATAACAACTGACCTGGTTTAACCAATCTCCTGAACAAATACTTCTCTTATGGTTCCTCAAGTCTATCGTGGTGTATGTGTGCTGTGTAGTGCAGCATATTCCCGCAAAACAAAAATCGGTGTTAATAGGATTAACATGGTTACCTGCTTCCAGGACGGGTAATTGCTCACTGAACCCATTGCTCTCTGGTTTAATCGCCACTCATAGACATACACCATATAACATAGAGGTAAGCATCGACATATACGCATCATTGTTATATTGAACATATTATCCACACTTCGCAATCTCAATGTTCAATATAGAGGTGGGGGGACACATCTCAGTGCCCGTTAGGTTAGTAGAAGTGATTACCATAAGGGATTCTTCGTTGCCAAGTATAAAGGAAAGAGGTTTACCTGTACCTTGTGGCCTGCCCACCTCAACCTCAGTCGTCCCCTGTCAGTCACCATGCTGTCCAGCCTCCAGGACCGATTGAGGCTGTCTGTGCGGGCACTGTCTCGAACAGTGGTCCATTGCTCTGCAAACAAAGCACCAGCCAGATCTATCTCTGCAAGCGCACTTCCGTGATCCCTTCCTCTTTTGCGAACTCCACCTGTGCCTCTCTTTTTTCCCGCAGTTCCTCCCTCCAACGGCTGAACGACCATTTGCATCATAATAATCTGAGATTTATGTGATTGCTGTTCCATCTTTAATTTCCGGTTATGGTTCTCTTGAGCCAGCAATGTTTCATCATTTATCACGTATTGTTCTATCTAATTCGGCTTTCCCGTGTCCCCGGTAATACACGGATATTGTTACCTATTTTGTTGTTTCGTACTTCATTCCATTGATGAAGCTGCTCCTCAGGTGTGCCTCATACGGTGTGATCTCTGCCGTCGTTATGTCCTCGGGTGGTATCAGTCCACAATAGACGTTATCGACTTTCGTGAGGTGCTTAAGGTACTGGGACATTGTCTCGACTTCTTTAGGGTTTCTTTTCAATTGGTTGTGGGTACGATATGCTATTGGTGATTCAGCAGAACCTGAGGCGGCGACCATTGACTTGGAATCTTCGCGAAATGGATCTTGTAGGGGGGGCTGTAGCTCTTCGAGGACACCCATTAAGGTCAGGATCTGATCCAGTCTTAAGACACTGTACAGCTTCATTAGGTTGTTTTCCGTGTGTGTGTGCATGTGCGCTGGTGTTTGTACCTGTACTTGATCTATATTTTATTCGAGATTTTCTTTCCCTGAAATCAGGCTCAGCCTTCAACATGCTATAAGCACTCCAATTCACAGGTTCTATTTTACCCTTCCGTTTCTCCTTCTCTCTCTCTCCTCCAACGGTGACCTCAACATTTGCAACTGCATGTTACTAAAACTTCCTTCCTCCAGAAAAACACATTCCTTGATTTACATTTTTAACAGCTTTACAGAAACTTGGCCATAATTATTTAGCATATATTGTATTTTTTCTTGACCATTCCGAGTTGTCTGTCGACCCTCTTTTTGTTCGCTCTTGCTGGAGCCGATTTTCATGGATATTGGAAAAGTGTTCATCTCTGTCTGTCTCTCTGTCTGTATATCTGTCTATCTCTCTCTCTCTCTCTCTCACACACACACACACGATACCATAATCTTCTCTTTGCCAATATAACTTGCTTTTACCTCCGGAGGTCCCCTCTCATTGGGCGCGACCGCCTCATTGCCTTGGTTTTCACAAACCAAGAACCCACGTAACCGGTACAGCTTTGGTGACTCCAACGCTGCCCATGGTGGCTCCAAGTCTCAAACCACCGTTAATCTTGCTATCTCTTAAACTCTCGAGAGACGGCAATCATTTCCCTTGAGCTTTACTCGAATACCGCGCGAGAGTTCACTGGTCCCTCTTCCTGGTTCATTTATTCTCTTCGAACGAGTCTCTATGTCAGATTACTTTAGCCACAACTCTTATCCCGACCCTATTCGATTCGGAACGCGACTCTGGGGCGATCCACTTATCCCCAGTCCTCTCACGCAAAGGGGCCAATTCAGCGCTGGAGATGAAGTGAAAGACCTTCAAGGCAGTGGCGCGTACACCTCCTGGGAATCTTCAAAATCTTACCCAGTCGCAGGGCCCCAGGCGAGCCCCCTAGTTTACTGCCGTGGAATTTCAATCGACTCGACGCAAATGCTACCAAGAGCAAAGAAAAAGTTTATTTTTGAAATTTGCAGAGTGGACCCGACACATTTGCAAGACGCCTCATAAAATGGACGCCTGACGGTTTTCACATATTCCCTTTATACTATATATTGCCTTGCCTTATCACACCTCAAGCCAGGAACCTGGGTCAGTCGAGTTCCTTTCCACACATGGAGTTGCTTTTTCTAATTCATTGACTGCTGATATAATAGATTATTGGCCTTGAGAGTCAGCTGTAAAATAGGTTGAACTTTACATTTTTTCTGTCTTTTTGCAAAGTTAGGTCCATGCTTCTTTGTTTCAGCCATGGTTTCACAGATTTCACAATAAATGATAATTTTCCATTACAGGGATCGGGCTGACAGTGACTCAATAAGTGTGATGGAGTGAGGATGATAGTGACACAATGAGGGTGAGGTGTCAGCGTCGTAGTGACGCACACTGTGTGAGTGGATTAGGCCGATAGTTGCGCAGTGAGGGGGGTCAGAGTGATAGTGATGCAGTAAGTCTGTGGTATCGGACCAATAGTGACGCAGTAAGTGTGAGGTGGTCAGGGTGATAGTGAAGCACTTCGTGTGAGGGGTCAGTGTGACAGTGACGCAGTAAGAGTGAGTTGTCAGGCTGATAGTGACGCAGTAATTGGAAGGAGATCAGGCTGATAGTGATGCAGTAAGTGTTACTGTGTCAGGCTGATCCTGACGCATAAAGTGGAAGGGGGCAGGGTGATAGTGACGCAGTAAGTGTGATGGGGTCAGGCAGAGACTGACGCAGTGAGTGTGAGACAGTCAGGGTGATAGTGAGGGAGTAAGTGTGTGCGTTCAGGCTGTTAGTGACAGTAAGTTGAGAGCGTCAGGCTGATAGTGGCCAATGAAAGTGAGGTGGTAGGGGAATAGTGACGCAGTAAGTGTGAGGCGTCAGGCTGTTAAGGATGCGGTAAGTGTGAGGGGTCAGTCTGATAGTGAAGCAGTAGGTGTGATGGGATCAGGCTGATAGAGACGTAGCAAGTGTGGTGGGGTCAGGCTGATAGTGTCACAGTATGTGTGAGGGGTCAGGCTGATAGTGATGCAGTAAGTGTCCGTGAGTCAGAGTGATCCTAATGCAGGAAGTGAGAGGGGACAGGGTGATAGTGACGCAGTGAGTGTGAGGGGGTCAGCGTGATGGTGACGGAGTAAGTGTGAGTGTTTAGGCTGATATTGATGCAGTAAGTTGAGGGCGTCAGGCTAATACTGGCCAGTAAGTGTTAAGTGACAGGGTGATAGTGATTCAGGAAATGTGAGGAGTCAGACTGATAGACACGGTGAAATTGTGAGGGGTCAGGCTGATAGTGATGTGGGAAGTGTGCGAGTGTCAGGCTGATAGTGACGCAGTAAGTGTGTTGGGAGCAGAGTGATAGGAACGCAATAAGTGTGAGCGGCTCTGGATGATAGTGACAGATCAGTATGAGGGGAGGATGGTAATGATCCAGTGAGTGTGAGGTGTCATGATGACAGTGAAGCAGACTGTGTTAATGTGTCATTGTAACGGTGACATGGCAAGTGTGATGGGGTCACGGTGACAGTGACGCAGATGCTTTCAGGGGGTCAGGTTGTAGTGATGCAATAATTGTGAGGGGTCAGGGTGATAGTGACGCAGTCAGTGTGAGATGTCAGTGTGATAGTGACACAGAACATTTGAGGGGCCAGGCTTATAGTGACGCAGGTTGTAGTAAAGTTGTAAGCGTGAGTGTCTCAGGCTGATAGTGATGAAGTAAATCCGAGGGGCTAAGGCGGATAGGGATGTAGTAAGTGTGCAGGGGTAGTACTAGAAATGACGCAGTCAATGTGAGTGTTGAAGCTGATAGTGACGCATTAAGTTTGAGGGGATCAGGCTGATCTTGACGCAGTAAGTGTGACGTTGTCAGGATGATAGTTACGCTGTAAGTGTATGGGAGCACAATGATCTTGACGCAGTAAGAGTGGGGAGTCAGGGTGATAGTGACGCAGTAAGCATGAGTGGGTAAGTCTGATAGTGACGCAGTATGTGTGAGGGAGTCAGCCGGGTAGTGGCGCAGTATGTGTGAGATGGTCAGGCTGATATTGATGCAGTTAGTGTGTTGGGGGTCAAAGTGATAGTGACGCAATAGGTGTAAGACGTTCAGGATGATAGTGACACAGTGGGTGTGAGATACCAGTGTGATAGTGACGCAGTAAGTGTAAGGGGTCAGGATGACAGTGACACTAAGTGTAAGGCCCTCAGTGTGATAGTGCCGCAGCAAGTCTGGGGTGTCAGGGTGTAAATGACGTCGTAAGTGAGAGAGGAGCATTACGATAGTGAAGCAGTAAGTGTGAGGGGGTCAGGCTGATAGTGACACAGTCAATTTGACGGGGCATTGTTTTAGTGACAAGATAAGTGTGTGGCGTCAGTCTGATACTGACACAATAAATGTGATGGAGTCAGGCTGATAGTGACACAGTAAGTGTGAGGGGTCAGACTGATACTGACACAATAAGTGTAAGGATTCAGGGTGATAGTAACATGGGAAGTGTGAGGCCGTGACTGAAAGTGACGCAATAAGTGTGTGGCGGTTATGCTGATGGTGACGCAGTAAAAATAAGGCCGGCAAGGTGAAAATGGCAAAGACTGTGTGAGTGGGTCAGGGTGGTAGTGACGCAGTAAGTATGAAGGGGTCAGACTGATAGTGACACAGTCAGTGTGACGGGGAGAGGTTTAGTTACACAGTAAGTGCGAGGCGTCAGACTGAAACTGATACAAAAAGTGTGAGTGGTTCAGGGTGATAGTGACGCAGTACGTCTGAGGGGTCAGGCTGATAGTGACGCAGTCAGTGTGATGGGGCAGAGTTTTAGTAACATGGTAAGCGTGAGGCGTCAGTCTGATACTGACACAAAAAGTGTGATGGAGTCAGACTGATAGTGACGCACTAGGTTTTAGGAGTGAGGGTGATATTAACATAGGAAGTGCGAGGGCGTCACTGATAGTGACGCAATATGTGTGTGGCTGTCAGGCTGATGGTGACGCAGTAAAAATGAGGATGTTAAGGTGAAACTGGTGCAGTATGTGGATGGCAGATGGACAGTAATGCAGTAAGTGTGAGGGGTTCACGCTGATATTGAGGCATGCAAGTGTGAGGGGCCAGGTTGATAGTGACGCTGTGTGTCGGCGGGTCCGGCTGATAACGACGCAAAAATGTGAGTGTCTCAGTGTGACGTGACGCATTACGTGTGAGAGGGTCAGGGTGATAATGACAGAGAAAGTGTGAGGGGGTCAGGTTGATAGTGATGCTGTAATTGTGAGCTTGGTCAGCGTGATAGTGAGGGGCTCAGGCTGATAGCAACATAGCAATTGTGAGGGGGTTAGGGTTGTAGTGACGCAAAACGTGTGAGCGGGTCAGGCTAATAGTGACGCAATAAAGGTGAGAGTGTTGGTGTGCTAGTGACGCAGTAAGTGTGAGCCGCTCAGGATGATAGTGACGCAATAAGTGTGAGGTTTCAGGTAGACACCCATGCGGTAAGTGTGACGTGTTCAGGGTGACAGTGACGCAGACACTTTGAGGGTGTCAGATTGAGAGTGACACAGGAAATGTGAGGGGACAGGTTGATAGTGACACAGTAAGTATAAGGGGTCAGGCTGATAATGATATACTAATTGTGATGGAGTCAGAATAATAGTGGTCCAGTGAGTATGCGTTGTCAGGGTGATAGTGAGACACACGGTGTGAGTGGGATAGAGTTATAGTGATGCAGCAAGTATGAGGAGGTCAGAGTGATAGTGTGCAGGGTCTGGCTGAAGGTGACGCAAGAAGAGTGAAAGGTTCAGGGTGATCTGGACGCATTAAGTTTGGGGGTCAAGGTGATAGTGATGCTGTCAGTATGAGTGGGTAAGTCTGATAGTGAGACAGTACATTTGAAGCGATCAGGCTGGTAGTGATGCACTAAGCGTCAGGGGGTTAGGCTGATATTGATGCACGAAGTGAGAGAGTGTCAAGGTGTGAGCAGGTTAGAGAGCGATTGACGCCGTTAGTGAGTGGGGTTTGGCTGATAGGTATGCAGTAGGTGCGCATGTGTCAGGGAGTGAGTGATGCAGGAAGTATGAGCGTGCCAGAGGGATAGTGACGCATTAAGTATGAGGGGATCAGAGTGGTTGTGACGCAGTAATTCTGAGGGGATCAGAGAGATACCAACGCAGTAAGCATGAGGGGGTCAGTTTGTTAGTGACGCTGTCAGTGTGAATGCCTCAGCCTAATAATGATGAAATAAATTTGAGACACTAATGCTGATTGTCAAGTGATAAGTGTGAGTGAGTCAGGCTGGTAGTGACGCTGTAAGTGTGAGTGTTGAAGCTCATAGTGAAGCAATAGGTGTGAGGTGGTCAGTGTGATTGTGGCGCAGTAAATGTGAGAGGGTCAAGGAGATAGTGACATAGTAAGTTTGAAGAGGCAGTGTTGTAGTGACACGGTAAGTGTGAGGCGTCAGTCTGATACTTACATAATAAGTGTGATGGAGTCAGGCTGATAGTGACACAGTAAGTGTAAGGAGTCAGGGTGATAGTAACATAGGAAGTGTAAGGGCGTGACTGATCGTGACAAAGTAAGTGTTAGGCAGTCAGGCTGATAGTGACGCAGTCAAAATGAGGGTCTCGAAGTGAAAGTGGCGCAGTGAATGTGAGGGCACCAGATGGATAGTGATGCAGTAAGTTTGAGGGGTTCACGCTGATATTAAGGCAGTAAGTGTGAGGGGTCAGGTCTATAGTGATGCAGTAAGTGTCGGCGGGTCAGGCTGATAGTGATGCATTCAAAGACCAAATATCCAAGGCTCACTGTAGTGCTGAACAGCGAGACTTCTCAAGGCTAAGACAAAAATCAATAGTTCTCATCCTGGTCATAAATCACAATGCTCCATTTTAAAATTGTCCTCTCCTGCTTCTAGATTCACCAATGAGGGAACAAAATTTAATTGCACTACCCTGTTTATCTCTTCAAATATTTTGCAACTCTCAATGAGATTACCTCGCTTGTTTTGAAACTGTTAAAAAAAGGCCGGATTTGCCCAATTTCAATTCAGAGGACTAACGTTCATCCATGATATCCAGGCTAATCACCATTCGTGGTATTCCTCATATGGCATTAGTATCTTTCCTAAATTGAGGATTATAATTCCTCATACTGTAGTCCAAGTGCGGTCGAACTGAGCCACCATACATTGGAAATAATGCTTCGTTCTCGTGCCCTAAAATCCTCCTGCAGCTTTCACAACAGACTTCTACAACTGCTATTAGACTTCAATGACTTGTTAAAAACTTCTCCAAGATGCATTTCTAAACATGTGTACTTTCTACTTCAAACCTTCGACAAATAATCTCCACACATTTCCCTCCTGACAAGTATAATAAAGTCAAATCGTTGCTATTTATTAAATCATGAGGGACATGGATAGGTTGACTCGTCAAGGTGTTTTCCGGCTGGTGAGGAAGTCAAAATTTAGAAAACATCGGTTTAAAATTAGTGGGTAATGATTTAAAAGGGACGTCAGGGGCAACTTTTTCAGACGTGTCCAAAATGAGCTGCCAGAGAAATTGGTGGAGACTGGTATAACTGTAACATTGAATGGCATCTGAATGGATATATGAGTAACAAGGTTTGGAGGGATGTGGGCCAAATGTTGGCAAATGGGACCTATTAATTTAGGATAACTGTCCACCATGGTCAAGTTGGAAAGAAGGGCCACTTTCCGTGTTGTATTGTTCAAGGACTTGTTGAATCTAGAAAAACCGCAAAAGATTTGTAAATAATTCCGTCAAGACGATTTCAAGTTCCAAATCTTCGGTTAATCTTCCTCTCTTGTGCTCACAAGTTCATTACCTGATGTCAGAACTTACGGATTAGTTGCTGGATCCATTCCTGTAAATTGGCTCTGCATTCTTTATAATTCCGATATTTTTTTTTACGAATGTAGCTAGTGTTTATGGACTTAGCATCAATATTTCTAATACCATATGTCGATGAGTATTAAAACACAACAGCATATCTAATTTGGCACCAGATGATGAGCAATTGAGTCAAAATCGATCGGACGCAGTGAGACCATGATCCTCTCTTCATGTGGTGTACATCCGTGACTCTATAATTCGACGAAGAATCATTCCCACAACTTGTGTCAGCTGTGTCAGAATCTAGTTTGCGGTGAAAGCCTGTCAATCTGCTAAGGTAACGTTCGTCTGAGTCTCTGCAAAGGATTGTCGAAATCTTTGGGTCTTGACAATTTATTCTTCCAACAAATTACGTATTTCATGAATTCAGTTGTTTTACTATGAAAATTGGCGGTTTTACCGCACCTGTGATGGCCGAGAGGTTAAGCCGTTGGATTTGAAATCCAATGAGGTGTCCCTGCGCAGGTTCGAATCCTGTTCACAGAGTAAAATCCTTTATAAGTCATGAATTCCTTTGCAGGATTTGGATTTCGTGGAGCTTGAGCTTTGCATTCAATCGAAAGTAAATTTTCAACTGTAAAGAATCCGAAGTAATTTCAAGACTGACTCAGTCATCTAATTGAATAAATTATATGTCGAGACGCAAAAAGCCACCAACTTCCAACACGAATCAGTTTCAACGCGTTTGTCGAACTATCGTGAAATTTGGATGTTCCGGGGGCGGGTGGAATTAAACAAAACAAGAAGCAACGCAATACATTTACCTGCAGGTGATGATTATTTTTAGGATCAGTTGAAAGTCAAGCTGAGAAAGTTGAAACTAATTTACAGCTGACTCTCAAGGCCAATAATCTATTATATCAGCAGTCAATGAATTAGAAAAAACAACTTCATGTGTGGAAAGGAACTCGACTGATCCAGGTTCATGGCTTGAGGTGTGATAAGGCAAGGCGATATAAGCGGAGTAGAATTTTCTGGAAATATTAGAAATTGAATGTTAACGGTCTTCTGCTGTCCGCATTCATAAGAAACTGTGCATTAAGAACTGAAATTGAAAATTAACGATGAAAATCAGCCTTAGCCCTCTGCTTGTAGTGTAGCATTGTTCAGAACAATAGGTTGTTGTTGAGGCTAAAAATGACCAAAATAATCGATGGGGATCTTATCCACGGCCTTCGTTGGTGCAGTTGGTGTGGAGAGCTCAGCTTGAAGAACCAAATACCAATTATTCATCTTAGCTGTCTGCATTGCTTAGTTAAACATACTCCCTGTTTAATGAAAAAACCTTTGCTATCAGAGCTGGATGTTTTCATATCAGCATGTTCCGATATGAGAAGACGCTCCATGGAGTAGATGTGACTTAAATTTTGACTCTAATGTCAGAGATGTTGACACATTTCTGCACCAAAAGAGCACTACCATTGGTATCAAATCAAACTGAACAAAGGACTAGTCACTTAGACATTTCCTGTCTGCAGTCTCTGCCAATGGACCATTCAGGCCCGATGTAGGAATAGGGCGTGGTGACAGCTGTTCGCAAGTGGATCACTTCATTCTTGCTCACGATCCATAAACCGTAATTCATTTTGAACGTCTTAGCCACTGCATGATAAGTGGGATATAATGCACAGGTTTGCTTCTCGAAAGAAAGAGCGAAATCTTATTCAATGCAGACGCAAATTCAAGTTGTCCCTGGTCGACCAGAAGACAGATGTCGCGAAACAAAGTGAATACAGAAAACAATCAATGTTTTCTGGGAGTCAACAAGATGTACTGGAAGAACGGAAACATATATTAGGAACTAAAGTCACATACCACTTCCACAGACTAAACGTTCTTGAACCGTCATCTTAATTTGAACTTCATGTCCACCATTGCTGCAAAAATTATCTTAACAACTCAGAACTTTGTGTTCTTTGATATTCTCTCCTTCATGTTTCTCTTGATTTTGAAACTAAAACCGAGCAATAGTAATGCACCCTATTTCACTTGCAAAGATCAGAAGAAGATCAATTTATAA
This sequence comes from Chiloscyllium plagiosum, assembly GCF_037043375.1. Taxonomy (NCBI): domain Eukaryota; kingdom Metazoa; phylum Chordata; class Chondrichthyes; order Orectolobiformes; family Hemiscylliidae; genus Chiloscyllium; species Chiloscyllium plagiosum. Next base: position 71,044,013 of record NW_028270180.1, on the reverse strand, counting down.
GAGAACAGAAATAAAGCTACATCCGTCTTTCGAGACTACCATTTCGACTCCAAAAAGTCTTCTTCAGAAGTCTGCGCAATGAACTCGAAATAGTAGACCGAAAATGAAAAAAGAAGCCAAAATGCCGCGAATACACCACCCGCAAGCGCATCAAGTCCTACTCGAATATGCCGGATTACTACCATCAGCATCAGTGGAGAACGGAACAAAGCTCATTCTGCAGTTGTCAACCTGTTATGACGTAGTTTGTGACGTCAGAAATCTGATTGGGTAAAAAGCGGGATGAAAGCGGGATTTCGGAAGTCTGAAAAAAGCAAGTGCGTGCTTTGCTTTGAAGAAGGTTGGCAGTGATGGAAATGGAAATTTACTACAGTGAGGGGGGCTTAATTAATACTCAGAATCGTTGCAACACACAGGGAAGCAATTCTTTTTGCTAGGTTTCTGTTCTGCCATTTTATAATCACGACTGCTGTCGGTTTGGTTTCCATTCCAGGCTTAGGTTACTGCCTGATGGAAGTTTGCACATTGGCCCAATTTCTGTGCGGTTGCTCTGGTTTGCTGCCACATTCTAAACATTTGCAGCTTATTTGGAATCGCCATTGAACGCACGCGGTTACAGAGACAGTGATGTGGAGAGTATCTGGATAGGACGTACTTCAGATGAATTTTGTGAACTTAAATAGACAGAGTGGGGTTAGTCTGCTGTTTCCTGGGTGAGCTACATGGACAGAGAGGGGTCAGGGTATTCTTCCCTGAGGGAGATACATTGACAGAGTTTGGTTAGTTGCTCTTACCCGTGTCAGTCACGCAGATACAGTAGGGCCAGTCCGCCCTTCCCTGGGCGAATTTCTTTCCCAGAGTGTTGACAGTCTGCTCTTCCCTGCCTGAGTGAAACAGAAAGAGCGGGGTCAGTATTCTCTACCCTAGATTATTTATGTTGACAGTCTGGCTTCCGTCTGCTCTTCCCTGGCGAGTGACATTGGTAGAGTGGGGTTAGTGTTCATTCATTGGGTGAGTGCCATAGACAGAATGGGATCAGTCTGCTCTTCCCTGAGTGAATTACATTTATCGAGTGGGGTCAGACTGCTCTTCAGTGAATGACTTCTTTTGACCGTGTGGGATCAGTCTGCTGAGTTACACTGAGAGTGTGGGATCAGTCTGCCTTTCCCTGGGTGAGTAACACTGACTGAGTGGCGTCAGTTTGCTCTTCCCTCAGTGAGTTACATTGACAGAGTGGCGTCAGTCTACTCTTTCCTGTGCGAGTTACATTGGCAGAGTGGCGTCAGTCTGCTTTTCACGGAGTGAGTTATTTGGACAGTGTGTGATCAGTCTGCTCTTCCCTGGGTGAGTTGCATTGACAGATTGGCGTCAGTCTGCTCTTTCCTGGGTGAGTTTCATTGACAGAATGCGATCAGTCTGCAATTTCCAAGTTGTGTTAAAGTGATGGCGTGAGGTCAGAGTGCTCTCCCCTGTTTGAATCACATTGACAGATTGGGCTTCACCTGCTCTTCCCTGGGAGAGTGATATTAACAGAATGGGGTGCGTCTGCTCCTTTCTGAGTGAGTAATATCACAGAGTGCACTCAGTCTGTTCTTCCCTGGGTGAGCTACGTTAAGAGAGTGGTGTCAGTCTGCTCCTCCACGGGCGTGTTACTTTCTCAGAGTCGTGACAGTCTGCTCTTCTCTGTCTGAGTTTAACAGCAAGTATGGTTTCATTACTGTCTTCGCTGGATGATTCACATAGACAGAATGGAATAACTCTTCTCTTCTCTGAGTGAGTTACTTTGACAGAGTGGGGTCAGGATCGTGTCCCTGCTTGTGTTTCATGGACAGAATCAGATCAGCCTGCTCTTTCCTGGATGAGTGACAGAGACAGAATGGGTACAGCCTGCTCTTCTCTGAGTGAGTTACGTTGACAGAGTGGCATCAGTCTGCTCTTTTTTGGGTAAATTATACTGACTGAGTGGTGTCAGTCTGCCATTTGCTGGGTAAGTTACATATAATGTGTTGGGTCAGTCTGCTCTTCCCTGGGTGAGTTACATTAACAGAGTGCGGTCAGGCCATAATTTCCTCGTTGAGTTACATTGATCGTGTGCTGTCAGACTTCTGTCCCCTGGTTGAGTTACATTGACAGAGTAGGGTCCATCTGCTCTTCCCTGGGTGAGTTACGTTAGCAATTTGGGGTCGGTCTGCTTTCTGCAATCCAGGAACTGCATCTCGAGCGGTTTCTTGTCAGTACCTCCATACTAAGGATTTGAGGAGTTAACAAAAGTAACTCGTCCCCTACATCTTTGGGATAATTCGGGATGGGCAGTGAATCTTATGTCATTGAAAGACAACTGTGTCCCAGAAATGCATTTCTAATAATTGCATGTACTAATTCGACACTGCAAGTGGTCGGGAATAATTTGAGGAGAGGTGCAGGGGAGAATAATTAAAGTCAAATGCACTGATGCCGAGGAGACATGACACAAGATGTGAGTGTTATGCTGATGGTGCAAGGCTCAGTGTCAGTGCTATTTATTTCTCACTGTTCGCAATGACTCACACACCACTGCTGTCAATTCACAACAATGAGCCTGTTCATCTTGGTTTGAACATCCCTGCGTGTGTATTAACGTAGTTAATGGGACACGAGAGGAGATGAGCACATCCTCTTTATTCTGTCAGTTTAAACAGATGAAAATATCTGTTGGATGCCAATGCAAGAGGATACTGTCTTTTTCTGTGCCTTTTCAGAATGGGCATGCTCAGCATTGAAATGTCTGTTTTTGCACAAGCAGAGTTTGATTGCCATTCATACTGAGCAACGCTAATACAGAAAATGCGTTTTCGAATTCCTGTGATTTAGTGGTTCAGACATTGCACATATGGACGACAAATCTGGCTTTTAACGTGGCGCCGTGGATTAGCTGGTAAAAGCAGCTCCCATCACACTGGTGCCTGCTCATTGTATTGAAAGCTCGTTATTTCTCGCAAGTACTGTGTTGCTGATCGAGAAACTCAGTGTCCTGTTTGAATTGCTGTATATTCTGATTTCTCGTTCCGGCTTCATTTTCCAGGTTTAAATCCAGTAGTGTATGTTGCTCTTTTTAACTACTATTTTAACCTGGAGATTCTTCCCGCAGTTCCACAAGCACTTCTGCTCCTCATCCTCTTATTCTCATTCCTTCATTCCCAGTTTTGTGGAAATTTATTGGTGAGGCAGGAGACACTGCAGCATTCCCGGGGAATGTTGTGGTAATGGCACTGACACCACGACATGATCACCCTCATTCTCTGCTGTCACCATTCATTCGTTGTACACCAACAGTAAATGCATCCTTGTTCTTCTTCAGCTATCATGTAATTACTTTTTTTTTCTGTTGGATAAGGAATTCAACTTTAACTTCGAAAGGGTCTTTAGATTTTGAGGAAGAAATGTCTCCTTGCCTCAGGTCGAAGTGACAGACGCATTATCCAGAGAATGTGAGACTACTTCGACCGACTCCAGCCAGGCGTCAGAAAGCTTCTCAGCTGTTCGAATCTCAAGCTGTCTCTGAATGTCAGGCTTTTCAAGAGCAGAAATGGGAAATGAGGGATATGGACAGCTAGAGAGTCGGAGAATGTGAAAAAGGCCCAGGAGGATACAGAGACAAATATAGAAAAAAACAAAGACACATATTGAGGCAGACACTAAACGAAACAATTCTCTATTCGGCGTGACTGCTAAATAACAGAAAGCAAAAGGAAATGTAGCCATTAAAACATAGCCTTCCACCAGCTCAGGAAAATGAAAGTAGCATGACAGCTGATTAAGTCCTTTTAAGATTGTAAATTCGACGTTTGTAAGCTCAAGAGTGATTTTGATAAATATCCTGATTCGACAGGTAAGATTATCATTTTCCCAAAAGTATAATCTAGAAATCTCTAACTAACCTGTTTCCTGTCCATCTAAAAAAAATCTGTTTCTCTCCACAGATGTTGCCGGGTGTAGCGGGTTTCTCGATCAATTCTCGTTTTTAGTTCAGATTTGCAAAACCTGCATCTTTTTGATTTTTGATAACCTGGCACAAAACCAAGCATTACCAGGTTCGGACCAGTGGTCAGAAATACTGGTACCACGATATACCTGCACAATAAATCATTCATTCCCTGTCCGAAAATAGAACTAGTGCCATGGCAGTTCTAGTTCCAAATCCTACCTACGAGATTACACTGAATGAAGACAGACGCTCTTGCACTTATTCTCAATGAAATGGCTTTTCCCTTTCATTTCTGATCAGTTTCACTGCAGATTGTTTTCTACTCGTCTTCAAGTTTGGCAGAATGGAAAATCCCATTTGGCCCATGGTGCAGTCTGGTTTAAAGACATTCATCTATTCCATTCCCAGTTTCCAGCTTTGGTCCATAACCTTATGTGTTCTGATGTTTCCAGTGGAAATGGCAGCGAGGTTCTCGCTTTGATCTTAGATGACACAACAATGGGATTGAAGTTTGACATAGTCACACTGTGTTATTACCCACGTCGTGTCTCCCACAGAAAGAGACACACAGACACATTCCCCGAGAGTGGCAGAGTTCTCAGGATTTGACCAGCTCCTTGTGCTTCACTTCAGCTGTCCGCTCCAACATGCAAGTTCAACCGCTAAAAGGCAGCTTTTGGTTAAACCAAAGCCAGTTCTACAGACAATGAGAGACATTCTAGCTCTGAGCTAGAATTTAAAGTGGACGAAAGAAACAGTAAATTCGAAAACCCAAACCCTTCCGTTCCTGACAGACAACAGGAATGGACTAGCACGCTGCATCCTCGTGATTTTAAATGCGAACCTACAATCCCCTAACTCGACATAAAAGGCGTGTTACCAATTCCGTCACTGACCCAAAGACCAGGTTTGGCTGTGACAGTTTGTCTATTTGTAATGTAAACGTCCACATCATAGAAACAGCATTCACAAGGTGAAAAATCAGCAAACATAATCACCGTCACTGTTTCACTTGGAATTCCCCACTCTGTGAACCGTTACCTTTCGCTGTACTTTCATATTTGAAGTTTTTTACATTCCAGACCATGAACTAATTCAGCAAGAAACCACTGGTCATTTCGAGCCCGTCATCCGGAATGAGGCAAGTTGAACGATGCCTTTCTTGTTGTCGACACATCACCACAGCTCAAAACGAGCTCGTGTTAGCATCAGTTCTTTACTTAACTTGCTGCAGTATATCTGCTGAACAACATCATATTATCACAGCGTTGCCTTCTTCACATTGAAACCAAGGGTGATAATATGAACCGATTTGGAAACTTGGAGAGAGAAACGCTGCTGAAAAGACGATTATGACGTGAAGAGCAGGCACAGGCGTTTGTACAGGTCAGGTCCCAAATGCAATTGCAGTATCAATGGACATCCCTGCATACGAGTCTGAGTTTATATTGCCCAGAACAGACTTTAATTCCCAGTCAGGAAGTGAAGATTTAATTCTCTTCTTGTGAATTATCCGAATGAAAACGAAATCCTGATTGCACACAGAACACACACACGGAGCCTGCCAGAGCAATTCAGTCATCGATCAGCATCTGTCTGGAAGGACAATGGCAGCAAATACAAGCGAAAGCTATCACCGCAATTATCCCTCCAAAGATCTCGCGATTCCCAGTTGAAAATATCTCGCTGTTCCTTCAATGTCACTAGGTCTAAATCCTTGCCTCGTGGCATCATGCCTGTACCTCTGTACTGAGGACTTCCAGGGTTCTGCGGAGTAACTCAAAATCTCAATCTCTCGGGTAATTAGGGATTGACGGTGCATCCCATCCCATTGAGTAATGACTTTATCCCAATAATACGTTTCCTAAAGCTGCAGTTTCTAAGGGAACACTTGCAAGCAGTCGGGAATAATCAGTGCTTGGGAGCCTCCTGCGAAGCGCTTCTTTGATGTTTCCTCCGGTGTTTATAGTGGTCTATAAACACAGGAGGAAACATCAAAGAAGCGCTTCGCAGGAGGCTCCCAAGCACTGATGATGTCGCCTAGCCAGGGGACGAAACGTTTGCAACAAAAACTTCCAGCTCGGCGAACAGAACCACAACAACGAGCACCCGAGCTACAAATCTTCGCACAAACTTTGAACACTTACAGTCGGGAATAAGTTGAGAAGTGGAACGGACGAGGGGAAAATATGAAAGGCAATGATGACTGGGAGGCATGAGACAGCAAGTGAGTGAGGAGCTGGCGTTGCAACGTTCAATGTCAGTGTCAGTATTTACTGACCACTATTCACTCTGATTCACACACCACTCCTTAACAATTCACCACAATGAGCCCATTCCTCTTAGTGTGAGTTTCCTTTGCGGATATTAATACGGTTAAAGGTGCCCAAGACGATGGACAGATCTTCGTTATCCTGTCAGTTTAAACAGTCGGAGTTATCAGTTTAAAACAAAAACAATAAGAGATTGCCTCTCCCTGTGCATTTTCAGTGGAGAATATCCAGCTTTGAAATCTTCTGCATAAACGGAGGTTGTTTTAAATTTTCTCCGAGTAACTGTGAAACACACAAAAATGAGTCCGAGTTCCTGTGTTCGAATAGTCAAGTAAATGCACACATGGTTTTGAATCGTTGAGCTTGGGCAGTCCCTCTGCCTTAGTTAGTGAAAGTTCCTGTCAAAAAATCAGCCGAATATGGGATCAAATCCTGACATCTCAATGTTTATAGGTCTTTCATGAAAAACAGAGTTCCCGTCTTCACCTGTGGTTCTGGTCGTGGTGGGAATTCAAATCAATGACTGGATGGAGGTTATAGTTTAAAGACAGCTCCTTCGACACCTCTGCCACGCTGCCACACAAACCCCCGCAACCACGTTTTTCATGATTAGTGTTTCAGCATCGCCTCACTTCAGGCACTTTAACACACGCCCTTTCAATGGCGAACTTGGCGCAAGTTCGATAATATGTATGAGGATGTTGTAAGGCTTACAGTGTTAGGATTGTAGCGTAAAGCTGAGTAGGATATGAAAATTTTCCCTGGAGCTTGAGGGCTTAGGGATGGGCTTACAGAGGTTTATAAAAATATGAGGGAGACTGCAGAGTAAATGGTCAATGAATATTTCTTCCCAAGACAGGCAAGTTCAAAACAAGGGAACACAGGTTTAAGGGGAGAATGGTAAAATTTAAAAGGGATCTGAAGGACATTTTTTTTTCACACAGAAAGTTTTGCGTGTTTGGAATGAATTGTCAGATTTAGTGGTGGGGGCTGGTACACTCTCAACATTTTAAAGGCATATGGATCTAAATACTGACAGGAATGTTGAAAAAGAATAAACGTGAAAATTTGGCAAATAGAGTGGTTGAGATGCTGCAGTGGCGATCACCAGTTTGAATAGGCACTCATCACTTGGTCAGTGCGTTGGGCTAGTTTTCTGGAAGATGGTCAGATTAGATTCCCTACAGTATGGAAACAGGCCCTTCCGCGCAACTAGTCCACACCGACCCTACAAAGAGTAACTCACCCAGACCAATTTCCCTCGAACTAATGTACCGATCATTATGAGCAAATTAGCATGTCAAATTCACCTGCATGGCACATCTTTGGAGTGTGGGAAGGAACAGGGAGAATGTGCAAACTACGCACAGGAATCAAACGTGGAACACTGGTGCTATGAGGCAGCAGTGCTAACCACTGAGTCACGGTGCCGCCCTAAAAGGGGATGGAGAATGCAGCTAGCAACCCCGCAGTCTCTCGCATGCAAAGACAGTACTCTCCCATTTGAGATAACTCCCACAGGCTGCTTCGGTTAAAACCAGCAACGAATCATTTTTTTCTGATCTTAGGCTGCCAATGACCATTCTTCTTGACACATTCCCAACTTCTCAGTGGGAGATTTTGGCTGCCGAACATACCTCACAAATCATGTTGCCCGCGCAGCTCTCCAGCGAAACCAAAACCTGACAACTGATGAACAGAAGCAGAACTGACAAAGATAACCTATTTTCAGACACACGGACTCATGAATGCTGTCTGTGAGGCAGAGCGAGTCGTCTGGGTCATGAGCTGCTCACACAAATTGCAGCGAGGCAATTCCAAATGGTGCTTTCAACGTACTGGCGCCTTAGTGCACAAATACTTCCAGGAAAGTGCTCAAGTAACATGAATCAGAACTGACTAAGAATGAACCATGAAAAGTGAAGATTACCAATTACAGTCACGATTAGATGAGGTTAACAATTGAGCTGACGTCTCCACCGGATCGAGAGGACCAATCACCAGCCTCTCTCATCAGGACAGAAAATAAGGAAATTAGGGAAAAAGTAACCAAGTTTCATATCGCAATTTCCCTCCTTTTCGCAACAATAACAAAAAACTGCGAGCAGATTCAATGTAGAACCTAATTTCACATCAACAGGGAAATAATATCTCCATTCACTTTCAGAGAAACGGTGAATAATGCAAATTCTCTGGAATATGAAAGATTGGCGCAGCCTGTTTTTGAGTCGCATATTATGCTGGTGGCCTTTCGAGCTGGAGGGGTACGTGACAACTACAGCAGAAGGAGAAAACATGGGCACTGCCATATTGGTTGTTTTCTGCTGTGCCACATCACAGCCGGGTTAGAAGAAATGACTGCTTTTTTTTTCTGTTCAACTTTAACAAAACTAATCCCTGCAAAACGTTGCCAGCTTAATCCATTAGCACACGTGGCCGCGCAGGGATGCAAACACAAGCCTTCTTAAGAAGTGAAATCTGAAATCAGAGTCTCAGGTTGCTCAGCCCCGCGAGCACACAGGCCAAAACCGAAAACCCAAGAGCATGTACCTGATGATACCCTGCAGCATACTCACAGCAACTGCACCAGTGCTGCAGAATAAGCGGTGGGAAGGAATTGCCCTATCTGAGCGGTCGTGCTTGTTGATCTCATCAGCAAATCTGGCTTTGAATTTGCTAGCCCATACCTGGTACCATGCTGAAACGGTATGCAATTCTGATTAGTCGTTGTGTGAAACTTTGTTCATTTTCTCTCCTCAGATAAAGTGATTACTGGATATGATGAATCCTGCTCCTGCCAGAAACGGCGACTCTCCTGCTGCTCAGATGACAAGAAAAACTGGTTTCTCACTGGAATCCGAGAATGGCAGAACACGTAGCAAGATTATTCGAAACCCAGAGCCGATAAGAGTTCCAACTTTCCTTTTCTTTCTCCATAATAGTGCATTATCCAGCAGAGCCATGAGCAACTGCCACCTGGCTGCAAGCTGAGTTGGAAACCTATGTGTGAATCAAGGACATGCGGCTCACTTAATGTCGGTAAATCAAACACTTCTCACTTTGAGCTGTACAAAAATTAGTTTGTATACATATTCAGGGGAAGGTCAAAGGCGATCTGAGATGTCAAAGAGGTGGTCACTGTTCGTGATTGCTCTTTGTTCGAGTTTTGAAAAGGTTTCCCGCTTTAGTCGCATTCACGTTTCTTGTTGATGACTGAATCCGACAGAAGGTGTTTCACCAGAGCTGCACTTGACTTGCATTTCTCTCCCTCGCTGTCATACTTTCCTGGAACTTTGTGAGAACAAGAAAACAAAATACATACTGCGCCATTCGGCAGCCTGTCTGTGATTTCCTCATTTTCAGTTACAACATGGCTTAGACTTCAGGCCACACGGTAATATTAGTAACAGTATGAGAACAAGAGTCGATAGTTCATCTGTGTCTGTAAATCTTCTCATTCCTGTTGTTGACTGAATGAACTGTATCCGTGTCTGCTGCTTCGAAACTCGAATATGTGAACTGCTCCAAACTATGATTGAGGATTTGTGGTTTTGGTTGACACACGTTGAGAAACGCCAGACAGCGTTCAAATGAAGCTTTCAGAGCACATTTTCGGATGCATTTGACAGAGACTAACATCATGAATCCAGTGTTCGCTGTGACAGAAGGAAATGAATGCTCTCCTTGTTACTGATCCAGGCCACCTTCGCATGTCAAGCAAATGCGGTACTGTTGTTACAGAAAGGATCAGTGCTCGGTAACTGTGTCCTTAAAGAGGACATGATTGAAAAAATAAAGAAGACCATGTTGAAATATCCAGGAAATATTGGCTGAAAAGGCGCAGACAATTTTCCCTGCAGCGCCAAGACAGAGGAACATATGTAACGGCACTCTTAAACAGGATGGCCAGCAGTGATATAGACATCGCCACATATGAAGGACCACTGCGAATAGAAATTTGAAAATGATATTCACGCAGCAGGTATTCTGAATTATCTTCTTTTCACCGCTACAGTAGTATTGGGCGAGTAAATTCAAAACAAGGTTTGCTGATGAGAATACAATAAAGCCCCATCGATCATGATATGAAAGACTGTCGTCCGGAAAGAGGGAACAACAATGTTTCTTCTAAGCTTTGTACTGGGCCACTTTCGCACAAACTGATACTGCTACTCTCCAGAAAAGATCAGGGCCCGCGGCATGCACTGTTAGAAATGGTGACCATCAGTGCTGGAAACTCCCTGCATATTCAGAACAAGGAAGACACATATCGAATAAAAGCGTAGATGGCAATAAATTGGACTTGTATTCCCTTTCACCACAACAGCTAGAATGTGCGGGGATATACAGAGTAAGGTTTACTGACCTGGTCAGAAAGCAATTACCTCCACATATTTTGACACACAAACCTATCTTTCTTTCTGTCCGTTTTTTGTTGAAGCGCCGATCATTTCCGTCGGAGTTGTAGGTGATTGCTGCTCCCCCGCAGGATCACAGTGGGGCCAGAGACCCGATCGAGCTGCTCAGAACAGTTCGTGTTTGCCGATAATCACTGAAACTGAGATTGATGTCACGTCGACATGGTGTAACAGCTGCCAACACATGTAGAGGGTTTTGGGAAGGATTAGGACCCACTCTGGGAAAAAGACTGGATCCTAAGACTGGGGAGTAAGTGTTCAGGTAGAGGACTGGAGAATGGGGTCAAGAACGATATTAGTCAAGATCGAATGGCGGAGCAGATTAGATATTCTGAAAGTGCTAACCGCTCCGATGTCTTCCAATCTCTGGCCATCTGGTATCGAAGGAAATAGAAACAGAGTTATTTGTTCAGTTGGAAGTCCTGGGCAAAGTGAGAGATAGAACAAGCATGATACAGTTTTAGAGACTGGGAAAATGTTTGGAGAGGAAGCAATAAAAGTGAAGCTGAATATAAAGTTTGAAGTCAGGACATATTCAATAAAAAGGAAGTTTGTAGAAAGGCAGAGGGACATGGAGATGGAAAAAGAAGTGTCACCAGTCCCGAAATCTCATTCGGTTTTCATTTTCAAGATGTGACCGGACCTGCTGAGATTTTCCAGCAATTTCATTTGTTGATTCTGAAACAGAAGATGGGAGTGATCCTGGACCAAACAGCTCTCGCACGTTCTGGGAATATTTGACTTACCCGTTTGATCAGATCACGTCTGTCCCACACTGAAACCTCAGAATCCTTCCCCACCCGCACCCTCGTTACTGGCAATAAACTGTTCATTACATAAACTTACATGAGCACACAGCAAGAACAATTGCAAAACGTTCAGGGATAGCTCCGTTCCGTTCCATAAGCACATTCTAAATCAGTTGATTTTTGTTTCAGGACCCATGGGACATTAAGCCGTCTCTGTCAGACCACTAACAAATGGCCATTCGCGTTCTGTGTCTTTGAACACCTTGGTCGGTGCATGGATGTCGTGGAATCTCACGTTGTAAAATGGACATCATTCATCGCATTTTCAGCTGCACTGATAAAGTTGTCTCTGGCGCTTCCAGTAAAGTGCAGACAGTTTTCACTCAGTAACCGACATGTGATCAAAGCAGGAGGACATATGTTTCAGCGAAAGCAACAGGATTCCTCCACCAGCGTTGGCTTGCAATTCCGCATGTGGAACGAAGAGCTGGAACTCTATTAAACAGTGAAAACGACTATTATGGGGCTTGGATGCACGACTCTCTGATTAAACACCTCACATTTCACCGAACTGAGATATCCAGGCTTGGGACACGATGCATTAGTTGGCTATTTTATTCTGAGCATAATTCACCTGGCACAACAAGTTGTAAAGATCCAGCTCATTCCTCCCAATCACAAATAACATCATTCACATCTTTCACTTTCGTTATTTCTTCAAAACATTACAATCTATTTAACACTTGTCCCGGCATTTAAGATTCAACCCAAATATTTTCACATGAAATGATTTCTAGTCACTCTGTCAGACGCAATCAGTCGGAAAATTACCTTAGAAAACCCAATCATTTCTGTTTACAGTATTGGGAATTTCCCATCTGCTGACAAGACAGAGTCCTCACATTCAACATTTTCTTTGTTCTTCCGGCCTAAAACGTTTACCACTTCTTATTTTCAAGATAGGAGTTTTGTTTATAACACGTTCCAAGAACAGGAACAACCTTCCAATCTCCTGAAGCCGTTTCCAATTTGAAATGGAAGTTTTGTTCCTTTCCCACGGGAAGAGCAGTTAATGAGAAAGGAGTTTCCACGAGCTGTGTCCCAGGGTTTAGCAGGAAGCCCTGATTGAAGCTGCAGTGGCCGCTTTCAGTTGGCATCGGGCGATTGGAGAACATGGCGTCGTATTTTGCTGCGTGTAAACATCTTGCTCCCCGTGGACTCGGGGTGAATCATGGATGAGTTTTCTGAATAACACTGCCTTCCAGTCTCTGGCCATCTGCTATCTAAGGAAATAGAAACAGAGTTATTTGGTCAGTTCGATGTCCTGGGCAATGTGAAAGATGGAACAGTTCTGATACAAAATTGGAGACTGGGAAAATGTTTGGAGAGGAAGTAATAAATGAGAATCTGAATAGAAAATTGGAAGTCAGGAGACATTCAATAAAAAGGAAGAGTATGCAAAAGCAGGTGGAGATGGACATGGAAAAGAAGTGCCACTCGTCCCGAAGTCTTAAATCGACTTATATTTCCAAGTTGCCACCAGACCTGCTGAGATTTTCCAGTAATTTCATTTGTTGGTTTAGAAACAGAAGATGGCAGTGATCCTGGACCAAACAGTTCTCCCGTGCTCTGGGCATGTTTGACTGACTGTGTCTATGTCCCACACTGAAACCTCACGATCCTGCCGCACCTCCACCCTCATTACTGACAATATACTGTTCATTACGTTAAACACAAGAAGAACAACTGCAAAACTTTGAGGGAGAGTTCCCTTCGGTTTCCATCAGAACAATCTGAATCACTGAAAATTGGTTCAGGACCCATGTGATATTGATCCGTCTCTGTCAGACCCCTAGCAAGTGGCCATTCGCTTTCCGTGCCTTTGAACACTTTGGGTGGTGCACGGTTGGTTTGGAACCTCACGTTTTGAAACGGACATCATTCATTGTATTTTCGGCTGCACTGATAAAGTTGTTTCTGGCGCCTCCAGTAAAATGGAAACAGTGTTCACTCAGAAACCGACGTGTGATCAAAAACAGGCGGACAATGAAAGCAGCAAGAACATTCCCCTGCGAAGGGTTGCAATACTGCACGTGGAACGAAGAGCGGGAATTGTATTAAGCCGTTAAAGCGCCCATTGTGAGACTTGCACCCACCACCCTCAGATTAAGCATCTCACACTGCACCGACTGAGCTAACCAAGCACGGTGCACTGTGGATTAGTTTGCAATTACATTGCGAGCATAATTCATCAGCAATTTGTTAGGATCCAGTTCATTCCTCCTAATCACAAAAATATCATTCACACGTTTCACTTCAGTTATTTCTTCAAAGCATTACAATCTATTCAGCACTTGTCCCGGGATTTAAGGTTCAGCCTTAATATCTTCATATTTTTACCCTCACCTTTATGTCGCTGATGTGATTTCCAATCACTCTGGCAGACAGTAAATCAGTCGGGAAATTAACTAAGGAAACCCAATCATTTCCGTTTACAGTGTTGGACAGAGTCGTCTCAATCAACACTTTCTTTGTTCTTTCTACCTAAAACCTTTACCACTTCTCATTTTCAAGTCAGGAGTTTTATTTATAACATGTTACAACGACTGGAGCGACATTCCAATGTCCTGAAGCCCTTTCCAATTTAAAGTGAAAGGTTTTCTCCTTTCACACGAAAAGAGCTGTTACTAAGGAAGGAGTTTCCACGAGTTGTTTCCCATGGCTTGGCAGAAAGTCGCTGATTGCAGCTGCAGTGGCCGATTTCTGTTGGCATCGGGAGCTTGGAGGAAGTGATGTCGTATTCTGCTGCGTGTAAACGTCTCACTCCCTGCGGACTTGGGGTGAATCATGGATGAGTTTTCCCAGTTACAATGTCAATATATGGTCGGGGTAAATGCTTGTGCTGAAATATTTGAGGCTTATTCCCTGGGTGGGCTCGAACCACCAACATTTCAGCCAATTGTGCCGACCATTTGAGATACAGAAACTGGCAACGCAGATATCCAAAAAGCAATGTTATCGACGGGATATGAGGATACATCGGACAGCAGGAACTTGCGTTGTTTTCAGAGACGGTCGCTGATTTTATCACCGAGAGGGTAAGCACACTGAGGAGCTGCAAACACTCAAATTAAAAGGCATCCACGCATGCGCACTGTGCTCACATACATCTCCACATAGCAGTTCACTTACGATGCTGGTATTTGAAGCCACGATTCGATAGAAACTGAAGCCAAAAATCCAGCATATTAGACAGCTCGACCACGCTACCACACAAAAGCCATCACTCAGATTTGTTTTGGCTAGTGTTTCAGCATCGATTCACTTCAGGCACTTAGACCTCGCAAATTTTGTAATGAAATTGGCGTAATTTAAGAAGAAAGACTAAAGAAAATGTACAGACAAGGAACAGGCCCTTCATCCATTCAAGCCTGAGCCGATCCAAATCGACTGTTTAACTGTGACCCAATTCCTAAGCATTTGTATCCCTCTGCTCCCCAACTACTCATGCATCTGTCCAGACGCATCTTAAATGTATCTACCGTGATTACCTCTCCCGTCTCTGATGACAACGCGTTCCAGACACCCAACACCCGCTGTGTCAAGTAGTTGCCGCGTGTATCCCTCTTAAACTTTTCACCTCTCACCTTGAAACCGTGATCTCTCGGTATTTAATCCTTCAACTGTGAAATAAAACTTTTCTCTATCTACCCTGTCTGTACCTTCATGATTTTGTAAACCTCAAAAAGGTCCCCCTCAAACTCCTTTTTTCTAATGAAAACAAACCTCACCTACTCAACCTCTCTTCCTAGATTGCACCTTCCATACGAGGCAACATCCGCTTAAACCTTTTACGCACCCTCTCCAAAGCGTCCACATTCTTTTGGTAATGTGGCGACCAGAAATTTACACAGTATTCTAAGTGTTGCCAGACCAATGTTTTGTTCAATTTTAACATGACTTGCCAGCCATTGTATTCAATACCCCATCCAATGAAGCCAAGCATACTATATGCCTGCTTGTCTACTCTATCCACGTGTGCAGCAACCTTCAGTGTGTAATGGACCGGCACTCACGGATCTCTCTGTCCATCAACTTCCCAAAGCTCGTCCGTTCATTGTATAACCCCAGCTAGAATTAGACTGACCGAAATGCGTCACCTCACAGTTGTCTGTTTTGAACTCCAGCTGCCACTTTTCCACCCAACTTTCCAGTATATCTCTATCCTCCTGTATTCTTAAACAGTCACTTATACTTTCTGGTAGTCCAGAAAACTTCGTGTCATCTGCAAACTTTCTGATCATTCCAACAGTGCTCTCTTCCAGATCATTTATGTATATCAACAGTGGCCACAACACTGACCCCTGTGGAGCACTACTGGTCATCTTTCTCCATTTCCAGAAACTCCATTCAACTGCCACTCTCTGTCTCCTATTGCTCAACTAATTCTTTATCCACCTGTCTAGAACACCCTGCACACCATGTTACTTTACGTTCTGTATTTGGTTATCATGGGGAACCTTATCTAACTCCATACTGTAGTGCATGTATATGACATCAACAGCCTTTCCTTCATCTATCAACTTGGGCACTTCCCCGATAAACTCTGTGCCTCTCACTGATATGCACATTATTTTCTAAATATGAATAGATCCTATTCTTCAGTACCTTCTCCAGCAACCTTCCCAACACTGATGTTAGGCCCATTATTCTGTAGTTATCCAGAATATCCCGACTGTCCTTCTTGTACAGGGGACAATATGAGCAACGTTCCAGTCGGCCAGAACCTCACCTGTGCTGAAGCATGCCACGAAGATATCTGTCAGGGCCCCAGCTATTTCCACTCTCACCTCGCTCAGGAACCAGGGATAGATCCCATCCGTCCCTGGGGATTTGTCCACATTAATTACCCCTAGCCTGCCCAACACAGCTTCCCTACTTATGTCAACATGATCCAGACTAATCAAATGTTTTACTCGAGACTCATCATTCATCATGTTCCTCTCCTCAGTGAACACTGATGCAAAATAATCATTCAGAATCATTCCCACTCTCTCAGATTCGACATACAGCCTTCCTTCATTTTCCTTCAGTGGACCAATCCTTTCTCTGGTTTCCCGTTTGCTTCTTATATCTGAATAATAGGCTTTAGGATTCTCCTCAATTTTGCTAGCGTGAAGTTGTTTCATGACCCCTTTTAACCCCCTTCATTCCTCGTTTAAGACTTGTCCTACTCTTTTTTTTTAGATTAGATTACTTACAGTGTGGAAACAGGCCCTTCGGCCCAACAAGTCCACACCGACCCGCCGAAGCGTAACCCACCCATACCCCTACATTTACCCCTTACCTAACACTACGGGCAATTTAGCATGGCCAATTCACCTGACCTGCACATCTTTGTGACTGTGGGAGGAAACCGGAGCACCCGGAGGAAACCCACGCAGACACGGGGAGAACGTGCAAACTCCACACAGTCAGTCGCCTGAGGCGGGAATTGAACCCGGGTCTCTGACGCTGCGAGGCAGCAGTGCTAACCACTGTACCACCGTGCCGCCCACGGTGGGCTCCTCCAGGGACCATTATGTTCTTAGCTGCCGGGGCGTTATGTATACTTCCCTTTTCCTCTTGGCGAGTCGTACAATTGTCCTGTCATCAACAATTCACGAATATTGCCTTTCACATCCTTTGCCTTCAACGCGACATGCCTATCCTGCACTATATTTAACCTATGTTTGAAAGCCTGACACATATGAACTGTGGACCTTCCTACAAATAGCTGTGTCCAATCCACATTTCCGACCTCCTACATAATTTTGATATAATTAGCTTTGGCCCAGTTTAGTACTCTTTCCTCAGGACCACTATCATCTTTGTCAATGAGTATTCTAAAACTTACAGAATATTGGACACTTCCCAAAGAAATCACCCACGGCAACTGCTATCACCAGCCCTGGCTTATTCCCCAATATCAGTTCCAATATGGCCTATTCCCTCGTCGGACTATTGATATACCGCTCCAGAAAATTCACCTGGAGGCTTCTTACAAATGGTATATCATCCAGACCTCTGACACTAAGAGTATCCCGGTCAATGTTGGGAAAACGGAAATCTTCAGTCAACACTAAATTATTGCCTCTACGTCTTTCCATGGTCTGTTTAACTATTTTCTTCTTACACCTCACGCTCACTTTAATACAGCCTCAAAAATCTAACCTCACCCTTATTATTTCACTGCTCCATCCATAGTGTCTCACGACCCAAGCCCGACATGGTGTCCTCCTTTCACACAGCCATGATATCATCCCTGACCAACAATGCAACTCATTCCCCTTTTTTCCCTCCCTGTCCTGTCTGAAGCATCTACATCCTAGAACATTTGGTTGCCAACCATGCCCTTCCTTCAAATAAATCTCTGTGATCGCAATAACGTCATATTCTCAGGCACCAAGCTATGCCCTAAGTTCATCTGTCTATACTCCATGCATTAAAGTAGATGCATTTCAGGCCACCAGTTCTTTTACATTTATCTGCTCTCTGTCTACTCTTCCCATTACTAATGCTATCTTCCTGATTCTTATCGTTTCCAGTTTCCACCTCACTGCCGACTTGTTTACTCTTGTGGTTCCCAGTCCCCTGCCACATTAGTATAAAACCTACCCAACAGCCGTAGCAAAAACTCCAGAAAGGACATTCGTTCCCGTCTGGTTCAGATGTACATCGTCAATTTTCTTATAGTCCCACATTCCCCAGAACTGGTCGCAAAATCCAACAAATCAGAAACCCGCCATGCAGCACCATTCCTCAAGTCACGTGTTCATCGTGCGTTTTTTTATTCATTTCTACGCTGGCAGTCACATGGCACCGGCAGTAATCCCTAGATTACTACCTTTGAGGTCCTCCTCTTTAATTTCTCTCCTAGCTCCTTGAATTCTCCCTGCAGGTCCTCATCTCGTTTTTTTTTTCGTTGGTGCCTGTATGCACCAAGACAACTGGCTGTTCACAATTCCCTTTTCGAATGCTCTTCAGCCGATGGGCGACATCCCTCGCCTGAGCACCTGGGAGGCAACATAACTCTCCAGAATTGCTGATGCTCCACAGTGAGTCCACCCGCAGCTCCAGAGTGACCACGCAGTCAAACAAGTGCTGCAGTTGGACACACTTCTTGCAAGTATAAGTTTAGAAATCCTTATCAAGGATTTGCAAGGTTTGCACTGCTTGGACATGAGAACGAAACTGAATAAGCTTCGTCAGATTCCCAGGAGCTTCAGTGCTTAGATATGGCCTCACAGAAGCTTATAAAATCATAAGGAAGACAGACAAAGTAAATACTCAGGGAGCACTTTTTCACAAGACACGCGAGTTCAAATCTACATAGCAAACGTTTAATGCGAGAGAGGAAACATTTAAAAGGGATGTGAGGGACAAATGTTTTTCGCACAGAACTTTTGTTTGTGTGGAATGAATTGCCACATTTAGTGGCAGAGTCTGGTGCACTCACAACATTTCTAAGGCATCTGAATGGGTTTATAGACAGGAAGACCGCGGAGAGATAAGGCAAAAATATTGGCAGATATGTATGGATTAATTTCGGTTATCTATTCAGCAAAGGCAAGTTGGATCGGTGGTTGTTTCCATGCTCGACAACGCTGAGATTCTCCAGCCACGGGGAACGGTTTGAATACACCATTTGCAAAAATACGCATGATGTTTGTTACTCAGTCAGCCAGTTTGGCTATTTTGTTTGGAGGGTGGATGGGCCCAACCGATCCAGAGATGAAGGTTTTCCGGATATTTGCTGCCAATGACCATTCTTCTTGACACTTTCTGAAGTTCGCCATCAAAGATTTTGGCTGACGAAAAATACCTCCCATATCGCATTACCCACTTTGCTCTCCAGCGAATCCAAAAACTGACAGCTCTTAACGTGGAACAGAATTAAAACTGAAAAGGCAGTACGATGATCAGACACACTGAAGCTTAAGTGCTGTCTGTGAGGCACTGTGAATCGTCTCTGACATGAACCGCTCGCACATGTAACAGCGAGGCAATTCCAAACCTACTGGAGATTTAGTTAATTGCCAAGTCCCAGAAAGTGCTCAAGTATCATGTAAAAAAAGAACAACAACGAACCATTAAAAGTGAACATTTCCAATTATATCCGTGATTAAATTAGGCCATCAATGCGCCAGTGCCCCCAAATGATCGAGAGAGCCAATCACCTTTCTCCCTCACCAGGACAGTAACGAAGAAAATGAAAGTATAGCAACGTTTCACATCGCGATTGCCCACCTTTGCACCACAGCATCAAAAAAAAGGCAAACTGATTCAATGCAGGATCTTCTTTCGAAATATCGGTGAAATAACTATGTCTATGCACTTTCAGAGTAAATTGGGAACAACACAAGTTGTCTGGAATATGAATAACCAACATAGACTTCTTGGGTCCCAGATTCTACTGATGCACAGACTTTCATATGAAAAGGTACCTTGGGTGATTGCCCCACACCCAGAAATCTTCTGGCTGGCTTCTGTTTGCCCTGTCACATTAAACGTGTGCTGCTCTAATCGAATTTGTAGTTCTTGCCGTTTGTCCGTATTGCAACTAGGGATAGCTGGTCGTGGCAACTCGTGACTGCCACACAAATTTGTTGCCAAAATTGGATTGTCCCGCAACGTGATTCGCAGTGCACGAACTTCGCAGCGAGGATATGCCACACGGCAAGTTAAAAAGCACGCTTCCATTTATTAAAGTAAGTTTCTGGGAACTGACAACCAGATTCCTCCTTACACTCGGAATTATGACAACACATAAACCAACAGCCTCTCTCAGAGACAAGTGACCAATGCCCATCTTGTGCCGGACAAACAAAGTTGACAAGATTGCACGCAGGGTCTGCACAGAAAACTATAGAGGAAAAGCAGACAGACGACCATCGAGCTGCATTCATGCAGTTCTGTTACCCTGTAAACCCCATGCACAGCTGTTCCTTGTAGGTACAGACAGGGCACTGAGTGTCTCTGACTCCGGGACTTGGAACTCGGAATATATGACCGTCTGCAGCACTGGTTACTTCCTTGTGTGAGGTAACTCCCGATGGAACATATGTAAAACATGATAGCTCATTGAGAAATACATCCACAATTGTACCCAAGAGACGTATTTCTGTTGTGCTTCAGGTCCAAGAACACCCAGGTCAATAGCTCCCCTGATTACCTCTGTTGATCATGTTTGCAAAGAGATCTAGCAAATTGCCAAGTTTGATTTTCCTTTCAATCAGCAATTTTGACTCAGTTTGGCTGCAAATATCTTTTCCTAACTTTCTGCTTTTCTTCTTTTACATTGGTGTCTCGCACCTTACAATTGACAGCAGAGTTAGGAGAGGAGATGGAAGCATTGAGCCCATCAAGTCAGCGATAGCTTTCAATGAGATCATGGCTGATTTGGTTAATGCTCAACTCTGCTTTTTAGTCAGTACTCATGGCCGAGTGGTTAAGGTGATAGGTTAAAAATCCATTCCGGTTTCCCTGCGTAGGTCCGAATCCAACTGACTCCGCTATGAATGACTTGCTGCTGGGCGAAATTTCGCTCAAAGTTCAGAAAACCTATTTTTCTGAACCTCAATGGCATTGGATTCACTGCCCATCCCTAATTACTCCAGTGATTGAGATGATGAGCTACTGTACAGAAACTTGAGCGAACTGAACATAGAGGTACAGCCAAAATGCTGTTAGCGAGGGAAAGTTCCAGGATTTAGGAATAGCCAGATACTTCTAACTCAGAAAGGCGAGATCCCTGATAGGTGATTTGCGGTCACAGTTTTCTCTTGTTTCTGCTGCTATTGTCCTTCGAGATAGATGTAAACAATCACAGGATTGATTCTGGTAACCAAAATAAAATCCCTGCATCTACTGTCGTTTGTGGAAGTGAGTTCCAAACCTCTCCCAAATATTGTGTGTAAAAGTGCTCACTAACATCTGTCCTGAATACTCTGAACCTCATTTCAGACTCATTGCAGAATCCACAGCGAACAGAAACAGTTTATCGCTTCATTTTAGTGTCTTGCATTACTTCTCTCAGGTCACCACTTAACATTCAAAGTTGTCGCAAAAACAGGCTTCATTTGTATATCAGAAACAGAAATGGCTCAGCATGTCTGTGGGATAGCAAGAGTTAATGTTTCACTTCCGTTTACCATTCTTTGCAACTGACTTGCCTGATTTCTTATCATACCTGCAAACGGTATGAAACCAGAACGGATGAGAGAACACAGAGATTAGGAAGTTCTGCATTTGCAGTGACATCGGGAGTCTCTATCACTGGAGAATTGTAAGGAGACTACTGCTCAGTGAACTGATATCGCACTTCCTGTATCTAAATAAGGAAACCTGTCAGTGATTTGGAGACTTTATTGTTCAAAAGTTAAAACCAAAGAGCAGATCAGCAGCAGACTAAAACAAGTGAAATTGTCATAATGCCTTATAAGGAACGCCAATGAAGACCAGGATAGTGAGAATCACCTTCTCCACATGTTTGAATTGTTTGATGCAGTTTTCTGTGCGACGTTTTCTCTCCCTTCAGGCAACTGACAAGCTCCTTGTTTGAAAATCTGAGTTGATGAATCACCAAAGGTGTTGCATTGTACTGTGTGTAAGCAGCTTGTGGAGACTGAGACTGTAGCATTGCTCACTTTTGTTTTTGTTTTTTATTCAAATTTCTGAGAAATGAAGAAGCTTAATAACAAGCTTAATCCCAGTTTTGGAGAAGCATTGCTCATCAGTACAAGATAATCAGCTCACGTGAAGATGTTCCAGAATTGATATCAGAGAGCTAATTCAAACCCTACGACGATAGATGCCATGAATTCTAAATTGAAATTCTATGTCTAATGCCTTTAACCCATTACAACTTACCATGGAAAATCCCTTCCGATTCGCCTCTACCCCTTAGGGAAGTAAAGCTGCTATTCTTATTTGCTCCAAGATACATGTGACTCCAGACGCACAGAAACTGGATTGGTTGTTGCAGGTCAGTTATCTCAACCTCAGGACCTCACTTCAGGAATTATTTATGGTTCTGTTCGTTAATAAATGTCCAGAGTTCAGCCGCATTCTTAACTCCTCAACTCCTGAAGCATTCCATTTCACAATGCAGCAGAATTCTGGCAATGTGAAGGCCTGGGCAGACAAGTGAAATTAATTTCACACATCCTGATTAAGATAATTTAATCAATACCTCTGGAAATTCAATGGTGTTGCCATTACCTAGTCTTCAACGATCAACAATCTGGGAGTTACTATTAATCCCAAAATGAACTGTCCTCCCTACATAAATAATGTGGCTACAAGAAAACCGCCATCAGTCATGGGATTTCTGACTCCAATCGCTTCTCTAATACTGAGAAGGATCACGTCAAGTGTGTGATGGAATACTCCCCAATTGACTGAAAAAATATATCGACAACATACCTCAAGATTTTGGACAGCGCCATTATGAAACATTCGTACAAAAAAAATAATGCTGCGGACATTTAATAACTGAAATGAAACTAGAAAGTGCTGGAGAAGTTCAGCAAGTCTAACAGCATACTTGGAGAGAAATACAGTTAACTTTTTGAGGCCAAAATGACTCTTCTTCAGAACAGCACTGAAGAGAGGACATGTAGGACAAGAAACATTACTTCTCTGACACTTTTCACAGTTGCTACCAGGTCGGCTGAGTTTCTTCAGAACGTTCCACTCCATGGCAGTTAAGTCAGTTCGATTGGCATTTTATGTATAATTTCAGTCCATTCACCACTGTCGCAGCTTTTTGATTCATCAACAATTTCCATTTGACAGCACACTCCAACTCTTGTGCTACTATCGTCCTAAAGGCAAAGGAAGTTAACGAATGGGAAAATCATTATCTGTATGTTCCCTTCCAAGCTACTAAACATCACAATTGGACAGGTATTCCTTCAGTCAGTCCTTCACTGTCCCAGTGGATCAGAGGGTTGCTCTCCTCCCCCACTTCAAAACATCCAAATAGTTTAATTAACTCTTCAAATAAACTTTGTCAAACTCAATTGTTAGAAGGCCAACACTTGCTGGGAGGTGAGAAAACTTTCACAAAAATGTAACGCTTAAGCTACAGTGTTGAGAGGAGCAGTTTGGAAATATGTATCCCTGTGTTCTTGCGGCAGATTCATGTAATCAGATATTTGAGATAGGCTGAGCCAGCAACTTGCCATGAATAGAAATGTTGAATTTGGTGATGCATTCTCACTGGAGGTATTTTCCAGCCATGATTCGGTTTCAAGTAAATTTGCACAGTCGTCAATTCCAATTCAGAAAGACACTTGCCAGTTAACTTTGCCACAGATAATCAGCGTGAATCCATCATTCGCCATTTTACTAGCAAGCTGCTGAGTTGTACCATGCCTTACGCTGTTAAAATATCGACGTTATGAAATAGAATCATACCATCCCTACAGTGTGGAAACAGGTCATTAGGCCCAACAAGTTCACACGCAACCTCTAAGGAGTATTCCACCCACAGCAATTTCCCTTCCCTATTACTTTGCACTGCTCCTGACCAACACATTCTGGAGAACGAGGTACAATTTAGCATATCCAATTTATCTAACCTGCATATCTTTGGACTGTAGTAGGAAACTGGAGCAACCCGAAGAAACCCATGCAGACACAGGGAGAATATGCGAACTCTAAACGGTCGCCTGAGGCTGGAATCGAATCCAGGTCCTTCATGCTGTAAGGCAGCAGTGCTAACCAACGAATCACGAAAGCTAACTTCAAACCTTAGTGGAGCCATTCTTCCGAATAGACCGATATCAAAGACATACACGTCTCCATAGCCATTTTGCAGCAAAAGGTAGACATAAGTAGACTAGACATACTCCAGCACGTGGCTGAAGGTGATCAGTTAGAGGATAGATGTTTTATCATCATTTATGAGCAGCTGACTAAGCTGCGCTACTTAAAGGCTGTAGCAGGAAGTCCTCAATCAAATATGTTCTTCTTACCATTCGTCCTGCTAAGACTGCGGTATTTATCTTCATTTAGGCTATGTTCTATATTTTCGGTTACACCATTCTCCTGTTAGAAGGGATCTCCCGAGATTTTATTCAATGACGTTGCCTGTTTCAAGGTTTGAAAGGCTCTCAGATACTGCCAAAACCTCTTCAAGAGGCTTCCCCTCCCAGAATCAGCTCTTGCCTTCGAACCTCCCCTCATTGTCAGTCCGACTCCATAGAAACTAACTGGAGACAAATACATGTATGATGTCACCGAACAGGCCATCACCGCGCTTCACCCTCTCCCAGGGAGCAGCACGGCTCAGCGATGGTGATCGATGCCTTCCAAATCCACTTGGGATGATGGGAAGGGTGGTTGTCATCTACCTATCCACGATCAAAATGAACCTGAATCTGAGAAGTTACCATTCCAATCAGTTTGAAGTATATACATTAAATGTAGATAAATGAGACTAATTCGACTGTTTATGATATAGATTAAGAAACACAAGATTTTATCTTAATGGTAAAAAGCTGTGATTTCCGAAGCGTGAACACTGAATGCAAAACTTTAAATTGCGTAAGTGCAGACTTCGAGGTGTAGTTCCTGTGTGAGAATTGGAATATCGTTTGCAGACATTCAAAACGACACCTGGAAACATTATTTATCTTTCGGACTGCCTGGAAAATCGCACGATCGCAATAATTTTCGTAAAATCCCAATTGTGTGGAAGTAGGCCGTTCAGTCTATCAAATCCACACCAAAGCAGTGAAGATTATCCCAACAAAAACCACTTCCTAATCGATCCTCTTCCAGTTTCTCACAGCGAAATAACCTGACGTCCACATACCTGGACAAGTTGGGTATTTTTCCATTTGGCAATCCACCGAAACTACACAGCTTTCATAATGTGGGAGGAAAACTCACGCACACATGGGAGGAGTACAAGCACCATACAGACAGTCGCCACAGGCTGGAATTGAACTGGGTCCCTGGCACCGTGTGGTAGAAGTGCAAAGCATGTTTATTCTTCCGTCAGCTCACTGGGTTCAGGATAAATGACATTTAAACAACTCAGACAAAGCTCTGAAGCATATATCGTCCCTTGAAGTATGTTTTTCTTTGACATTGAACCACATTCCAAAGTACATACATTGCAAAAGAAACGCTTGAACCTTAAGATTTCATCACGAACAACAACAAGTTCAGAATTACATGAGGCAACAGGAGTAAATGAGCTTGAACAGAGTGTAGAGGGGACAGTGCGTGTGGTGGTATTTCCGTGTACGTGCTGTGGAGGTTGCGGTTTTGGACTGCGATGGACCAATTCAGAAATCACACCAGGTTATAGATGCACATGTTTATTTGAAATAACAAGATAAAGGACCAGAGCACTTTCGTTAGGTGAAGTGGGATGGAATAACACAGAACACTGAATTTAAGGGAAGAGAGATCAAGGGCAGACAGATCAAAATATCAGGCAAATTGTGGGCGCGGAGTGTGAAAGACTTAGTCTCTGCAAGTGAACAAGAGTGTCTCACAGTGTGAGTAATGTGTCAATAACTGCGTGCCAACAGAATGGATGACCGATGATCCAACAAAGTGAGGCAGAGAGATAATTACAAACCGTTAAAATAAAGTCGTACTGGAGACAGGTCAAGGCACTGGAATGACATGGAACAGAAACAGAAGCAACTGGAAAACCACTCCACAACAACAACACCAGAGGAAGGGTCACCAGTTCCGAAACATTAACTCTCATGTTCCTCCACAGATGTCCCCAGACCTGCGAAACACCTGCCCCCTTCGCCATGATGCCCCAGTCCCGTTCCCCCACCCCGCCCAGTAACCCTTGCCCTTGCTCCTGGTTTACAGCATTCCCAGTTCTTCTGATTTTTATTTGGCTAGATTCGCATGCCGCGAGTTTGACCGAATTATCAGTTAGCCAATATTGAACAAAGTGATTAAGGTAGAGACACAATAACAACTTGTCACGGGGATGGTGTGAAAACAGAATAATAAGGAAGATTTCACAGATACAGAACAGTGTGGTGGGTCACATGTGGTGTGACATTAACCGAATATCATGGTTGATGCCATCACCCCAACGAAGGCAGTTGGCGATCCAATTCTGTTTGGCGATTTTGCGTTGTTGTGTACCTCGAAAGCCGCCTTGGCCGACATTTAGTCGAAGATTGAAAACCAAATGTCCTTGATTGCTGAACTCTTCCCCGACTGGGTGTGAATTATGCTGTCTCGCAATTGTTATGCCGTTACTATTCATCCATTGGCACACCATCTGCATGGTCTCGCCAATATACCATTACTGGGTATCTTGTGGCATCTTGTGGTATCATTGCCTGCTGCATATGTGACAAACAACATTGCCTGAGTCACATGAGTACCTGTCGTGTACGTGGTGGGTAGTGTACCAACGGGTGATGTTAGTGTCCATGTTTTGCGAAGGTTGCGAAGGCATGGTGCTGTGGTGTTGTGGTTAATGCTATGTGAAGGCTGAGTAGTTTACTGTAAACGGTCGTATGTTATAATTTTGCTGGGTGTTTGAAGGTGAGAATTGAAGTCATGGGGATGTTCTTAGTGAGATGATCATCATCATCGGTGACATGCTGAATCCTGTGAAGAACGTGCTGAACTCCAGGAAAGTACTGACGATGAAAGATACTCTATTAGTCGCATCCTCTGTCTGTCTTCTGACGAGTTCACAGCAGATTTTCACTGTGGCACACCGGAACTGGCGATCAATCAGTTCAACATGTACCCCATTATCATGAGGATATCCTTCAAAATCTTTAGGTGTCTGTCGCATTATTCCTAATCTAAGCGGTTCCTATGCAGGTGAAGCGCTTGTCTTTACGGTATGGCTTCTTTAATATATTTAGGGTGGAAGCTGGAGAAGTGCAGTATCGTGCAGTTATCCTTGGGCTTGCGGTGGAGTGAGATGCTGAGGTGTTATTTCTTAATTTTGGTTTGTGGTGGGTTTGGCTGTATAATCCTTATAAATGGAATAGGCATTCAGTGAAAACCACGAACAGAAATACCAGGACAATCTCAGCAGATCTTACAGCGTCTATTCAGAGAGAATCAGAGACAAATATTTCAAAACTTCATCAGAACTCGGTAATCTCCCACAGGCACTGCCAAACTGGTTAGTTTCGACAGCAGTTTCTGTTTTTGCTTCAGATTCCCAGAATCCGCAGTTCTTTACATTAACCATTAAAGCAATGCAGAAACTTTTTTTTATCGTTCGTCATACCAAATGTTTCTGTTTGGAAAACATTTTCCCGACCCCATCAGAAACACGAAACGGTGCTGCACAGAAAACAGATGCAGTAAGAACATCAATCGCTGTCGCCCTGGCGCTATTGAACCAGTAATATTTCAGTTAACAGTCGAATGAGCTGATACTTCCAACCTAACATCTTGGACGATCCTCGAAAGCAGTCTGTGATTGACCTCCCACTTCAGGCTGCCATTCCCAGAACGACAACTGTCCTCGATCAGTTTTACTTTTCCGAAATAAAGACTGGGACATTCATAATAGCGACATGGGAACAGTCTGATCCCATCCACGACAGACACACCCATGTCATTGGAAACCAGCTCTGCTCCAATCGGGAACATCTATCTTCGAACCTCTCAGTATCTTGTGTGAAATCAGTATTTTCTTTGTCCCAGTGTCCATATAAGGTTTGTATTCCTCATATACAAGACCGAGAATTACTTCAATGTCTCCAATCAGTTCTTGTCCTGAGAACATCAGAATCAATGTCCCGTCCACTTAAAGAATGGGAAGTTGTCCTGACTGTTTCCGATCAGTCTGACAGTTCACCCTTCTTCATTCTCCTCTGAGTCCTTTTCCCTAAGGGTTTCTGAAGATTCACAAAGCTGGAGACTGGGTGACGTGTTTTGCCTTCTTAACATTTTTTCACCTGACAAGTGACAATATTTTCCCAAATTCTGTTCACAATCGTCTGTATTTCACCATGTCCAGGGATGAGAAGTCCCGTTTTGTGGAGGGATTCCCGATGTTGGTGAGCTTCGCTTAGGAGTAAAGATGGATTGTCAGCAATTTCCTGCGGCTATTTATAATGATGGGAAAATGAGTGGTGGGGATTGGCTCTTCGACGAGCGGGGGGAAGTGTTGCCACTCACCAGAGTTAGTCAATGGAGGACAGCGGTAAAAGGAATCTATTCAAAAGCAGCACTTCTGCACAGTACATTCAAAGAATACTGCAAAATCTCGATGGGTCTGGCAGTAACTGTGAAAAGAGAAACGGAGTTAATGTTTGAAGTGTGTTGCATTTTTGATTAATAACTTGAGTTTGCTAAGTCTAATCAACTGACTGGTCTTGTTTGTTGAGACGAGATTTCTGAACTGTGAGTGAAAACTCGTCCTGCATTACATCACTGAATACTGAACCAGCAGAATTCGAACCTGCGGAGGGAAGCTCCAATGGATTTCTAATCCATCACCTGTATCACGCGGCCATGACTACACAGTGCAATGCTGTCTTAATATATCTTATGTAATGGAAAGTTCCAAACTGAAACACCATGATTTGGCTTTTCTTGGCACCCCAGCATCCTCCTCCTTTCGAAAGCAAGAGAGTGTGACAGCGAATACTGGTGTTTCAGGTTGGAACTTTCCATTACATAAGACATACTAAGAGAGCATTGCGCGCGTGTCGTCATGGCCGCATCAATTTGAATTGCACACATATTGATGAGAGATAAAGTGGATGGGTAGGATCCATTTTCATGCGCAGAGAGGTGAATAAACACAGCACTGGATCGCGAAAGAAAAATGTCCTTTCAGTAGGGGGCACGGTGGCACAGTGGTTAACACTGCTGGCTGACAGCGCCAGAGACCCGTGTTCAATTGCGGCCGCAGGCGACTGACTGTGTGGAGTTTGCACGCTCTCCCCGTGTCTGTGTGTGTTTCCTCCGCGTGCTCCGGTTTCCTCCCACAGTCCAAAGATATGCAGGTCAGGTCAGGCGAATTGGCCATGTTAAATTGCCCGTAGTGTTAAGTAAGGGGTAAATGTAGGGGTATGGGTGGGTTGTGCTTCGGCGCGGCGGTGTGGACTTGTTAGCCCGAAGGGCCTGTTTCCCCACTGTAAGTAATCTAATTTGTCTAGCCCTATTCACTGCCAGTAGAATTACTCTCATTGAAGTCTTCTTGAAAAAATTCACCACTGGCAAATCTGATGTGCAAATTAGGTCTACTATTTTTAATCAGAGGTCAAAATCTGAAAATGTTTCAAATACACGGAGCGGCACTGGACTTCATGGACTTATTCTGCTCTGATGTACACCCCCGAGAAATTGGGACGAGAGTGCGTTCTCACAGCTGAAGGGATCAAACATTTAAGAAAATGATAAGGAGGATATTCACTCTTTCAGAGGGTAGCAAATCCGTGGGTTTCCTAAGAACAGAGGGCTGTGAAGGCGAGGTGTATTCAAGGCTGTGATAGACAGACATGGAGCATCACGGAAATGAGGATAAAAACGGGGGTTGAGAATTAACCAAATCAGCCATGATCTCATTGAATGTTGTCGCAGACTTGATCGGCTAAATTGCTTCCATCTGCTCTCATATCTTTGCCGGCATTTGGAAGATACCGGACACCATTTTAAAAGAAGAAAAGCACAACTTTAGGGAGAGGTGGTTGCAATCAAACTGAATCAAAATTAGTTATTGAGCGAAAAATCACACTTGGCATGTTTCCAGATTTCTTTGCTAGCATGACGAACAGAGTTGATCAAGGTCGTCTGATTGTACTTGGGCATGAAACAAACAAAGATTAGTGACATAATCTTCATTTTCTTTATGTCAAAAGTAATATCTTTCCTGATGGTCACAACAAAGGAGATGGTTTCCAAGAAAAGACAGATACTAAGTCAGCTGTAAACTAATCGATGACCAAAATATGGCTCGCGTTGTTCTCTGGGACAGATATGATTTACTGATTATTGTCATCCAAACTTTTTTATTTACCATTGAACCGTGAGTGGGAGATGGGAAACTAAGATCACCCGTAACTATTGCCATCTTTTATCACTCACATGTAGTATTTTTTTCTTGTACGTAGTGGTGACTGCGAGTGCACTTGTAAACTGCACCTGCGGATGACTTCTTTCCTCACTGGTCCTCATTTCTCCACAAACACGTTTTACATCCTTATCTCCTGAATCAAAGTAATATGCAACCAATTGATAAATGTCACTAATACCTTGGCATTTCACACGCCTCCGTTTGTCACCTTCCAATGTAAATTAATAATTTGCCGTGTTGCAATTGCACACAATAAGAGATAACAAAATACAGGGAGGTGTACCAGATTTGCAAACGCACGCTATTGAAGCTAAAACGCAGGTTTCTGCCCAAAATACGATCACAGAAGCATGCACCGAACCGTCAGGAAGCACACAATAAGTCCAGTTCCATAGGGCATGACAGGAACAGCACCAGAAAAACCACCAAATTCCTTCTCTCGGCTAAAATTTTGGATGTACATCTCAATGAGCAATCGAGTTTTACATATGTTCTCACAGTAGTTACAACACAAGGAATTAACCAGTGCTACAGACGGTCCAAGCCCCTGAATCAGAAACACTCAATGCCCTACATACAACTACAAGAACATCTGCCCGTGTCGTATACGGGCTGGCTGAAGTTCATGATTGCAGCTCGCTAGTTGTCCGACTGTTTCTCCGATATAGTGTTTCGTGCAGTCCCTACGTGGAATCTTGACAACCACATTTGTCCTGCACAAGATGGGCATTGGATATTGTTTTCTGGTGAGCTTTCCCTCAGCGAGGTTTTGGTTTATGTGCTGTCGTAAATCCGTGTGTTCAGAGGAGTCTGGCTATCAGTTTCCAGAAATTTATTTTATTAAAGTGAAGCATGGTGTTTCAATTGCTTTATGGCATATCCTAGTTGACAAATTAGTGTGCCAGACATCTGGGAATGCAGTTGTGGGATACATATTCTTGGCAAAGAATTTGTGTGGCCGTCACTAATTGCCACGGCCAGCTGTCCCGAGTAGCTATACGTACAGACAGAGAGCATCCTCGAGAGCAGCACAACAGTAATAGAGCATGGCAATCAGAAGGCAGCCAGAGATTTTCCAGAAGCAGGGCACCCATCCATGGATTCCATCAATAAACACATTGATCAGGATCCAATCTGCAACACCAACAACTGGACCCAGCGGCACTGAAACTAAATCAATTCCAACCACCACAGGAGAGTAGGCTTCACAACAGGCTCTGCAACCCTGAGGATTGTACCTAGAACTGTGAGGATCCCACTTCCCAGCACCGCAAAACGTTCCAACAACATCTCCATGAAGCACACGAGCTTCGCATCTTTCTGCTCCAAAGCACTCCAATTTTTCACAGCGGAGAATTGTACACTGAACTCCCGCGTGCAAGGTGAGGATGCCAAATCCAACACGATCAATAATGGCAGTGAGAGCGAGGGCAACAATTTCCATTGTCATATGGACAGCCACAAACACTCCCTTTGAAAGGTACCTTTAAATATGAAAGTCTGTGCAGCAGTATAATCGGGGAATCAAGTAGCCTGCACTGGGTATTCATATTTCAGACAATTTCCTTTGTTCACCGTTTTCACTGAAAGTGAATGGATATTACTATTTCATTGCTGATATGAAACCAGATTCTGCATTGTATCTGCTCGTCGTTTTTGTTGTTGCAGTGGCGAAAAGGTTGGCAACCGCGATGAGAAATGTTTTTTTGTATTTCTCTCATTTCCTTCATTACTGTCCTGGTGAAGGGGGCTGGTGATTGGTCCTCTCGATCAGATGGAAACATCAGCGCATTGTTGACCTAATTTCATCACGAGTGCAATTGGTAAACTTCATTGCTGTTCCGTTTTGTTTTATGTTTGTTGAGCACTTCCTGTGACTTGGCAATGCACTAATTCTCCAGTATGTCCTGAATTGCCTCGCTGCCGTTTCTCTGAGCAGTTCATGACATAATCGGCTTGCACTGCAGCAAAGGCAGCATGCATGCTTCGGTGTGTCTTCTGTTCCACATGAAGAGCTGTCAGTTTCTGGATTCGTTGGAGAGCTGAGGGGGGTAACATTATCCGTGCGGTATTATTCTTCACCCAAACCCTTTGATGGCAAAGTTGGGAAGGTGCTAAACGAATGGTCATTGGCAGCAAAAGTCCGGAAAGACCCTCATCGCTGGGTCAACTCGTCCCATCCACCCTCCAGAAATATAGGCAAACACGCTGACTGCGTAGCAAACAGAGTGCATTCTTTTGCAAATGGTCCATTAAAACTGGTGTCAGCTGCGGGAGCACATCAAAGATTCCGAGCATGGAAATAGACCCTACAATCGAACCTGTCCCTGCTGAACAGATAACCGAAATTAATTGAACCATATTTGCCAAAATGTGTTCCGTATCTCTCCGAACGCTTCCTGTGTATATACCCATTCGAATGCCGTTGAATTTGCCTTAAATGTGTCAAATCATTCTGCACACACAAAAATGTCTGAGTGAACTCGCTGAGTTTCTGCATGACACCATGACCAAACTTTTGGACAAAGTTGGAAACTGCGACTAGAATAGATGGCTCTCTGATTAGCCGCAATGCACAATGGGTGGAATGGCCTTTTCCCACTTTGTAAATCTTAGAAGACAAGTAGAAAATAATCTGCAACGAAAATGTTCAGAAAGGGTGTTTTATTTACACCAAATACGATCGTATCGATCGCCTTGTCTTGTTATTTACTTGTGAGGATTCTGTGCTCTCAGCACCGTGGCCCAGATCGTGGAATGGTTTTATTGTTCAGCAAACATATCGGTGTACCAGTAATTCTGCCGATTTTCTGATGCGAGCAAGTCATTGTTTTTTCCCCAAAACATTATGAAGGCTGCAAATCTGATCCAAAAACGAAAATTGTTTGCGGAACTCAGCAAGACTGGCAACAGAAACGTCGATTCTCCTGCTCCTCGGATGCTGCCTGATCTGCTGTGCTTTTCCAGCATCACTCTGATCTAAAATCTGGTTTCCAGCATCAGCAGTGCTCACTTTTGACTAGTTACTTCGGTGTCTCTGGTTCCCAATTCAAGAACTCCATCTCTCGCGATTTCATGTCTGTACATCCATGCTGAGGAGTTGAGAAGTGAAGGAAAGTAACTCACCCCATCCATCTCTGGGGGAATTAGGGACTGAAAGTGAATCGTATCACATTGAAGTATATCTAGATGCGACTTAATCTCTATATTTTATTGGGAACCATTTCTTTCATTGTAACCATCAGGAAAGACCCTTTCGTTTGCCACAAAAAGAAATGAATATGTCACTAACCTATGTTTGCTTCAGGTCCAAAAATACTCAGATCAATAGCTCCCTTGCTGACCTCTGCTGGTCATGTTCGCAAAGAGGTCTAGCAAATTGCCAAGTGTGATTTTCCTGTTAATAAATAATTTTGACTCAGTTTGGCTGCAAATATCTTTTCCTACCTTTGTGCTTTTCTTTTTTTTTACATTGGTGTCTCGCACCTTACAAATGACAGCAAAGGTATGAAAGGAGATGGAAACATTTCCCTCATCAAGTCAGCGACAGCTTTCAATGAGATCACGGCTGATTTGGTCAATGCTCAGGGCCGCTGAGCTCTTTGTAGTCATGGCCGAGTGGTTAAGGCGATAGATTAGAAATTCTTTGGGGTTTCCCCACGTAGGTTCGAATCCTACTGACTACGTTATGAATGCTTTCCTGCTGGAACAATTTTTGCTCAAAAATCAGAAAACCTATTTTGCAAACCAGGCCGGTAATTTGATTAGACTTGGGAAGCTCGAGTTTTTCATCAGAAATGTTCCATATTTAAAGCGTTATCTCTCTTTGTCTTTCCAGATACACTGCTCGACACATCGGGTATCTGCAGCTGTTATTGAACGTCCTGAGCAGAAGTGCTGCTTTTCATGAGATTCCTTTAATCCCTGTCCACTGTTCTCTGACTCGGGTCAGTGGCAACACTTCCTCCTGTTCGTCAAAGTGCTCATTCCCCACCGCTCCCTCTCCCATCATTACAAACAACCGCAGGAAATCGCCACTTAACCATCTTTGTTCCAAAGTGAAACTCACCAACCTCGGGAATCTCTCCACCAAACGGGATTCTTATCCATGGTCATGGTGCAAGCCAGAGGATTGTGAAGAGATACTGTGAAAATATTGTCAGTTGGCAGTTGGAAAAATGTTTAGGAAGCAAACCATATAATTTAGACTCCAGCTTTGGAAATCTTGAGAAACTCTTTGGGAAATGGAATCAGAGGAGAATGAAGAAGCGTTAAATATCGGACCGAGTAGAGGACGCGACATTGACTCTGATGTTGTCGGGACAGGAACTGATCTGAGACATTGAAAGAATTCTCGTTCCCGTACGTGAGGAATACAAACTTCATCTGGACTCTGGGACAATGAAAAACTCTGGAACACTCAAGACAATGATGTGTTTCTGTTCGCCGAGCTGGAAGTTTTTGTTGGAAACGTTTCGGCCCCTGTATAGGTGGCATCCTCAGTGCTTGGGAGCCTCCTGTGAAGCGCTTCTGTGGTGTTTCCTGCGGCATTTATAGTGGCCTGTCCTTGCCGCTTCCTGTTGTCAGTTTCAGCTCTCCGCTGCAGTGGCTTGTATATTGGGTCCAAGTCGATGTGTTTGTTGATGGAGTTTGTGGATGAGTGCCATGCTTCTGGGAATTCCCTGGCTGTTCTTTGTTTGGCTTGCCCTATAATAGTAGTGTTGTCCCACTCGAATTCATGTTGCTTGTCGTCTGTGTGTGTGGCGACTACGCATAGTTGGTCGCTTCGTTTCGTGGCGAGTTAATGTTCCTGGATGCGGATCGTTAGCTGTCTTCCTGTTTGTCCTATATAGTGTTTGTGCAGTCCTTGCATGGGATTTTGGAAACTCCATTAGTTTTGCTCATGTTGGGTATCGCGTCCTTAGTTCTGGTAAGCTGTTGTCTGAGTGTGGCTGTTGGTTTGTGTGCTGTTAAGAGTCCTAGTGGTCGCAGTAGTCTGGCTGTCAGTTCGGAGATGTTCTTGATGTGTGGTAGTGTGGCTAGTCCTTTGGGTTGTGGCATGTCCTCATTCCGTGGTCTATCCCTTAGGCATCTGTTGATAAAATTGCGAGGATATCCGTTTTCGGCGAATACCTTGTATCGGTGTTCCTCTTCCTCTTTTTGCAGTTCTGGTGTGCTGCAGTGTGTTGTGCCCCTTTTGAATAGTGTCTTGATGCAAGTTCGTTTGTGTATGTTGGGGTGGTTGCTCTCATAATTCAGGACTTGGTCTGTGTGTGTGGCTTTCCTGTGTACCTTTGTGGCGAATTCTCCGTTAGGTGTTCTCTGTACCATCACGTCTAGGAATGGGAGTTGGTTGTCCTTTTCTTCCTCTCTGGTGAATCGGATTCCTGTGAGTGTGGAGTTGATGATCCTGTGTGTTTTCTCTATTTCCGTGTTTTTAATTATTACAAAGGTGTCATCCACGTATCTGAACCAGTGTTTGGGTTGAATTTGCGGTAAGACTGCTCTAACCTTTGCATTACTGCTTCTGCTATGAGTCCCGAGATTGGTGAGCCCATGGGTGTTCCGTTGATTTGTTCGTATATCTGGTTGTTGAATGTGAAGTGTGTTGTGAGGCACAAGTCCCAAGATTTAGGAAGATGAGGTAAGATTTAGGAAAGGTAGAATGGGGTAGGAAACTGCAGGGGGTGAGCATATTAAAATGTGGAGCTTATTCAAGGAAAAGCTCCTGTGTGTCCTAGATAAGTATGTACCTGTCAGGCAGCGAGGAAGATATAGAACGAGTGAGCCGTGGTTTACAAAGGAAGTGGAATCCCTGGTCAAGAAGAACAAGAAGTCTTATGTTAGGACAAAATGTGAAAACTCAGTTAGAGCGCTCGAGGGTTCCAACGATATCAGGAAAGATCGAAACAGAGCTGAGAAGAGCCAGGAGGAGACATGTGAATTTGTTGGCAGATAGGATCAGGGTTAACCCTAAGGTTTTCCATAGGTATGTCAGGATTAAAAGAATGACGAGAGTTAATTTGGGACAATCAAGGATAATAATGGGAAGTTGTGTGTGGAGTCAGAGGAGATAGGGGAAGCACTACATAAATATTTTTCGACAGTGTTCGCTATAGAAAATGAAAATGTTGGCGAGGAAGATTCTGAGATACTTGCTTCCAGAGTACTAGAGATTGAGGTTCACAAGGATTAGGTGATAGAAATACTGCAGAGTGTGATAACAGACAAGTCTCCTGGGCTGGATGGGATCTGTCCTAGTATCCTCTGGGAAGCAAGGGAAGAGATTGATGAGCCTTTGGCATCGATCGTCAAATCATCGTTGTCTACAGGAATAGTTCCTGTGGAATGGAATATAGCATATGTTGTTGCCGTGTTCAAAAAGTGTCGTAGAGACAACCCTGGTAATTACAGACCAGTGAGTCTCACTGCAGTTGTTGGTAATGTGTTGGAAAAGGTTATTATAGGTAGGATTTATGACCATCTAGAAAAGAATAATCTGATCAGGGACAGTCAGCACGGTTTTGTGATGGGTATGCCTTGCCTAACGAATCTTATTGACTTTTTTGACAAAGTGACCAAACAGGGAGATGACAGTAAACCGGTTGATGTGGTGTATATGGGTTTCAGAAAGTTGTTCGATAAGGTTCCCCACAATGGAATGGAATTGTGGGAGAGATTGCAGCTTTGATCAGTAATTGGCTTGCCAATAGAAAACAGTGTTGTAGTTGATGGAACATGTTCTTCTTGGTGTCCAGGTACTGGCGGCGTACCACAAGGGTCGGTATTAGGTCCACTGCTGTTACATGAGATCTAACCTTGCCAATCAGTCTCCCATGGGGAACATTGTTGAACGCCTTACTGAAGTCCATATAGATCACATTTACTGCTCTGCCCTCATCAATCTTCTTTGTTACTTCTTCAAAAAACTCAATCAAATTTGTGAGACATGATTTCCCACGCACAAAGCCATGTTAACTGTCCCGAATCAGTCCTTGTCTTTCCAAATACATGTACATTCTGTTCCTCAGGATTCCCTCCAACAATTGGAGTATTCTTGGCAGATGCAGTTTCATGTCGGGAATGCGAGGTCATATACTTTGTTGGGAAGAATCAAAAGACACGCTACTATTAAAATCGATAGAAACGCAAAAGATGTGCAGTGCAGAGGAGTCTCACTGTTCTTGTACATGAAACGAACAAAGGTTAATCACAAATTTATTTCTTGCTGGCAAAAGAAAGCTTTTTCTGATGCTCACAATTAAAGAGATGGTTTCCAAGAAAATAGGAAAATTAAGTCACCAGTAGAGTAAGCAATTACCAAGATATCCCTCGTGATGTTTTATGGGACATGTGGGATGTTTTTGATTATGGTTCTCCAAACGATTTTACAATGGAACCGAGAGTTTTAGATGGGAAGTTAAGATCACGCATGACTATTGCCATTTTTGTCACTCACACACAATATTTTTTCCTTGTACGATTTATTTCGCTTTGTGGTTACTGCGAGTGGGCTTGTAAACTACACATGCTTGTGAGTTCATTCCTCACTGTTCCTCAACTCCAGCCAAACAGACTTTACATCCTTATTTACTGAATCAAGGTAATCTATAACCATTGCAGAGATGTCATTAAAACTTCAATATTTCACAGGCCTCTGTATATCATCTTACAATATTAATTGATCCTTTACTGTACTGCAGTTGCGCATAAGAAGAGAAAAATAGCATCGAGAATGGTGGACCTCCGCTTCACACACGTGTCCTTGAAGCGAAAATGCAGATTACTGCCCATAATACGATCGTGGAAGCATGTGCCAAACCCTCAGGAAACATAGAATAAGTGCAGTGCCACAGGGCATGTCAGGGACAGCAACAGAAAGACAACAGGAATGCTGCTATGAGCTCCTATTTTGGATATATTTCTCAATGAGCAATAGAGTGTTACATGTGTTCCATCAGGAGTTACCTCACACAAGGAAGTAACCAGTGCTGCAGACGGTCATATCATCCGAGTTCCAAGCCCTGGAATCAGAGACATTCAATATTCTGTGCATAACTGCAAGGAACAGCTGTCCGAGGCGTTTACAGTCCAGATGAAATTATGAATGCAGCTCTCTAGTTGTCAGCCTCTTTCTCCTATGTCGTGTTTCGTGCAGTCCCTGCGTGGAATCTCGTCAACCACGTTTGACCTGCACATGATGCATATTGGGCCTTGTTTTCTCGTGAGTTGTTGTCTGAGTGAGGCTCTCGGTTTCTGAGCTGTCATAAGTCCGAGTGTTCGGAGGAGTCTGGATATCGTTTTCCAGAATTTGTTTTTAATACAGGGAAGCATGATTTAATAATTACCTCAAAGCATATCCCCGTTGCGAACTTTGTGTGCCATGCATCTGCGAATGAAGGTGTGTGGATATTGGTTCTTGGCAAAGAATTTGTGTGGGCGTCAGTCCAGCAGTCCCTAGTAGCAATACGTACAAACGGCAAGGGCCACACATTCGACTAGAATAGCACAACAATAATAGGACAGGGCAAGCAGAAGACAGCCAGACAATTCCTGGAAGCAGGGCACTCATCCACGGATTCCATCCGTTGGACCCAATCTGCAATCCCAACAAACGGATGCAGCGGGAGTGAAACCAAATGAATTCGGACCAAAACATGAGAGCGGCGTTTCACAGGAACCTCTGCAGCGCTGATAATGTCACCCAGACAGGCGAGGAAAAGTCTGCAAACCATCTTCCTCGCGTCACAGAACTTTTCAACAAGAACTCCAGAAACATCCGAACTTCACATCTTTCTGCTCCAAAACAATCCGCTTTTCCACAACAGAGAATTGCACACTCAACTACCGCGTGTAAGATGAGAATACCAGCCCCTACACTACCAAGGGCGGCAGTAAGAGCGAGGGGAAACAGCTGCCACTGTCATTCCACAGCTACAAACGCTCTCTTTGAAAGGTACATTTTCGTATGAATGTCAGGGCAGCAGTAGAATATGGGAACTAAACAGCCTGCGCTATGTTTTCATATTCTGGACAATCTGAGTTGTTCACAGTTTTCCCTGAAAGTGAGTGGACGTCGTTATTTCACCGCTGTTGTGAAGCCAGATCCTGCACTAAATCTGCTCCCTCGTTTTTTGTTGTTGTGGCTAAAAGTTGGGCAATCGCAACGTAAAACTTTGTTATATTTCTCTCATTTCCTTCATTACTGTCCTGGTGAGGGAGGATGGAGATTAGCTCGCTCGATCAGATGGAGGCACCAGCGCATTGTTGAGCTAATTTAATCGAGAATATAATTGGTAATATTCACTTTGCATGGTACATTTTTCTGTTATGTTTTCTGTTACTTGAGCACTTTCTGTTACATGGCAATGCGCTAAATCTCCAGAATGTCGGGAAGCTCCGTTTAGAATTGCTTCGGTGCTATTTGTGTGAGCAGTTCTTGACACACACGTCTCGCACTGCCTCACAGACAGAAGTAATGAGTTTGTGTGTCTGATAATTACTCTGCCTTTTGAGTTTTGCACCTGGTCCACGTTAAGAGCTGTCAGTTTTTGGATTCACTGGAGAGTTGAGGGGACAACACGATTTGTGAGGTTTTTTTAGTCAACGAAATTATTTGATGGAGAACTTGGGAATGTGTCAAGGAGAATGGTCATTGTCTGTAAATGTCTGGAAAACATTCCTCTCTGTGTCATTTCAAAACATTACGCCTCAAGAAAAATAAAATTCAAACACGCTGACTTAGTAACAAACAGCATGCGTTTTTGCAAGTGGTCTATTGAAACTGTTGTCAGGTACTGGAGTGTCACAGAATTGCCGAGCACAGAAGCAAACCTTCCTATCCAACTTGCACCTACTGAACAGATGACCGTAACTAATCTAAACATATTTTTCAATATTTGTCCCTTATCTCTCCGAACACTTCCTTTCTGTATACCCATTTAGATGCCTTTGAAGTGTTGTGAGTGCACCAATCCCTGCCACTAAATGTGGCAATTTATTCCACACGCACAAAAATGTCTGTATTAAATCAAGTGTCGCTCACATCCCTTTCAAATTGTACTGCTCTCACATTAAAACTATGCTATCTCACTTTAAACTCGCGTGACTTCTGAAAAAAGTGCAGATTGACTATGTTCTCTGCTCGTCTACCTCATGATTTTGTAAACTTTTCCAAGGACATCCCTCAGGCCTGAAGCTCCAGGGAAAACTGTCGAAGAATATTCCGCTTCTCACTATTGCCCACACCGAGCAAACCTTTCAAATCGTTGTAAATATTATTTTTAATTATGCGGAGGTATTCATAGAAAGTGCCAGGGGAAATTGCCTGAACTGAGGCGATGCTGAAACATTAGTCTTGACAGGTTTGGCGCTGAGTTATCGTCAGGGAGCGTCGCTGAGTAGTTTAATGCAGGTAAAAAACAATGAATACAGATGCTGGAGACCAGATTCAGGATTAGTGGTGCTGAAGAGCGCAGCAGTTCAGGCAGCATCCGAGGAGCAGTAAAATCGACGTTTCGGGTGAAACCCTGTATTCCTGATGAAGGGCTTTTGCCTGAAACGTCGATTTTACTGCTCCTCGGATGCTGCCTGAACTGCTGTGCTCTTCCAGCACCACTAATCCAGAGAGGTTTCATGTGCTGGGTTTAGGGTCCAGTCTCTATTGCGTCGTGTGTTTGAAACCCAACTTTGCAATAGAACAACAGCAGGCAGCTTTTTATGAATGAACTACACAGGTCCTGATATTATTTTATGGGTGTATTTGTTACTCCTCGGGTCTCTCACCCTCTCTGCGATAAACACGGGTACATGAGCAACTGATTCTTAAAATAATGAGAACTACTGCTGTCCACATCCTCTCGAGCACTGTGCGTTTGGATGTGTACACGCACAATTTTGCTGCCAGTTGCTGTGTCTCAAATGGTCAGAGCATTTGGCTGAAATGTTGGTTCTCCTAGCCCAAAATGAGCACAGAGCTATACATCTCTATGACTCTATGACTCTAAGTATTGAGACCGACCATGTACTGACATACAACCTCGAGAACTCATCCATGATTGACCCTGAGTCCGCAGTGAGTGAAACGGTCACGTGCAGCAGAATGTGATCCCACTCTCTACAAGCCCCCGCTGCCAACAGAAAGGGGCTACTGCCGTTTCAATCAGCGGCTTCCTGCCCAGACCTGGGACACAGCTCATGGAAACTCCTTCCTCAGGTACGGCTGTTACCGTGTGAAAGGGTAAAAAATTCTAGTTCAAATTGGAAATGGCTTCAGAAGATTGTTCCTGTTTTTTAAAAAAATTATAATCAGAATTCCTGTCTCGAATATTAGAAGTGGTAAATTTTGTAGGCAGGTAGAACAAAGAAAATGTTGATGGTGATGACTCTGTCTCTTCAGCAGATTGGATTCCCTATACTCTAATCAGAAATGATTTGATTTCCTGAGGTATTTTCCCGATTGATTTGCAGTCTGCCAGATTGTCTGGGAATCACTTCGGCGACCTAAGGATCAGGGTCAAAATATGAAAATATTAACAGAGAATCGTAAATCCTGGGGCAAGGCGTAAATGGATTGTAATCGTTTGAAGGAATAAATCTGAGAATTGAAAGACTTTAATAATGTTACTTGCAATGGGGAGGAATGAACGAGATTTTTGAAAATTGCCGTGTCAGCAGAATTCAACTCAGTATGAAATGACAAATTAACCAACACCAGTCCTGTCCTGGCTCGCTCAGTCGGTAGAGTCTGAGACCTTTCATCTCAATGATGTGCGGTCGAGACCCATGCAGGGCGCTGTTGTTTGTTAATATGTTTGCCACTTTCCATTAATGTTGCAAGAGCGAATTCGCTCGCTGAGGCAGGTTTTGTTGAC
This sequence comes from Chiloscyllium plagiosum, assembly GCF_037043375.1. Classification (NCBI taxonomy): domain Eukaryota; kingdom Metazoa; phylum Chordata; class Chondrichthyes; order Orectolobiformes; family Hemiscylliidae; genus Chiloscyllium; species Chiloscyllium plagiosum. The sequence goes on along the minus strand of NW_028270180.1, from coordinate 71,001,646 downwards.
ACATTTTTTCCTCCGTTTTTGATCATCTCTTAGTTTCTGAGTGAAAACTGTCTCCACTGTACTGCAGGTGCAAGAGACAAGGTTATCAGTTCAGCCGAATATGCTTTAAACGATGTCCCTTCCAAAACGTGAGGTACCATTTCAAACGTGCCCCAACCAAAATGTCCAGAGACGTCGAATGCGAATGGCCACATGACAGTGACAGCTGCATGTCAAATGGTGCTGCAATAGAATTAACTGAATGAGAATGCTCTGATGGAAACCGAATGGAACTCTCCCTGAAATTTTCCCAATTCCCTCGGTAAATGATGCTGTTGTGCACCCATATGGGTTTACGTCATGAACAGCTTATTGACAGTAACATGGATGGGGGTGATGCAGGATAGTGAGGTTTCTGTGTGGGTCAGAAGTGATTTGTTCGAACAGGGAATTCAAACGTTCACAGAGCAGACATAGCTGGTCCAGGGTCACACTTCTCCCTTCTGTTTCAGTACCAACAAAAGAAATTGCGGGAAAATCTCAGCAGGTCTGGTAGAATCTTGGAAAGGAAAACCGAGTTCAGTATTCAAGACCAGTGACATTTATTTCTCCATGTCCATCTCCGTCTACCTTTTTATTGAATATCTCCTGACTCTCAACTTGATACTCAGTTTCTCTTTTATTACTCCGTCCCCAAACATTCTCCCAGTCTCAAAATTTAATAGCAGAACTGTTTCATCTCTCACCTCGCCAAGTTATCAGAGGAGGCCTTCGAAATGCACGATTAACTCTGTTTCTATTTCCTTAGATAATGGATGGCAAGAGACCAGAAGGCATCGGAGGACAGTTAGAGCTTTCAGCTCATCTGGTCTGCCGCCATTCGGTCATGACTCATATCGTTCCCAAACTAATTTTCAGCCTTCTATCTGTGATACTTTTAGCCCCGCTGAATTTAGGATCCAGTCTTTTTCCCAGAGTGCGAATGAAACCGTCCCAACCGTCTCCACATCTGCTGGCAGCTGTTACACCGTATCTGTGTGTGATCGAGCTCAATTTCAGTCCCACACAGCAAACACGTCTGTTCTGAGCAATGCAATCCCCGCTGCATGACAGATCGATCGCGTCTCTGACCCCACGGTTTTTCTGCGAGGCAGTAGTTAGCTCCTTCACCACCCACGGCAAGGACCGGTGCTTCAAAATGTGGGGACAAAGAACGATAGGCACAAGAGTTTGTACAGGTTAGGTCGAAAGGGTTATTGTGAACTTCAGTGGAGTCCCTGCTTCAGAGTCTGGGTTGGAATCGCCCAGGCCTGGATAAAATTCCAAGTCAGGAAATGAAGATTTATTTCTCCTCTTCTTGTGGCTAATCTGAATGAAAACCATTTTCTGCTTCCACAGAGAGCACAGACCCGGTTCTGCCAGAAGGAATCCACTGATTGATTGCATCCAACTGGAATCATAGAGACATAGAGATGTCCTGCAGGGAAACAGACCCTTCGTTCAAACCTGTTCATGCTTACCGGAAATCCCAACCCAATTTGGTCCCTCTTGCCAACACATAGCCCATATCCCTCCAAACCCAAATGGTACTTATATACCATTTCAAATGCCTCTTGAATGTTGCAATTGTACGAGCCTCCACCACATCCTCTGGCAGCCATGGCAGCACATACACGAATAAATTGTCACTGCAAATCCCCTCTCAGGATCTCACCTTTCTGAGCTGAAACTATCTCGCTATTCATTCAATGTCGCTATGTCTAATTCTTGGAACTCCCTCCCTATCGACATCATGGCTGTATCACTGTGTTGAGCACTTCGAGGACAAAGTAAAGTAACTTATCATCTCAATCTCTTGAGTAATTATGGTTGGGCAGTGAAGCCTATCCCAAAGAGTGACGTGCATTCTCCAGAATTTCGTTTGAAAAAGCTGCAGTTTCCAAGTGGACACCCGAAAGTGGTCCGGAACAAGTGTAAAGTTTCGAAGGGAAAGTAGGATAAACTGAAAGTCAATGATGACTGGGATGAATGAGGCAGAAAGTGAGTGAGGGGCTGTTGGTACAAGGATCAATGTCAGTGTCAATGATTTAGCCCTTCCTGCCCACTGTTAACACCGACGCACACACCACTCCTGGTAAATTCACCACAATTACCCTGGTCTCTTAGTATGAGTTTCCCTCTGTGCATATTCACGCGGTAAATCGGCCCCGAGAGGATGAACGCATATCGTTTATCCTGTCAGGTTAAAGAGGTGAAGGCATCAGTTTGAAATCAAAGCAAAAAGAGATTGCCTCTTCCTGTACATTTTCAGTGGAGAGTCGCCAGCTGTGAACTTCTTTCCTGCACAAGAGGACGTTGATATAAATTCTCATCGAGCAGCTTTGTTACAGAAAGGTGGTCTTGATAACTGTGAGCAAATACTTCATTAAATGCCCTTATTGCTTTGAAGAACAGTGTCTGTGGTTTCGTCAGTTTAAGCATATGGTAGTAACCAGGCGTTAATGGTGTCAAATGCTGTCAAATGCTGTTAAATGTTCTGTACATTGAAAGTTCATTGTTTAAACTTCTTGTAAAAGCCGTATTGTTTATCCAACATCGCGAAAGTGATGGATCAGCATGCTTTTTGTGTTTGAGCTCAGACCGTTGTTATTTCGTGCTACCAAGCCCTACCGCCTGATGTGGATCCATTCATCTATGTTCTATCCTGCTAATTCAACGCAGAGTTCTTTTTACTCTGTTCGACAAGGATTTGTCTATCTCTTCTACTATTATTCTCCGTCCGTCTTTTCAAGTTTTTTGGGAATAATGAAGAGACGCAGGAGACACTGCAGACTTGCAGGACGATGTTGTAATAATAACGCATCCAATGAGATAATTGCTCTCATTGTCTGCTGTCACCATTCATTGATTTTCGGCAAACGGCAATGGCATCATAGTAATCCTATAATTGGAGTGAAACTGCTTTTTTTATTCTGGTCTATTATGAATACTATTTAGAATTGTCAAAGCTCATTACGTTTTCAGTGAACAAATGTCACCTGATCTCAGACCTAAGTAACACAGACATTACTTGGAGACTATGAGTCCAGTTCTACACACTCTGGTCGGGGGGCGGGGGGCGGAGAAAGCCACGGAACAGCCTTCTATTTTAACACTTTTCCAAGAAAAGAAATGAAAAATGAGGGATATTGACAGACAGAGAGTGTGAGAATGTCGAAGAGAGTGAGATAGTACAGAGATACAAAGGGAGACAAACAGAAATTCTCCATTCACCATGGCTGCTCATCGACAGAAAGGAGAAGAAAAAGGTCATGAAGGCCAGCCTTTCACCAACTCAGGGCAACAGCAACAGTATTACAGCCGATAAAGGAATTTTGCATTTTTACAGATGACGTCTGTCAGTTAATGAGAGATTCTGGTAAGTATGCTGTTTCACGAAGTGAAATTGACAATTACCCAGGTAATAAAATAATAAAAAGCATAAGTAGCCTGAATCTCTGAGAGAAACATTAAATCTCTTTGTCTCCACAGATGCTGTCAGGCCTGCAGAGTTTCTCTGTCAATTTCTGTTGTTGATTCAGATTTCCAGGATTCGTACTTCTTTGTTTTATGCTAGTCTGAATCCTGTTTGTGACAATACTCGATTAATACAACATTCGCTGCTTTGGGAAGGTTGTCAACAACATAAACGGTCAGAGGAAATCCCCCATTGCTACAGCAGTGAGACCACTGAGTCATAGAACATAGAACATAGAAGAATACAGCGCAGTACAGGCCTTTTGGCCCTCGATGTTGCGCCGATCCAAGCCCACCTAACCTATACTAACCCACTATCCTCCATATACCTATCCAATGCCCGCTTAAATGCCCATAAAGAGGGAGAGTCCACCACTGCTACTGACAGGGCATTCCATGAACTTACGACTCGCTGAGTGAAGAACCTACCCCTAACTTCAGTCCTATATCTACCCCCCCCCTAAATTTAAAGCTATGCCCCCTTGTAATACCCGACTCCATACGCGGGAAAAGGTTCACACTGTCAACCCTATCTAACCCCATAATCATCTTGTACACCTCAATCAAGTCACCCCTAAACCTTCTTTTCTCTAATGAAAACAGCCCCAAGTGTCTCAGTCTTTCCTCATACGATCTTCCTTCCATACCAGGCAACATTCTGGTAAACCTCCTCTGCACCCGTTCCAGTGCCTCCACATCCTTCCTATAGTATGGCGACCAAAACTGCACACAATATTCCAGATGCGGCCGCACCAGAGTCTTATACAACTGCATCATGACCTCAGGACTCCGGAACTCAATTCCTCTCCCAATAAAAGCCAGTTCGCCATATGCCTTCCTCACCGCACTATTTACCTGGGTGGCAACTTTCAGAGATCTGTGTACATGGACACCAAGATCCCTCTGCTCATCCACACTACCAAGTATCCGACCGTTAGCCCAGTACCCCATCTTTTGGTTATTCTTCCCAAAGTGAATCACCTCACACTTAGCTACATTGAATTCCATTTGCCACCTTTCTGCCCAGCTCTGCAGCTTCTCTATATCTTGCTGTAACCTGCCACATCCTTCCTCACTGTCAACAACTCCTCCGACCTTCGTATCATCCGCAAACTTGCTCACCCAACCTTCTAACCCCTCTTCCAGGTCATTTATAAAAATGACAAAAAGCAATGGTCCCAAAACAGATCCTTGCGGAACACCGCTAGTGACGGCACTCCATGAAGAAACTTTGCCATCAACTACTACCCTCTGTCTTCTTCCATCCAGCCAATTCCTAATCCAAACCTCCAACTCACCCTCAATGCCATATCTCCGTATTTTCTGCAGTAGCCTACCATGGCGAACCTTATCAAACGCCTTACTAAAATCCATATATACCACATCTACCGCTTTCCCCTCATCAACCTCCTTCGTCACCTTTTCAAAGAATTCAATAAGGTTTGTGAGGCACGACCTGCCCTTCACAAAACCATGCTGACTATCCTTGATCACATTATTCCTATCCAGATGTGCATAAATCCTATCCCTTACAATTCTCTCTAAGACTTTGCCCACAATAGAAGTGAGACTCACCGGCCTGTAGTTACTAGGGTTATCCCTACTCTCCTTTTTGAACAAGGGAACCACATTTGCTATCCTCCAGTCTTCTGGCACTACTCCTGTAGACAAAGAGGACATAAAAATCAAGGCCAATGGCTCTGCAATCTCCTCCCTTGCTTCCCAGAGAATCCTAGGATAAATGCCATCAGGCCCAGGGGATTTATCTATTTTCACCTTTTCCAGGATTTCCAACACCTCCTCTCTACATACCTCAAAGCCATCCATTCTACTTATTTGTGACTCAGTATTCACATCGACGACAATGCCCTGTTCCTGAGTAAATACTGAAGAAAAGTATTCATTCAGTGTCTCCCCAATCTCTTCCGCCTCCACACGCAACTTCCCACTACTATCCTTGACTGGACCTATTCCTACCCTAGTCATTCTTTTATTCCTAACATACCGATAAAAAGCCTTAGGGTTTTCCCTAATCCTAACGACTAAGGACCTTTCATGTCCCCTCCTTGCTGTTCTTAGCTCTCTCTTCAGGTCCTTCCTGGCTACCCTATAACTCTCAATCGCCCCAATTGAACCTTCACGTCTCATCTTGAGATAGGCCGCCCTCTTCCATTTAACAAGGGATTCCAATTCCTTATTAAACCACGGCTCCCTCGCACGACCCTTTCCTCCCTGCCTGACAGGTACATAATTATCAAGGACACTCAATAGTTGCTCCTTGAACAAGCTCCACATATCATTTACACTCTTGCCTTGGAGTCTACTTTTCCAAGCCACACATCCTAAGTCATGCCTCACCGCATCATAATTTCCCTGACCCCAGCTATAACTCTTGCCCTGTAGTACACACTTATCCCTCTCCATCACGAGAGCAAAAATCACCGAATTATGGTCACTATCCCCAAAGTGCTCACCTACCTCTAATTCTAACACCTGGCCTGGTTCGTTACCCAGAACCAAATCCAGTATGGCCTCACCTCTTGTTGGCCTGTCTACATATTGTGTCAGGAAACTCTCCTGCACACATTGAACAAACACTGACCCATCTAACGAACTTGAGCTATAGCTTTCCCAATCAATATCAGGAAAGTTAAAGTCCCCCATAACAACACCCTATTACTGTCACTCATACAGTCCTTAACAGTAGACTTCCATGGAAAGTGAAATATGGCGCTGTAAGTTTTCTCAATGAATCCACTTTTGCTTTTTTCATTTGTGATCATTTTAGCTGCACATCAGTTTCTTTCTTTCTTCCATTTCTGTCAGCTTGGAAAAGGCCTTTCCGCCCATCTGCAGTGCGGGTTGTTGGACATTCATCTTTTCGAGTCCAGGAACTACTATTTCTTGGAGGACCTTCTGCACTGCATCTCGGGTGGGGTGGGTGCGAGGCTGTACCACTATATTCACCTGTCGATAGATATCGGAGAAGGGTCTATCTATTCCACACCACCAGGCTTCTTCATCGTTCTTCTGAATCTTGGTTATTATTACCCTTGCCATGGCACCTCCTTCATTGATAAAAGGAAAGCGATATCCCGTGTCAGGTGTACCTGTAGCCGTGGTGGATACTCCTTAGTGCCAGTAACTGGGTACACAAGGATCTCTGCGTAAATATTTATTGACTTATTTATAGTGGTCCTGGTTACCAAACGGGCATGGGTGGCATGTAAATGTCAACTTAACATCCTTGGTTAAGATTGCCGTCTGCAGTTGTATCCCAGACACTCCTGCCTTCACGACTCATCCTGCCATGCAGCCCCATATTTCTATGAGTCTTCTAATCACTACTTACACTTATTTGGATCCGGTGTTGTCCGATGTCTCCTCAAGGTCAGCTACACGGTTGCAATGGCTGGCGTGTATCAACGTGGCTCCTTCGCGATCTTAACAGCTGTCTGTGTTGCAGGGAGCCCTTGGAACGGTCCCAGCCAGCTCTTCGCCTTCATGCTTTTGCTCCTGATGTCTTTCACCACTATCCAGTCTACAGGTTCGTGATTGTGCATCTTCCCTTCTGCTGATTGGGGTAGTGCTGCCCTTCTTTTGATTCTGTATTTGAGACAGAAGTGTGGAGAGTTTTATACCGTAACATACCATCTCGTCCTCACAGTGCTCTGTTATCTGTCTTACAATCGGTCTTGGGCCAATTCCTGTATTGGGCCACCTTCCAAACAAAATTTCAAACGTCCTAAGATTTACTCTTCCTCTCGTTCATATACATTAGCACAATTGGAAATGCCTTTGTCTATGTCACCTCTGGTTCCTCACAACATTTTGCCAATTTATTTTTAAGGGTAGTTTTCTCTCTTTCCACTACCCCACCACTCGCTGGGTGATAGGCAAAATGTTGCCTCACCTTTATTCCCAAGTAATCACTGATCTGCTGTAGGGCAATATTTATAAATGGTATTCCATTGTCGCTGCTTACCCGTTCAGGGATGCCCCATCTCGGAATTCTTTCAGTTAGCAAAGCCTTGGCTACCGCATTGTCATCCTGTTTAGACTTGGGAGCACTTCCATCCCTTGGGAAAACATCAACTATTACCAGACAATGCATTTTCCCTTCGCTGGGTGTTAGTTCAATAAAATCCATCTGTAAATGTTCAAAGGGTCTTTGGGATTGGGGGTGTTCTGCCTGATTCATTTGTATTCCCCTCCCCACATTTTTAGTGGCATAGATAACAGATTATTCACATTTTTATTATGAGTAATGAGTAAATCCCTTTCTGTACCAGCATGCTGAAATATTGTTGTCCATCACCACTTTTGACAAATGGTCCTTACCGTGTGTAACTTTGGCATAGAAAGGGAATAAAGATCGTAGTAGACAGGGTTTGCCATTGGGACCACACTACATTCATTCCCTCATTCTGCACCCTGCCCTTGTCCATTCACGCTTCTCCTTCGATGTGGCCTGCAACTGTAACTCCCATAAGTCTGCTTTGGATTACAAATATTTGACATACACATGTCAAACTGATCACTTGGCGGCTGATTGGCTGCCGTCCTTGCCGCTGAGTCTACATCTTCATTGCCTTGAGAAATTGAATCATAATTTTTCCTGTGGGCTTCACGTGGACACACAGTGATTGATTTAGGCAATCGAACTGCTTTCAGGAGGTCAGAGATCTGGCAATGTTATGTGATTGGCTTTCCAGTGGAGGTCAAGAAGCCCTTGTATTTCCACAAGGATCCAAAATTATGTACAACCCCGAATGCATATCTGCTGTCGATGTAAATATTCACTGTTCTGCCTTCGGTCAATTTACATGCCTCAATCAAGGCAATCAGCTCTGCTGCTTGCGCTGACAGATGAGAAGGAAGTGATCCCGCTTTGACTACCTCGTGGGTAGTTGCTACAACATACCAGACACTGGCCTATCTCTTTGCTTCTGAATGCTGACCTATCCACAATAAAACGCCTATCCAGATTCTAAATTGGTGAATCCTACACGTCTGGTCTCGGGCTTCAAACCTAAGAACTTCAACTGTTGTTCCACAAGTTGTAATTTTGCGAGACTCGATGGCAGAGCATCGCAAGCCTACCTTTCTCACATTGTTTCTCTGTTGATGCTGCGATTAAGCATTCGCTTACATACTGCAGAAGTGCTGATCCCCCAGGTTAAAACAAGAGTCTCCAGACTCCTGTGTAGAGCCTCTTTAATTATGGCGGGGACTCACAGTAATCTTGAAAATGTCACGTGAAAGTATACTATTTGCCTTTGAATGAAAAAGTGAACCAGAATTGAATGTTGGCGTGTAACGGTACACAAAACAAGGCATTTGCTAAATCCACAATAGAGAGCCATTTACATCCGGTGGAACTTGAGCCAATATAATATAGGGGTTGGGAACATTTGGGGTGTGTGGAACAACAGCGTTCTTGATAACCTGCAGGTCATGAACAAACCTCCATTCCCCCGATTCACAAGTTGTAACATCGTGTTTGCCTTTTGCCCTGAAATCAGTTGGGACCCTTCTTATTCTTGGGTCCGAGACATCTACCATAGGTAAACGCCAGACGAAACTCCTGGTGGGGATTACCCGGAGTGCCCTGTCTGCCTGAGTTAGCCAATTTAGTATCTTCCTATACGTCCTTATAACTGCATTGAAGCAGATAACCACACCGACCCTGAATTTACAATCTTTCGTTTTTTGTGCCTGTCGTACCCATGGTCCCAAATTCTGACACCTGTCGCTGGATGCCTTCACCAATGATCCGTGAGGAAAAAAAGCCTTTCACATCAAAAAAAACAGGGTCTACTTACCGTCACAGATACTTAAAAACGTTTAAAGTGACAGCACATCTGTGATCATTCCAATAAAATTCACACAATAACAACTGATCTGGTTTAACCAATCTCCTGAACCAATCCTTCTCTTATGATTTGTCAGGATCATCGCGGTGTATGTGTGCTGTGCAGTGCAGCATATCTCCAGCAAGAAAATCGGTGTTAATGGGATTAACATGGCTACTTGCTTCCTGGGTGAGTGAATCGCTCATGGAACCTATCGCTCTCTGACATGCATCAGGGGTCGTGATTCGTATTTTCCAGCCTGCACTGTTAAATCTTCTTTTTGTATTACCTGCAAGCCCGTCGGGGTACTGCGCAAATCCGACCCCAGTCTCACTATGAGATCCCGAGACATCAGATTTAAAGAACAGAATTCCGATAACAGAAATAAGAATTGGAATGTTTCCCCATTACTGGTTTCGCACAATAGGGGTGCGGTAAATCTCTCTCGTGTCACGACTCCTGATGCACCGATTAAGTTCAGGTAGCTTCCGTTCATCTTTATTTGCGTCGACTCTCTGAACTGCCTTGATTTATGACCTGAATATGTTGCCTTTGTATCTTCCAAAAAAGTAAGAGGTGCACCTTCCACATATAACATAGATGTAAGCATTGACCTATATGCATCATCGTTGTACTGAAAATATAGTTCATGCTTCGCAAACTCAATGCTCAGTGTAGAGGTGGTACATGTTTTAGTGCCAATAAGGTTGGTAGTAGAGATGAGCATAAGCGATTATTCGTTTGCAAGCATAAAGCAAAGAGGTTTACCTGTAACTTTGGGGCTGCCCACCTCCACCTCAACCTTCCTCCATTAGTCACCCTGCTGCCCAGCCTCCACGGCCGATTGAGACTGTCTGGGCGTGCACTGTCTCACTCATTGCTCTGCAAACAAAGCACCCGCCAGATTTACCTCTGCCAGCCCTTCTTTTCACGCAGCACCTCCTTCCAACGGCTGGGCGACCATTTGCATCATAGTCAGCTGAGCTTTATGTGTTTGCTGTTCCATCTTTAATTTCCGTTTTTCCTTCTCTTGGGCCAGAAAGTTTTCAGCATGTAGCGCGTGGAGTTCCATCAAATTCAGGTTTTCCCGTGTCCCAGGTAATACATTGGCAATACGCCTCATGTAATGGGTGCCTGATAGCTTTCCCATATTCCCTTTAAAGCACAATTCGCTTCTTCTTAACAACACTTCAAGGTCAGTGGCCTGAAACATTCGAGTTCCTTTCCAGATATGGAGTTGTTTTTTTTTCTAATTCCTTGGCTGTTGATATGGTAGTTTGTTGGCCTTGTACGTCTGAATTTAGTTCGGTTTAAATATACATAGATTTTCTTTCTGTCTGCAACACTTGCCCTCTGAAAAGTCAGGCCCTTACTTTTTTTGTTTCCCTGTGCTTTTATTGGTTTCAAAAGAAATGTTAATTTTCCATTATAATGGACATCACATTATTTTCACAGTTCGGTGCACCATCGAGGGACGACGTGCCTGTACTGCACTGTAACGTTCTCTGTTGTAAGATACATTTCCTGCTGGTTTCCGATGTCTCTCCTCACTGTGGAAACTTCCAGACACATCTTCCAGTGATTTGTCTGCACTTCATTCAATCCAGAAAACTGTAGTTCTTGCTGAGAATGTGATCTCTCTACAATGGAGAGAGGAAAACAGAGTCGGTGACAAAGCTGAGATCACTTAAGTTCTGTCCAGAATCAACAAAAATTACCCCGGTCTTCCACTGTCCTGTCACTTTAACATTGCATTGTGAACCCAAGCCATCATACCAGTCTCTGGTCTGCTGCAGTTCTCCTTCCAGGCACAGCGCAAGCTGGAAAATCGGCAATTCATTTTCTACTGAAAGACCATGCAGATTTCAGGACCCAACATCGAGTTCAATCATTTTGGATCCTGTCCGCCCTCTTCCACATTTTTCATCCACCTATACATCCCATCAGTTCCCAACACGAATCATTGGACTCGAAGCGTTCACTGTCCTTTCTCATCAGAGATGGACAAGACCTGCTGATTTTGTTCAGCCATTTTGGCATTTCTTCAAAGAACATTTATTGGTCAGTTGTAATCGCAAGACTGCAGGAACCGTCTGATTGCAGGCGGAGAAGTTCACAGGAGATGAAAATAATGCCAAGGGCTGGACCATTCCCATTGTGAAGGCAGATGACTAAGCTGGGGCTGTGTAACTAAGCACAGAGAAGGCTGAGTGAGAAACTGATTAACATGCATTATGAAGCGGATAGATATGTATGACAGGAATAAGGCTTTTCGGGAAGGAATAATAACCAGTGACATAGATGAAAAGCAGGAGAAAAGCGGTTTAGAGGAGATTTAGGAAAAACGCTTTCACCCATAGAGTGTTGTTCATCTGGAATTTCTGATCTGAACGTGTGGTAATGCTCAGTGTTGTGAGGATGTTTCAGCAGTATGTAGCCGAACACGTGAAGATCCAGAGCACACGTGGATAAGGACCAGATTCTGGAAAGTGTGACGAGGTCAGACAGATGTGAGATGGATGTCCCGAACGAAATCGTTCTAAGGCAAACCTTTGTGCTGAAAACTGGGTGAGGCCGCGACTCTGTGGTGCAATGGAAAGCGCGTTGAATTTCTACGCCTTTCTTAAGACTGCCATTCAAAACTTGTGGATGCAAATCTCATCAGAGTCGAGTTTTAGTTTATGGTTTGAAAGGTGTTCAGACCAGACTCGGCTGCTCATCTGCAAAACCTATGACATTCATGAAGAAACCCAACTGGCTCCAAATGCAACATTTTCCTCTCAGCGATGAATAACCTCGATGTGTATTTATGGTCGAGATCGATAAATATGTGTTAGCCACTTGGCAACACGATGATATGGATATGATGGAAAAAGACATAAAAGTGCTGTGTGAGCTACGATGGTACAGAATGGCGTGGCCGGGCAGGAGCGGTGTTAAGAATGGCCTACTTTTGCTCCATTCTGCTTGAGTCTTTTCTGGCCCAGGTTTTTAAACAATCACAATTAGAACAATGTGAATCTACACCAATTAATATTTTCTGTCTCACCTCCACTTCGCTACCCTCCAAGCTGGAATAGATCGCTCCTGTTTCAGCTTTAGGTCAGACAGTGGAGGATTCTCACAAGTTCTCTGTCAGGCTGAACATCCCTTCACATAGGTTTCCAAGTGGACACATGGAGCAAGCGATTACATGGATGCTGGGGATTGAGGGACAGATTTCCCTCTTGCTGGGCTAGAATTCTGGCCAAGGTAATGAACGTGAATTTCTGACATTTTGGAACTTACTCTGGATTCTTGCGACTTTACTGATGAAACTAAAATTCAATTTGCCCGTGTATAACATGATTAATTTTTCACTATTTATAAAAAAAACCATGCGACGTGTCCTTGGATGTAGTAATGCAGAAGATTGTTGACGTTGTGTGCAGTGTGGGTCATTGTGCCGTATGAACATTCCAAAGGATACTGGTGAAGTACCAGTGAATCGAATTCTCTGACGAATTGATACCGATAGAAGGAAAATCCCAGTACAGTAGCGACATGACATTGCCTGTGATCAACGCAGGAAGCCATGGTAAACGAACACAGAATTCAATAATGCCTATTTTCACCACATTTTACTATGTCATTTTCCTGAACCTGATGCTCCATAATCGAAAATCCATCATCAGTATAACTTTCTCTTCGCTGTGTTTCATTTCAGATCTTCAGCAAAAAAGGAGTAATTGGTTAGAGGGGCCCAGTGGTAAGATCAGTAGCCATTGGTCATCAGTACACGGCAGCTCCAGTGGTGCAATTCGTCAGTTTGATGTAATTGCACGACAGACTGGAAGTGCGTAAGGTGCCAAAGTTGCACATTCGGTTCTCGCCAGGTGTTGGTTTGACTGATAGTGACCAGAGATGATTGCAACTTCAAGCTGAAGAACAGTTCAAACACCGAATATTACACCGCAATAAAGTTCATTTTGGCCCTAACGTTGCACCGACCTGTGATACCAATCTGACTAGTATTTTACCATCATAATCCACAAGTTTATACATTGACCATTCATTGACCTGAAAGTTGTTGAGTCTACGAGTGTTGAAGGCAAGGCGTTCAGCACCCTTACTCCTCACTGTTAAAGGAACCTACCTCGGTATCTATCACCCTCAATTTACATCGATGTGCCCTTGTGTCAAAATTATTATTTGAAGAAAAATGCCTTCACTGTCCACCTTATGGCAACTTCTGATCATCTTCTATGTCTCTCTAAATTCACCCCTCAAAATTCTTGTCGCTATCAAAAACCGCCTCAAGTCCCTCAACCTTTCCTCGGAAGACCATCTCTCCATAGAAGGCAACATCCTAGAAAATGTCCTCTGCACCCTTTCCAATGCTTTCACATCCATCGTATAATTTGGCGACCAGAAATGCACGCAACTCTACGAGTGCGGCCACACCAGTTTATTTCTGGAGCTGCAAAGTGATCATTTCGATCTGAAACTGAACCACTCTCCCAAGAAAACCTAACACACCGTACTCCTTGCAAACAAACCTGTCAACGTGGGTGGTAACTTTCCGAGTTTTATATACAAGGGGGACGAGATCGCTCTGCACATCTACACTTCCAAGAATATTACAATTAGCCAAGAACTCTTTATTCTTGTGTTCCTCCGAAATAAATTATCGCACACTTTTCCACATTAAAATCCATTTGCCACTTCTGAGGTCAGCTCTGCAGATTATCCATGCCCCTCTGTAACCGTCAGCAGATATTGGCACTATTGACAACATCGTCGATCTTAATGTCATCTGCAAATTTACGGATCCATCATTCCATGCCCTAATCCTGGTCATTTATAAAAATGACAAACCAACAGCGGACACAAAAAGAAACCTTGTCGTACACTATCAGTTACTGAACTCCAGGATTGTCATTTCCCATGAACTGCCACACTCTGTCTTCTTTCAGCGAGCCAATTTCTGATCCAAACCGCTAAACCATCCTCGATCCCATGACTCTGTATTTCATGCAACAGCCGACAGTGCCTTACTGAAAACCATATCCACCACATCAACCACTTTACTCTCATCCACCTGTTTGCTCACCTTCTCAAAGACCTCAATGAGGTTTGTGAGGCACAACCTGATATTCATAAAATCGTACTCACTATCCTGAATCAACTTCTTCCTTTTTCGATGATCATAATTCCTATCTCTCATAATCTGTTCCAAAACGTTAGCTGCAAGAAAGCTAAGGATCACTGTTCTATAATTACTAGCATTGTCTCTACTCCCCTTCGTGAAGAAGGGGACAATATTTGCTAAACTCGGGTCTTCTAGCACTAATGACATAAACACTGACGAAATAAAGCTTATATTCAAAACGTTCTGCAATCTCCTCCCACGATTCGCAGTGAATCCTTGGATACATCCCATCAAGTCCAGGGGACAAACCTATTTTTAGACTTCCATGAATTGCTAACAATTCCTCTTTATGAATGTCAATTTCGTTTATTCTAATAGGTTGCATCTCAATATTCACTTCGGCAACATTGTCTTTTTCATTTTTGATATGATAAAAAAATACATTCAGCGTCTCTGATATCCTTGGACCCCGCTGACAACTTCGTAATTCTGTTCTTGACAGGCCATAATCATATGCCAGACATTCTTTTATTCTTGAACTATCAATTGAAAGCTTCAGGATTCTTCCTGCCAGACCAAGACTTCTCATGCCTTCTCTTCGCTCGAAGTAGCTCTCTCTTTTGGCCCTTCCTGGTTAGCTTTTAACTCACAAGCGTCCTACCTCAGCCTTCATATCTCATGTTTACATACGCCTCCTTCTCCTTCTTCTCAAGAGATTCAACTTTTTCAGTAAACCCAGCTCCTTGTGTCGACCTCATCTTCCCTGCATGACGCATACATACTTACCAAGGACATGCAGTAGTTTTTCCCTGAACAAGCTCCATATTTCAGGTGTGCACAACCCTTGAAGTTACTTTCCACACGCGGTGCATCTTAACTCTTGCCTAATCGCATCATAATGGCCTTTTTCCCCCCGATACTCATGCTCTGCAATAAATACCTATTCCTATCCATCACTAAATAAACATAACCGAATTGTGGTCACTATCAACAAAGTGCTCACTTACCTCCAAAGAGAACAGCTGGCTGAGTTCATTACCCATAAGCAAATCCAATGTGGCTTTGCGTCTTGTTGGCCAGTCGACATGCTGCGTCAGGAAACCCTCCTGCACACATTGGACAAAAACTGACCGATCTGTGGTGCTGAACCGATAACATTTACAATCAATATTTGGAAAGTTAAAGCTCCCCATAACAACTACCCTGTCACTTTTGTTCCTATCCAGAATCATCTTTGCAATCTTTTCCTCCAGAAATCAAGAGCATTTTTGTGGTGAGCTCTCAATTCCTGATTCTATTCTCAGTCCATTCTACTTCAGCAAATTCAGTCGCGTCCTCACCAATATCCTTTTTGCTACCATAATACTGTCCTTGACGAATAGTGCCACATCTTCCCCTCTGAAACGACTCTCCTATTCTGACTGAAGAATCGAAGCTGAGGTACCAGGAACAACCATTCTCTTCAGTCCTCCGTTCATGTTTCTGAAATGGCCACAACATCGAAGTCCCAGGTAACAACCCATGGCACCTACCTTATCCCAGATGTTTCTGGCGTTGAAGCAAACACACTTCAAGACACCTTCATCCTTGCCAGTACACTCTTGTAAACCTGAAACGCTATTTATGACAAAACCACTCACAACCACTTGCAAACTGGAGCTACAATTCAGCTTCCCACTCCGCGGCTAAATTCATTCAAACCCTCATGAAGAGCTTTGGCAAATTATCCCCTCAGGGTATTGGAACTCTTCTAGTTCAGGTGAAGGCCATCCTGTTTGTAAAGGTTCATCGACTCCAGTATGAGCCCCAACTATCCAGATATCGGAATCTCTCCCTCCTGCACCATCCTTGCAACAACATTTTTCAAATGCTCTCTCCCTACACTTCACCTCATTATGACGTAGAATGGGCAACAAATCAGAGAGAACAACTCTGTTTGTTCTAGATTTAAGATGTCACCCTCGATCCCTGAAATTCTGCCATATGTCCACATCGCTTTTATTACCGATGTTGGTGCATATGTGGTCAATGACTTCGGGTTGCCCACCCTCTCTGTTAAGGATCCTGAAAACACGATGCGAGATATCACAAACCCTGGTAGCTGGGAGACAACACACCAATCACGAGTCTGCCCTATATCCACTGAATCGCAATCTGTTCCAATCAATATGGAGTCCCCAATAACAAATGCTCTCCTCCTCCTCCCCCGCATCCTTAAAAAAAAAGTTGCAAACTCTGTGCCAAAGAACTATACCCTATGGCTTTCCCCTCGGAAGTCATCCCACCCAAAAATAACAAATATGGTATACATGTTACTGAGGGGCACGGCCACAGCAGATGCCTGCACTGTCTGCCTGTTAGCGTTTCGGCTTCCGACTGTATACCATCTATCTATTTCTTGTACCTGAAGTGTTACTGCCTCCCTATAACTTCGCTCAATTCCACTCAGACTCCAAATGATCTGACATCAAGCTACGGTTCCCGAACGCAGTTGCCGAGGAGCTGGAGTTGGGTGCACTTCCCGCAGATTTGGAAATCTGGGACATTATTGAAGACCCTTACCACTCATGTTCTACAGGAAGAAATTTCAAATGTCCGGCAATCCATTCCTAATATTGTCCACATACACACACACATATGTGCGTGTGTGTGTGTGTGTGTATATATATATGCGAACATATATACATGTATATAAATATGTGTGCATACTTGCATGTATGCGTGTGCGCATATATATTTAAAAATTGCAAAAGAAAGTTGATTGAAACGGCATTTATTTTAAAAAAATGATTTTGTGGAGTGTTCTGTCCTTGGAAAATACCTCAGTTACTTACAACCAGCAGAAATACTCCCTGAGTGAATATCCATCTCTCAATAGAGATACAGAGGTGACGTTTGAAGATGTTGACGTTTCTCTTATCGCTGATCCTGTGCTTTGTTCAATTCTGGAAAGGATGTTTAGTTCGTTTCATGTTACTTATTTTGTTGCAACCTCGCACAGGCCATTAAAACAATCCAAAATTATTAGATTTATCTCATTGGACAATGTTGTCGGCAAAACTGGAACCAAAATGATAAAGATGTTGAAGTTCTGCTTTAAAGATTATAGGATTCAAACAGGAACATTTTTCGAGTCTTGTCACTGGATATTTTGGGGGGAGATGTGTGAGAAGCAAATGGTCTCACTCCCTTCTCTGTGAGTGCAGCCAAATGTCCAAGGCAAGAGATGAAAAAAATGGTGCATTCCATCGACAGGTCAGTTCCCACTCACTATAGTAAAATTTCGCTTTGATTGTCGCCATCGTATAAAGGGTTAGGTGAGTGAGGAGATCGGGATTCTGGTGGAAAGCTGAGACATTGCGATAATTAATCCCACACTGTTGGCATCACTTTATATCATAAACCAATTATGCAGTGGACTGAGCTTACCGACTTCACTTTAATGCTGAGCTAACAGAAACAGCTCAGTTCTTTTACAATTTATGGAAGTTCACGTAGAACAAGCTGCCAAACCTTTCTTCACAACCAGCACGTTCTACACTTAGTCGTACTCAGTTGGAGGTGATATGTGGTGTATTTCCAATTAACGTTAACCAATTAGAAATTGTGCACGTAACGCTTACCCGACCAGGCCGACCAGACTCCCTGTCTTGGTGAAATTCACTCATTATGTTTCTGCACGAATTTTTACAAATACTTTAGAATCAGCTTCTGACACATTTTTCCTGAAAAATAATCATTTTCGATTTCAATTACTGTAGAATGAAATAAAAAGTGCTCCAGACTTTTCCTTATCATTCATCGCTGGTTTTGAAGTTCGAAAGTCGAGTTATAGATCCATCTGAATGAAAGATTTTCCCTCCTGTTTACTCTCAGCAAATTCACATCATCAGGGAAACTTCCATATGGACGCAACTCAGTTTTACCTGGTGTCACGCCACATGATCTATTCATCTGTTCCACCATCCCATGAAACCCCGCCTTGTCTTTCTAATGGCGTTATGCCGCTGTACTTCGTTGGCTTCCTTTCCATTCATTTTTGTTTCCCTGTAGACGCTGTCCATTCTTCCTGACGTCTTTTGATTCCAGTCATCGGCATCCATGTCTTTTATCATCTCTTTTATATTCCAGGGAAGTCCATCTTGAGAAAGAATGCTGTTCCAATGCAACAAATGAAAACCCGCTCGAATGGTGTATACTGTCATTGCCAGTATAGGGAAGATGGGAGTTAGTTCAGTTACAGGTGAATCGGTTGGTTGTCACACAATGGATCAACCATTGACTGGGAAATGTTTGTTTTTCTTCACTTTTCTCCCCTCTCTGAACATGTGCTAAAACAACACAGAAAGGTGTCATAGAATGCCGACAGTTAAGAAACTGGCCATTTGATGCAAAAAATTCACACCGATCCTCCAGGGATTAACCGTCACAGAACAATTCCTTACCCTATTACTCTTCATTTGTTCCTGAATAAGGCACCTTACTGACAGTCGACCCATTTGGATTCATGCCATGTCTCAGGTCTGTGAGGCAGCAGTGCTAACCAGTGAGTCACCATGCGGCCCTGCAGCAATATTTCAAGGCACACGCGAACGCGTGTACAATGCGTTTCCTCTCAAAGATGCTCCGCTTTTATTGTTGTCCTTATCAGGAACAATAATCCTGCTTCCCTGACCAGGAATTGAAACCAAACCACAGCGGTGATAGTACTGAATTGTAACCACTAGCTGACATTTAGCTCGACAATTGCATCTTCTCTTAACAGCATAGTGTTTTCTTTCCAGCGATGAGACGTTTCTTCCAAAATACTATTCGTGACACCGAGATTTTACAGCACAGAATAATGCATTATGTCAATGCCATTCCATCAAACATCCATCCATTCTCATTTCCAGCTTCCAGTAGCCCGCAGCCTGACTTACGAAGTGTTCATCTCAAAGAGATGTTCCCTCCAAAGGTTTAATCTCAAATGAAGAAGCGAATGAGACTGAAGTCAGATACCATTAAATTTGATCATGAGCTGCGGGAGAACTGAACCGCATTTTCAACCAAAGAGGGAAATATACACACACATCTTTTGAGAATGACAAAGGCCTTAGGAGAGGCCAACATTCAGAAAATGAGGAATTGAACTGTTTGCCTCTTCTTTCTTCACTTCGGGCTTGAAAACCCGATTCTGTTTACATAAGCAAAGGGGTAAACAGGCAGGTGACTGTCCTTCGAGGACTGGCACAGTCGTGAATAATTGGTACATGCTAATCGTTGAATTCTCCACCTATTGAGGTAGCCTGGCTAGCTGTGCTCTTCCAGCCTCCGACCTGTTTCATTTGGATTCCAGCAGATTCCTGCCTCTACATAAGGAATGGAAGCATTCAGCAGCTTCGCTGTATGTTTTTCTCCCCCACTATTTCACCGTTACTTTACTGCTTCGACTGTATCACGTTGTTATTCCGGCTAAACTAGAGCATTCTTGGCATCAGATGCTTGTCGTCCTTATGTTCCTCGAAGTAGAAACACAGATGGGGATTTCGAAAGTCAAGCAGATGAGGCCTGGTCCGTGAGGAAAATCACTTCACGATGTTCTCTCAGAAATAATTCCAAGCAACACGGAAAATGCTTCTGTGAATGTCTGTTGCAACATTTGTAAACCAATCGCGCCTCGAACACACGACCAATGGTTGATAAGACCAATGACCTAGTCTCTGAGCTATGGAGCCACGGGCGAAAAAAAGCTTTTTTTCTGACTAACAGAAAATGATGAACTCTAGCACAGCAAATTCCGTCGTCCGAGGTTCGTGATGCAAGCCTCGTTTTCTGTTTTAAAATACGTCTTGAAACCCATTTCATTGATCACTTGTTTGATATAACACTTTGCCAGCTTCCCAAAATCTCATAATGTGACTGGGATCAAAAATTGTTTAAACTCCCTCCAGAGGAACAGCTTTGAAGTTTCCATTATGTGAAAGGCACGATGTAGTATTGATAGCAATTAATTGCCCTTCATTTCAACAAGTTTACAGCTTTTCTTCTTCCGTTGTTGACTAATTCGTTTCCTATAGCATTGTGCAATTTACGTAGTGAAGATATTTCACCATTTATGAACTTGGTAGATGAACATTAGGCACCAAACGTGGAACAGTTCAAATCGAACATACTCCGGAGACATATGCAGGTATCTGAGAGTGCGTTTTAAAACAAAATCTTGGGTGTCGTGTTCACTGACTGGATTGGCATTTATTGAACAACATTAATTGCTCTTGAGTGGGCTGGAGGACATGACAGTGATAGACAGAGCGAAGACAGTCAAGAGATTTGCAGAAATGATAAAAACGTTGGAATTTCGCTGCCCGGTAATGGGTGAACAACCCTTGTTGTTAATACTCCCACGTGCAGCAGATTTGTTGAAAGATCACAGGACTACATCTTTGGGTGAATAACGCACAATCCCTGCCCTTCCAGCATGTGGGAGCCCGTGTGGTAAGATAAAGCTGCGAAGGCCGCAGTGCACGTTTGGGAAAATGTGCAATGGTAAAAATATCATTCAGGTAAGGAGCAATGAAACACTGAACAGATCGCAAGTACACCTTTGAATAGAGGAAGAGGGAGTTAGGCCAGAGCAGAGGGGGAATTTGAGAGGACGGATGGAAGTGTGTTACCACCGTTTAATCCAAACGAATGGATGAGAGTTTGAACTGCAGTAGAGCGGAGACGTGGAAGAGTTAATGATGTTAATGAGGCGCAAGTAGGCTGACATGGTGACGATCGCGATATGTGGTTGAAAGCACAAAACGCGGTGAAGGATGTCACTATGGCTATGACGTGGCTCGTTCAGACTCAGACAGTTGCAAGGGAGAAAATTGAGTCAGTGGCGAGGCATTTTCTTCTCACACATTGTCAATGATGCTTTCCAGCTCATCTCATCCATTTGTCGCAACACCACTCTCAAAACCCATCCCTCCAACAAGGACAGAGCTCCCTTATTCATCACTTTAAATTCCAGCAACCTCCGCAGACATCATGTCATTCTCCGACATTTCCACTACCCGAAAATGAACCGCACCAGCTAAGATGTGTTTCCCTCCCCACCCCATCCTCTTTGTATAAAGATCATTCCCTCTATGACACCCTTGTCAAGTGCACGCCCCTCACCAAACTACCCTCCACTCCCGCCCCATTCTCATTCCATCACGGGATTTGCAAAACCTCCACCCACACCTCCACTCTGTCGCAGGCCCCAAAGGAGCCTTCCACATCCATTAGAGTTTTACCTGCACTTCCACACATGTCATTGAATGTATCCGTTGCTCCTGATGCAGTCTACCTATACTGTGGAAACAGGAGACCTAATTACAGTTCGCTTCAGAAAACACCCCCGGACACCCGTAACAAACAACATCACTGACCCGTGGCCGAACACTTCAACTGTCCCTCCCAATCAGCCAAGTTCATGCAGGTCCTGGGCTTCCATCGCTCTCATGAACTGACCTATGTATCAATCTTCCTTCCCACCTATCCGCTCCGCACTGCTCTGCGACCAAACACCACTGCACACACCTCCATCCAACTATCACACTCTCAGCTACCTTGGCCCAGCCCCATCCACTCCAATTTGTCTCTCTACCCCCTCGGTTTACAAGCTTATTTCCTGATGATGGCTCTTGCCCGAAACGTCGATTCTCCTACTCCTTGAATGCTGCCTGCCCTGCTGTGCTTTTCCAGCAGCACACTTTCGACTCAGGAGCGAGGCAGTGGATTTTGATTTCGGGACTGAAGACAGAGGCCTCAGCTTTGCCATGATGTAATTGTAAGAAATGTCTGCTCCAACAGAACTGCATGTCAGACAAGGCAGGACAGCGTTTGACCTGGAAGGAACAGGGAGGTGATCGTGATTATATCCAGCTGCAGATCTATTTGTTCTCTGTGGTGGATGCTGTGTGCATGAAAGATTCTGACGAAATTCTGGTCACATTCTAAGTGTCGAAAATCCCTCACCCTCAGACCATATCTTTGAAAGTATCCAGAGTCTTGTGAAAGTTGCTTTCCCACTCTCATTTTTAGATAACATCAATTTTGCAGGATATTAGAAGGGGAAGATTTACAAACCAATCTCTCGGCCATGATCTGATAAAATCACACATTTTATCACAGGTAGAACTTGATCATATAGAGAACATGAAAGGAAAACAACCCTCTGGTTTTAGTGAGAGAGAAATCGTTCTCTTATTGTGTGTGTGGACAATGGTTCTACCCATCATCAGAGCTCACAAAACACAAATGCAGTCATACTAAGGAAAGTCTATGGAAATGTGCGTATTCATTTCCTTGTCTGAGCTGAATTTCCATGGAGGCAAAGATTCCAGGAAAAAGCGATTCACCTGCTCAGAGTGTGGAAAGGGATTCACTCTGTCTCTGACCTGCTGCAGCACCTGCTCGTTCAAAATGAGGAGAAACAATTTCAAAGTCTGGACTGCCGAAAATGCTTTAAAACGTCCAGCCCAACGCTCATTCTAATTAGAAACCTTTCATCTCGCCAGACTTTGGAAAATGTTATCAAACCTCTGTGTGCCTCATCTCTGAGAAATATGCTCACATGAATGAGAGACCTTTTAGAATTCTGGAGACGTGACGTCTGATCTACGTGCTCACCCGGGAGGAGAGACATCTTTGTGTCCAAATCGATGGGACCTGCTTTAAAAGTCCGAGTGACCGCATGGCTCATCACATTTCGCACAATATTAACGTGTCTTTCTAAATGCCCTGATTGCAGGAAGTGCTGCACAAGTTCCTGGAGACGAACGTGTCATCAACGTGTTCACACTGTGGAAAGACATTATTCACTCTAAAAGTTCCGGGGGGCAGTTTATCATTGACGTCTTCACATTGAAGAGAGACCTATT
Source organism: Chiloscyllium plagiosum (assembly GCF_037043375.1). Taxonomy (NCBI): domain Eukaryota; kingdom Metazoa; phylum Chordata; class Chondrichthyes; order Orectolobiformes; family Hemiscylliidae; genus Chiloscyllium; species Chiloscyllium plagiosum. Next base: position 70,978,268 of record NW_028270180.1, on the reverse strand, counting down.
AAATGTATAGTTCGTGGGATGTGCTGAACAGTCTCTGTAGAACTGATGTCCCTTCGACATTTTCACAATGTGCAAGACGTTTCAAGTGTATTTATTCTCGTAATAGGTTCAAGCGTTCATCTCAACTCTCAATACACCAGCCAGTTTGCAGTGGGCAGAAAGCATTTACTTGCTCCATGTGAGAAACACAGTTAGCTCACTCATCGACCCCGCTGAGACAAAAGAGGGATCCCAGTCAGGGAAAGAATTCACTCACTCATCAACCCCGCTGAGACAGTGCAGAGATTACATATCTCAACAGCGATTTAACCTTGTTATTCATCATATTCAGAACTGAAAGCAAAGTTTTGATATTCTGGATAAAAATCAAATAAATCAGCTTTGTATTAAATTCCTTGTCAAAAATTCATTGGAAGGATGGGTTTACTGAGTACTTGAAGCATCAGCACAGGTTCCCAAAGGGAAATAATGTCTGACAAATATATTAGACATCTGTGAGGAGGTAATGAGCAAGTAAGACGAAGTCTACCCTGTGGAGGTGACCAGCTGGAATTTCCAAAAGGCTTTTGGCGAGGTGCAGTATGAAAAACTGCTCAATAATGGGCAACTTCTATTTTAGACGGCGGTGTATTTGGAGTTTCCGCATCCTCTCCGAATCTGTCTGGATTTCCTCCGCAGACGAAAGATGCGTCGGTGACTTTCTTTGGCCATGGGGAAAGCAGAGTTACTGGAATTGGGTAGAAGTGTGAATTTGGGTGTGATGTCCTTTGCAGGATTAAAGGACTCTTCCTGGGCAGAATGGCCTCTTTCCACATTGTAGGTATTATTTTAGGATAAGGTTGATCGCAGGGATAAAGGCTTTGGTCATATGAATTTCTTTTTTTAAAAAAGGTCACAGTTTCCATATAAACATATGATTTCAATTGAATCTGTTGAACGATATAAGGAGGGGAGGGGCATTCTTAAAGAGGACATCATAAAGGTCGAGCGAGAATGTCAGATCGCCTTAGCACGTAAAGTTAAGGATATAATCTAAAGAGATTCCACAAGTACATTAAGACCTAGAGACGAAATAGGACCACTTCAAGATGAAAGAGCTTACTTTTGTTTTTACCCTCAGCAGATGGAGAGATAAATAATGTTCACTTCGTGGAGAACGAAATGGACCCTACAACTAAATATTGATGTTTATAAAGTCGTTTCCATTGTAAAGGGCAAGTGCTGGAGGACTTGAAAAATATGAAGATGGATATTTCTCTGGGATTTGATCTCATGTATCTCGGAACTTTTTGGCAAGTTAGGGAATGAAACTGTTGGGCCTTTCGTAGAAATAATTGTGTAAGCTATTACTATGAGTGAGGCACCGAAAAAATGGGGAGTGGCTAATTTTGTGCTTTTGTTAAGAAAGGGTTACATGGAGAATCCTGGGAACGATAGACCTGTGTTTCTGACGGTGGTCTTAAGTAAGTTGTTGGATGCAATTATAAACGATAGGATTTAAATGCATTTGGAGATACAAGGAATAAATAGGAATAACCAGAATGTTTTTGCGCGAGGGAAGTTGTATCTCACAAACATGACTGAGTTTTCGAGGGCATAACTAATATGATTGATCCGGAGAAAGGGGTAGATATTGCTCACTGAACTTTAATAAAACCTTTTCAAGGTTCCACATGTTTGCCTGATTCAAAAAGTGAGATCACAGAGAGTTCAAGGTGAGATTTCCAATTCGATATAAAATTATATTAACAGCAGGAGGCTGGGAATAGCCGTGGAAAGTACACTGGAGGACGATTACCGATGGTGTCCCACAAGGATCGATGCTGAGCCCACATTCATTTTTTCATTTAAATAAATGATTTAGGTGAGAAGATAAAAAGCATGGTAAGTAATTTGCAAAGTTTGTCGGAAAGGGGGCAATAAAAAGGTGATGGAAGATTGTGAAGAGATTTTCTCGTCAGGATCAATTCCTCTCTCTGTCCTCGAGTTTTTAAAGCGTGGGGGAGTGGGGTTGGGGCGGGACAGTGAAGGGCCATCCGTCCGTCGTACAGAGCAGGTTATCAGACGTCCATCTATTCTCGTCCCAGTTTGCAGCATTTGCCCCATAACTTTGAGTGTTCTGACTTTCCAGGGAAAATGTCAATGAGATTCGCTCTGTGAGCTTAATGACACAACAATGGTACTGACGATTGACTGGGTTGCAACACCTTTGAGGAACGTATTCTCATGTTCACACACAGAGGCAGACACGCAGGCACATTCCCCGACAGTGACAGAGTCCTCATCATTATACGCACTCCATGCGCTTTACATCCGCAAGTTTCTCTGGTGAAAGGCGGCTTTAAGTGGAATACAAGCCACTTCTCCAACAAATGTGAACCGTTGCTGTGAGCTGCGATATGAAGTGGATACTGAGCTGAAATAGTCCCACACGCTTCGCATGTGTAACTTTCAGTAACACAAATCCCACCAAATCAAGGCATCTTCCTCCTGGGATCTGACAGGATAGCGCCCAGCAAACATTCCTCACTAAAACTACTGACACACGGCAAACTCTAGACACTTTTACGTCTCGTCTCCTCTCGTTCTGTTTCTGTCCCTGTCACACCTCCAGATTCCTCTTCATGTCTAGTCCCAAGATCAATAAGCTGTTTGATACAAATACAGACACATTGAGAGAGTGATCTTTATTTCAAAAGCAGAATCAGGGAATGTAAGCTGCGAGGGCTTGCTCACGGCAGAGCAACAAGGCACCACGGTTTCATGTCCTGATGATCGTATAGACTGATTCCACCAATGGGCACCGTGCCAGTTATTACCAATTAAAATCTTCCAAGGAATACCGTGACTGACAGAAAGTAGCTTCGACCCCTTCCTCGCCGAGGGGCATTTTGCAAACAATGTCCTGTTCCTTCACAAACTGAGTTTTTCTCAGCTGGCCATGGATGCGTCGAGCACAGAAAATGCCCTTTGGCCCACTAAGTCTGCACATTCCAATACAATCCCCTGAACTGTTCTTACCTCATTTGGCAGCACTTTGCTCAAAGGCTTAAACGAATTCAGCACTGTAAGTGTTCGACGATATGGGTCTTTCATGCTTTGGAGGTTTCTGACTTTTCAATCATGACAGGTGGTTGGTTGCAGTTTCCCAAGCTTCCTTATCTGGGTTATATGCACTTTACTTCATCCTGCGATTTGAATTTCAAACAAAAAAGCAGAGAACAAACACACTTCTAGTTCACTCTCGACTCTCAATCACAGTTAGCAAAATGCTAAACTGCATGGGGAACTCACAGTGGATTTAACGTCCATCGCCTCAATCACTTGGCCACACCTGCAGAAGTACGCTACTACACTGGTTTCAAGTTCTCCCTCCCTGTGGAGCTGAGGGACAGGCAATCATTGTTAGGTTTGTTTGAATTGAATCACCACAGCTTCGACAGGGTAAAATGACAGGATATGTTTGGTCCGTGTGGTCAATCTCAATATTTCAAATTATCATTCATTTCAAAGCAAAGACAGAGATTGCAGGAGAAACGAAGCATGTCTGGCAGCATCCGGGGAGAGAGAAACAGAGACAACGATTCAGAGTTTCTTCAGGAGTTTCTCAGAACTCTGTTTTTGTCACAGGGTCTTCCATTCCTGCCGAGGTCCTTGAGCAGTTTTTGTTTTTGTCAGAGATTCCCAGCATCCGCAACACTTTACTAGCCATTAAACAATAAAAAAAACACATTTGTCGTTCCTCACTGGATAGGTTTTCCGATTGGGAGCATATTCCCGAACCTACTAAAAACACGAAACTGCACAGCAAAGGAGTCGGATGGATAAGAACAGCGGCCGCTCCATGCGTGGGAACACCCTTCCGGTTAACAGCCAAACGAGAGAATTAATTGCTCCACAGAAACTGGGGAGTTCCTTGTAGCAAGCCACTTGCAGGATCTCATAAAGAAGACTGTTAGCGAATTCAAGAATTCGCCTGCCCTTTTTGAATGACAATTGCCCTCGATTGGTTTGACGTTTCCAAAATGAATCCTGGGGCATTCGTTGTGGAAAATGGGAACAGTCTGATCCAACGCCTTGCCGACACAGTCATGTCACCGGGAACCAGCTCTCCTAAAACCGGGAACTACTCCCTTCGTGCCTCATGACGAACATATTCCTGACCACGGTAAAACCTCGGAACTGTGCAGCTGAAGAAAAAAGGATGGTGTGATTGTCACTCCCTTCCTGGGTCGTGGGAGAACAGCACCTGTTAGTGAAGAGCCGAACACACTGACTAACATTGCCACAGAGAGTGATGAGCCAACGGCGTCAATGATCTCCGAATGCAAGCTTTAGCCTGCTCCTCCCCCATGGAAAATACTCCTTAATTTGCTTTACCTTTCGAAAATAAATCCTTGGAAATTCATTCTGAAGACATGGGAATACTCTGCTCCCACCCTCTAAAGACACAACCATGACACCAGGAACCAGTTCTACTCCAACCGGGACCGTGTTTCTTCCAGCCTTTCAGTGTCTTGTCTGTGACCGTGTTTTCTCCTTGTCCCGGAGCTGAAATGAGATTTGACGTCCTGACGTGCTGGAACGAGAATCTTTTCAATGTCACAGAGAAGTTCATGTCCGGAGAACATGAGACTCAAAGCACTGGCCTCCACAAGCACGGAAAGATTTCTAACCTGTCTCTGCTCAGTCGAACAGTTCATCGTCCATTCTCCTCTGGATCCGCTTTCCAAGGAATATATAAAGATTCAAAAAACTCGAGACGAGGATTTCTGCTTTGCTTCTTGACAGTTTCCTCAAATGCCAATTGGCATTTTTTTCCAAGAATCTCTTCACAACCCTTTGCTTTGCATTATGTCCAGAGATAAATAAATCTCACTTTGTGGAGAGATTCCAGACTCTGGGAATGTTTTGTTTGGAGCAAAGAAGTTTAATGGGAGATTTCTTGGGAATGTTTACAATGATGTGGGCGAAAGCGGTGTGGATGGGCGCGTTGATGGTCAGGAGGAACTGCTGCCCCTAACCAGGGAAATTGAAAACACTACTTGTATCAAATAAACTCAGTGAAACCTACATCTACACCATATGTTTGTTATTATCTGTGAATAGAGGAACAGAGCTAACGTTTTGAGTCAGATCCGTTTCTCGTTCTGAACACAAGTTTCCTGCGTGTCAACAATTGAGCAGACCTGAGAAAATATCGAGTTGTTGAGACGGGTTTTCTGGAGTTGCAGGGATAACTCATCCAACAGGAAATCATTTAAAATCAACAGTGAGGGGAACATGTTCTGTATTGATGAGAGATAGAGTGGATGGGAAGGATCCATTTCCATGAGCAGAGAGATTAACAATACGGCAATGGTCGAGTAATAAAAATGTTCTTGTATTTTTACAACGCCTTTCAGCACTAATTCAGTCACAGGCACTGAAGTAACTTTGAAGCAGATGTATCATTGTCAAATCTAAAGTGCTAATCTGGGCAGTTTGTTCAACCAGAGGTCAAAAAAGAGCACTGAGAACTGGCCCTGGAGAGGCCAGTGAGATTATGCTTTACCTTAAGCGTTTGTTCCTCTCTGGTCTATATCCAGAATAGTGCAGGACCGGTGGTTCTAATCTCAGGGGAAGGTGTTACACACTAAGACACAGATGAGCTGAATGTTCTCACGTTCAGAGGGTAGCAAGTATGTAAAAGTATTTACAGCAGAAGTCTGGCAAGACTCAGTATATTTAAGCCTTCAATTATCTCTCTATTAATGGCATGGAGCAATTGGCAGAGTGAAATGTACACAAATGTGCTGACAATTCACACTCGTGGGAGCACATATTATGTTGAGAACGTGGCATTTCGCATAGACATATAGATAGGTTGAATGAATGGGGAATAACTTGTCAGATGCAGTTTCATGTCGGCATTATGAGGTCGGAGAAGTCAAAACAAAGAACACTATTAAAACCGAGAGAAAGTAGAAGAAACGTGTGAGACAGAGGAATCTCATGCCTGACACAAACATGTTCAGTATCATATTCTTTCCCTAACAAAAAGGATGGCTTCCTTTCCGAATGCTCACAATGAAAGAGATGGTTTCCAAGGAAAGTAAAAAACCCTGAAACAAATCGCCTAATCGAAAACAAAGGAAAGAATTGAGTCGTTCCAATGGACAACTTTGATGTTTATGGCTCTCTAAAATTTGTTTATAATGAAGCTGGAAGTGGGAATTGGGGGAGCTGGGGACTGAAATTCAGGTCACCTATGATTACTGTCATCCTTCGTGTGTTTTCCTCATTTTATTGTCTGTTTTATTTCGCATTGTGGTTACTGTGAACCACACCGCTTGTAAACCACACCGCAGGTGACTTGTTTCCCAGACAGTTCTTCAACACGACTCGTAAGAATTCAACATTCTTTTCTCCTGAATCTAGATAATCTCTAAACACTGTGCAAATATCGCCAGAACCTCGACATTTTCCACGCCTGTCTGCCTTCTTGCAAGATCAATTGATTCATCACTGTGCTCCTGTTGCACAAATCAAGAACGACCCAAACCGCATCAATTGCATCGAGGCTGCGAACGCAGATAACTGCAGCCGCTCCCCAGAGTCCGGGCAACTGTGTGATCACAGAAGCACATATTGAACAGTCAGGAAACTCAAAATAATTACAATGCCAGAGGCCGTGCCAGGAACGGCACCTGAGAAACAACAGAAACACTCTTTTGAGCTACGGACCTGGTTATATTTCTCAATCAGCAATCGAAGTTTACATTGGTTATATTATCTGATCCCTCACTCAAGGAACCAACAATTGCTGCAAATGGAGGAGAAAATGAGGACATTAGATACTGGACATCAGAGTCGAGAGTGCGGTTCTGGAAAACACAGCAGGTCAGACAGCATCTGAGGAGCAGGAGAATCGATGTTTTGGGCATGTGCCTGATGACTTGCTCATGCCAGAAACGTCCATTCGCCTGCTTCTTGGATGCTGCCTAACCTGCTGTACTTTTCCAGCAACACCGTCTCCATTTCTGCAGACTGTCATGCAATCCAAGCTTCCAGTCGCAGAATCAGCAACACTCAGTGTAATGAGTCAACCTATTGAGGACACCTGACAGTGGTGTTTAGTTTCAAGTCGATCTTCATGAATGCGTGTCGTGAATTGTCTGTCCTGTATAATGTTCCCTGCTCTCACTACGTGCAACATTGTTTGACCATATATTATTGTACATGATGGGTATTGGGTCCATTGTTCTGGTGAGTTGTTGTCTAAATGTGGCTTTCGGTTTATGTTCTCTCATAAATCCGAGTAGTCAAAGGCTATCCGTTCAGAGACATTTTTGCTTGATGTGTTGGGTCTTGGCATGCCCTCCTAACGTTGTTTGTCTGCAACGAATTTGCGAGAATATCTGTTGTTGCAAAGCATTTCTGGAGGATACAGTAAACACCACAATCAGTTGTACAGAGTGGCAAAGCACAGACATGACGAGGTCAACAAATTCGACCAGAAGAACACAACAATAATTGGACAATAGTGGGCAGCCAGAGATTTTCTAGAATGACGAGACTCATCCAATGAATCCATCAAAGAACAAGTTGACCTGGACGTAACATACTGGGACCTGCAATGAACGACAAGAAGCAGCAACAGAAAGCAGTGGGAAGGACATCACACAAATTCGAAACGCTACAGGACAGCAGAGCTTCATAAAAGTCTCATCAGCCTTGAGGATGTCACCGAGAAAGGGCAGGAAACTGCTGCAAACCAACTTCCCAACACTACCGAACATCCACACACCATCTGCAAACATCACTGGATCTACAAATCTTTACACAAACCTTGAAACCCTGAAACAGTCAGGGCCGCCCCAGCGGGAAAATGAACCCTTGCATCCCACATGAAAGCTGAGGATACGAAACGCCATACTCCAGTGGACGTCAGAGCGAACTGCTCTTGCAAGCTACTTGTGCGTGCTCTTGTCAAAATCACTGCTTGATTATCCTCATCCAATTTTTCACCGTTTGACATTGTGTGCTTTTAACATTAAAATTTTACATCTGAATATCTCTGAATTTTCTGAGAATTTCTGCCGTTCCAACACTTCGAGACAGTGAGTTCCAGATTCCAACCACTCGTTGTCTGATAACGTTTTTTATGTGCAGCTACCCAAACCTTTTTACTCTTTTCTTAAATCTATGGCTTCTTGGTGATTGATCCCTCCATCAAATGTTTCGTTAAGAGTACATAATCCATACTGCTCATCATTTCGTACATCTCAACACTGTCTCATCTCAATTTCCCCGCTTTCAGAAAAACAACGCCAGTCTGTCTAAACTCTTTAATAGTTGAAATTCTTCAATCCAGATAATATATTGGCAAATCACTTCTGCATCGTTTCCACAGTTGTCATATCACTGCTATTATGTGAATTGCAAAATTATACACAATACTCAGGCGAGAGACAAATGATGACTTGAAATAAATGTCGGGAGACCAGAGACATTGGTCTTTTCCAATAAAGTCATTCCCTCGATACTGTTCTGTGCCATTTACATGAACCCAATGCTCCAATGATCTCTGATCCATGCAAATAAAACACTATACGTGAGGATTCATAACCCAAACACATTGTCTGATAGCATTAAGTGGCTTAATATCCTGATGGTGATATTGGGTGACGTTCACCTAACAAGAGTGACAGCTACAGCACAGACTTAACGGTGTCAATGTGAAAGTGAATGTTAATTTTTCCAATGCCCCAGTGACATGGGAGGAGGGATGGAAAGGGGGAATAGTGATTCTATAAGGGAGAAAAATCTCCGAGATTGGGTGCTGAGAGTGGCGGCTTGAAGCATTAAAACCAACACCTGAGTGAGCATTTTCATCTTAAAATTGATTGTGTCCTTTCTGCGTTTGTTTTGCACAGGTGATATGGAGTAACATGGAACAAATGCTCATTACAGATACTCGGATTTGAATGGAGGTTGCTTGACCACAACGCAGAGGACGAACCACTATTCGATTACATGAAAAAACACAATACAAAAAGCATTTAATACAATGGCAGATATAGTCGAGGAACCGCAACACATGCAGAACAGGAAAGCCCACTGAGACTGGATTGAATCGTCACCTTCGATGTCACCAATGGCTGTGGAGATTCCATCATTGAGAATGTTGAAGACTGAATTCAATAGTATTCAACAAAAGATGAAATATACAGGCGAGAGTTCACAAATATTGTTGAAATATCTGTTTCAATAAACATGAAGTTTCACATCGTAACTTTACCATTGCCGTGAGACAAGGAAGAAACTATTATTGCACACTCACATCACACCGATTCCCAGGTCTGGACTCAGTGAAACTGTGTACGCAGTGGCGAAGATCCGATTGGAAATTGAGAATGGGATGAACGAGTGGATATCTACTTTGCCTGCCAGTGACAAACTCCATGAGCATGCAGTCCTACTGTGAAGGTAGAGAGGCGCGTAAAATGCCGAGGCTGAGATCTCCAAACTCGCTCGGTGAAACTTCTGTTGACATGGCGCAGAGGGCATTGGGTCGTGGGAAAAGATCCTGAGCTATTTTAATCTGAATTGAAATGATTAGATTAGATTTGCTGCACGATGAAAACAGGCCCTTCGGACCAACATGCACACTACAACCCTCCGAAGATCAACCCATCCCAACCCTATGTTTACCCCTGCCTAAGGCACCTAACATGGTGGAAAATTTAGCATGGCCAATTCATGTGGTGTGCATATCTCTTCGATGGGGGGGGGGGGGGTCCGGAGTACACGGACGAAACACATACAGACACAGGGAGAACGTGTAAACTCCACATAGACCGTCGCCTGAAGCTGGAATCAGACCTGGGACCCGTTTGCTATGAGGCAGCCGTGTGAATCAATGAGCCACCGTGCCACACATTTGCTCACTGAATTGGCGCCCTCAGCCCTCTACAGCAAATATCTCCAACGAATCACCACTCTCTGACTGAAGATATTCCTGCACGTCTCATTTCCAAATTGTTATCGCTTCACTTTGTCTCTGTGGCCTCGGGTTCTAGTGTGTCATAGTGGTTGAAACATCTTTGCCACATTGGCTCTGCACAGGCCTCTCAGCACTTTGTAAATTTCAAATAAATTGAGTCATTGACTCAGACATCATTGAAACAGACTGCTGTTCCAAACAGTGCATGCTACCATTTACCAAAACTAACCTAGTACCAACTACGTGTCCAGGGCTCATATCTCTCTTAACATGTCCTATTCATGCACTTATCTAAGTGTCTTTTAAATGTTATAACTTTATCCACATTCCTACTTCCTCTAGAACTTTGCACAGGAAACATACCGTGTAAAGTAAAACAAAGTGAACCTCATGTCTTTTTTTCAGTTTTGTCCTCACAACTTCAAAATACTCCCACGAGTCCTGAAATACCCCAAAGAAGGAAAGCACCGTTGCAGTTGAGCTAATCTGCACGCCTCAGGATTTTTAAAAACATTTATATGGTAAACGTCAGCCTCCTATGCTCCATTGAAAGAAGTCCCAGCCGATCCAGCCTCCCCTTACAGCTCAATCCCTTCATTCCAAGCAACATACTGGTAAATCCCTTCTTAACTCTGTCCAGCTTAATATTCTTCTTTGTCTGACTTGGAAACCATAACATAGACACAATACTACAGAAGATGCCTCGCCAACATCCTATACAACCTCAGGATAACGCCCCAACTTCAACACTAAAAACTGAGCAACGCATGAAAGCGTTCTAACAGCATTTCAACGAAGCTGACGATATGTGACACGACTTCCAAAGTCCATTCCGTGACCTATTCACGTGTCTATTGCGCAGGATATTCAAAGCAGTACTTGTAATTGTAGACGTGCTACATCCCTTGCCCGTACACTACAGAATTGACCGTAGTGTTAGGTAAGGGGTAAATGTAGGGGTATGGTGGGTTTCGCTTCGGCGGGTCGGTGTGGACTTGTTGGGCCGAAGTGCCTGTTTCCACACTGTAATGTAATCTAATCTAATCTAATAATCTAATCTAATCCCTTTATAACTCAAACTGCAGTACGTTACAATTGTTCAAGGTAATTTCTCTTTACCATTCATTTAATCATATACCCGAATGTTCAATGCCTCTTTTAATCTTCTATAACCTCAGATAACCTTCTTCTCTGTCGACTGTACCACCATGAAGAGTTGTAGCGCCCCTCAGCACAGAAACAGGCCGTTTGGTGCGAACTTGTACATACTGATCATAATGCCGGTCCACATTAAACGCATTTCTCTGCACTTGGACCATATCATTCTAATCCTTTGCTATCCATGTATTTGTCCAAAAGCTTTTTTAAATGTTCTTCGTGTACACACAAAGACTTATGCTGTCATCTCATGAAATGCATGTCGCTCATGTTAGTGTCAACCACAAACTGATGATCCCTGCCTTCCATATTGTTATCTAAAACATTTACATCAGTCACAAACAAAGGAGCCATCACTGATCCCTGTGGAACACTGCCGGTCACAAACCTCCAGTCTGATAAACAACACACCAAAACCTCACCCTTTCTCTTGTTGTTAATTGAATTTTGTATCCAATTTGCAAACTCACTGTGAACCACATCTGATCTAACTTTACTCGTTAGTCTTCCATGTCGAATCTAGTTAAACGCTTTCCTAAAGCCTAAGTAAGCAAAGATATTTGTTCTTGCCTCATCAATCCTCTTGCCTACTTGATCAAAACCTCACAAATTTGTGAGACCCAGTTTCCACCTCATTAAACCATGCTGATGATCCCCTATATTTCCTGGACTCTGAAAATGTTATCTTCCAAAACCACCTCAAAAAACTTGCGAACTATCAATTTCAACCTCACAAGCCTGGAGATTCCAGTCTTTTCCCTGTATCCATTCTTCAACAAGGTTCGTCAATGTCCAGTCATTTTACGGGCGGCACGGTGGCACAGTGGTTAGCACTGCTGCCTCACAGCGCCTGAGACCTGGTTTCAATTCCCGCCTCAGGCGACTGACTGTGTGGAGTTTGTACGTTCTCCCCGTGTCTGCGTGGGTGCTCCGGTTTCCTCCCACAGTCCAAAAATGTGCTGGTTAGGTGAATTGGCCACGCTAAATTGCCCGTAGTGTTAGGTAAGGGGTAAATGTAGGGGTATGGGTGGGTTGCGCTTCGGCGGTTCGGTGTGGACTTGTTGGGCCGAAGGGCCTGTTTCCACACTGTAATGTAATGTAATCTAATCTAATCTAAATCACTCCCATATTTAGAGATGACACAATTATTTCAGCAAGGAGTCTTGCAATTTCCGCGCTTACCTCCCATAATGCTTTGGGATTCAGTACAAACACAGGGAAAACCTCGATGCACAGAAAAATGCTGTAATCTGTGAAAATTCGACAGTCAAAACGTTTCCCAAAGGTCACGATTTAAAGGGAAAATTATCAACCTTTTTCTTTATGTCTAACAGAGAATGAAAACTAACAACTATTTACAACTAGTTTCTCTTAAACCCATCTCTTACCTTCCACTCCGCAATAATATTCCGATTCTGAAAGATTCCCGATAATGATTTAAAAAGTAATCATGGCTCAAAACCACTCAGATTTTTCAAGTCTCATTTTGTGGATTTTTCTAGGAAGATTCTCTCCAGGTTTTCCTCGATGTCCTGCCTGCAAACACGTTTCCAGGAAGGTACATTTGTAGGATCTCTTGAGCTGGACGTCTATGACGCAGTCCTAGCTGTTGAAAATGTCCGGATTTATACCCCAAAACATCGGATTATTTCATTGGCTTTAATATTATCAAAACGTGAAGTTCACACCTGATTTTGATTTCGGATCTTGATTCATAATTTAAGTTGATGGCAATCCAGCTCTGCTGGCTGTTTCGAACAAATGTCACATTGTTCCCTTGGTCAGAACAGGTTGTTCTGTGTCCTTGCAAGCTTTTCAACTCTTCTTTTCACACCACGTTTATGACAATACACTAGTCCAGGTTTCGGAGTTTTATACGCCTTTTACATTTTCTGAGATGTCCAGCAATTATTTTCCTGTAATATGAAATGTTTATCAGTATGTATTTCCATGATTTCTGTAGCCTCCTTAAGTCTAACATATCCTTGGCGAACAGACTTCCCACACCGAGCTGTTCCACCTTGCTTGAATCCCTCTAAACACTTTCTCTTTGTCTAAACGTCCAAATGTCTTATAAAATAATATAACAGTACCTCTACGTACCAGTTGCTCTAGCAGTTGATTCCATGTGCAAGCCATCCTCTGTGTGAAAAGGATGTCTTTTCATTCGGTGTAAATCTTACGAGGTCTGGAGTCCCGGATCCAAGGGAAAACGAACTTTGCTGTTCGGCTTATCGAGAGCACTCTTGATTTTATGAATCTCTATAAAGTCATCTTCGACCTCAGATGCTGCAGTACGACAAGGCAATGCCTACACAGTCTCTCCTCGTTATATTAAAAATCCAGTCCTGAGAACATGTCGACTTTTTGTTGCATGAGGCCACACAGAGTCGAATGCAATCCAGCCGCTAGAAACATCACCGAATCTCAAATTATTAATGCATGGTCGAATAGTTTCGGAAAAGGTATCGTCCTCTTCATATATGGAGAGTGAACATTTGGTCTCGCTGTCTCCACAATAAAAAAATGATGTGAAAAATTAGTTTAATGCCTCGTCCATCATGCCTCCTTTATCTTTCAGGTAATATTTCTCGCGTTGTTCTCTTGCCAGATATGTACTTCTAGACCCTCTTTGGATTATCTTCAGCCCTGGCAGATTAAATTATTTCATATCCTCTCTTTCCTTCCTGTTCTGCATTTTATTGAAGTCCCTACAAGAAATTCACTTGAACCCAGTTGTCTGTCAGATATACGATACTCTTTCGTTTTGATTAGTTCCTCAACACCTTTATTCAACCATGGTCACGTCTTGTGAGTGTCCAGCCTGACAACTTCAGCTCAGGTTGACAGCATATCTGTTATTGGGAACATGTTAGTCTGTTATTAAAGTTGGAATAACAGAGCATTCGAAATGCATTACAGAATAAAATGGATTCCGCACGGCTTTTTGAAAATGAAATCAGACCTAACATGTTTACAAAGTATTGTCAGATCGTTACAAGCACAATACATAAAGGGGAATGCAGTAAATGGAATATATCTGGATTTCTAAAATTATTCAGAACGGTGTTTTTTACGATAGCACTTCACAAGCATAGAAGCATGAACCCACACAGTTGGGGGTATGTAATAGTCGAGGATTGGGGAATGAATTGAGAGGTGAGTTAATGAGAGCATTTTCATGACGGTAAATTGTAACTTGCAGATGCCCGGAGACAACAATATTGGTGCCAGAGCTGTTGATAACATGCACTAATCATCTGTAAAACGTAAGGTTATGTACTGTTGCTCAGTTTGGAGATGACACAAAATAGATATGGATGCAAGTAATGAGGGTGGCACAGCAACATTCTGGACGGACAGAATCAGGATAAACAAGGGGACAAAAACGTAGCAGCATATAACATGCAAAAAAAGAGGTTTATGCGTTTTGGCAGATATAAATATTAAGTGGGGAAATACACAGCACAAAGCATCAGCATACAGAGCACTTCACTTCCTTGTCCATGAAATATGAAAAGCTAGCATCCAGTTTCAGCAGGTAATCGGGAAGTCAAATAATTTTGTTTCACTTTATTGAAACGGAATGGGGACATATGTTTTTTTTTAATACACATGGCATTAGTCAGATCAGAGCTGGATTAATGTGAACAAATTTAGTCCCCCTATTTTAGGAATAGCAGTTCAGGGAAATTTAACACAAATCATCCTGGATATGGGAGAATATTCTCGGGAGATGAAACTGAGAATATTGCCCCTGTACTCATTGGAGTGTAGAATAATGTAACAAGACTTTACTGGGATACATTAGATTATGAAGGAAATGATTGGAATATTTTGGGAGAGAATGATTCGCCTTGTCTGAGAATCGAAGACCCAGATAACATAATCTCAGAGTAAGTAGTAACCTATTTAAGAAAGATGTGGAGTAATTTCTTTCTCTTCGAGCCGACTGAATATGTGAAAGTATTTAGTGCAGTCCGCTCGAGAAATTGGCAGCTCAGTGTATCCAAGATTACACTGAGATTAGGGAGGGTGGTAAAAAAAGGAGGGGGTGTGTGGTTGCTAATTAGAAATGGTATAATGGCTGCAGAAAGGCATTTCGAGGGGGATCTGCCTTTGGAGGAAATGTGGGCTGAAGTCAGAAATAGGAAAGGAGCAGTCACCTTGTTGGGTGTTTGCTATAGGCCCGCCAATAGCAGCAGAGATGTGGAGAAACAGATTGTGAAACAGATTTTGGAAAGGAGCAGAAGCCACTGGGTAGTAGTCTTGGGCGATTTCAACTTCCCAAATATTGATTGGAAGCTCTTTAGATCAAGTAGATTGGACAGGGCGGTGTTTGTGCAGTGCGTCTAGGAAGCTTTTCTAACTCAGTATGTAGATTGTCCGACCAGAGGGGAGGCCATATTGGATTTGGTATTCGGTAACGAACCAGGACAAGTGATGGGCATGTTAGTGGGTGAGCATTTTGGTGATCGGTGACCACCATTCTGTGACTTTCACATTGGTTATGGAGATAGAGAGGTGCATGCAACAGGGTAGGTTTTACAATTGGGGGAAGGGTAAATACGATGCTGCAAGACAGGATCTGAGGAGCATAAGTTGGGAGCATAGGATGTCAGGGAAGGATGTCGTTGAAAGGTGGAACTTTTTCAAGGTACAGATACGACGTGTCCTTGATATGTATGTACCTTTCAGGCAGGAAAGATATGGTCGTGTGAGGGAACCTTGGTTGACTAGGGAGGTTGAATATCTAGTAAAGAGGAAGAAGGAGGCTTACATAAGGCTGAGGAAACAAGGTTCAGACAGAGCGTTGGAGGGATACAGGATCGCCAGCAAGGAGCTGAACAAAGGGATTAGGAGAGCTAAGAGAGGACATGAAAAATCTTTGGCGGGTAGGATCAAGGATAACCCCAAGGACTTTTATGTGTTTGTGAGAAACATGAGAATGACGAGAACGAGGGGAGGTCCGATCAAGGACAGTAGTGGGAAACTGTGTATTGAGTCGGAAGAGAGAGGAGAGGTCTTGAATAAATACTTTTGTTCAGTATTTACAAATGAGAGGGACCGTATTGTTGAAGAGGAGAGTGTGAAACGGACTGGTAAACTAGAGGAGATACTTGTTAGGAAGGAAGATGTATTGGGCCTTTTGAAAACCTTGAGGACAGACAAATCCCGCGGGCCTGACGAGATATATTCTAGGATTATGTGGGAAGCAAGAGAGGAAATTGCGGAGCCGTTGGCAATTATCTTTTCTTCTTCACTGTCAACGGGGTTGATACCAGGGGACTGGAGAGTGGCGAATGTTGTGTCTCTGTTCAAAAAAGGGAATAGGGATAACCCCGGGAATTACAGGCCAGTTAGTCTTACTTCGATGGTAAGCAAAGTAATGCAAAGGGTACTGAGGGATAGGATTTATGAGTATCTGGAAAGACACTGCTTGATTAGGGACAGCCAGCACGGATTTGTGAGGGGTAGATCTTGTCTTACAAGTCTTATTGAATTCATTGAGGAGGTGACTAAGCATGTGGATGAGTGTACAGCAGTGGATGCAGTGCACATGGATTTTAGTAAGGCATTTGATAAAGTTCCCCATTGTAGGCTTATGCAGAAAGTCAGGAGGCATGGGATAGTAGGAAATTTGGCCAGTTGGATAGAGAACTGGCAAACCGCTCAAAGTCAGAGAGTGGTGGTAGATGGTAAATATTCTGCCTGGAACCCAGTTACAAGTGGAGTTCAGTTCTGAGTCCTCTGCTGTTTGTGATTTTTATTAATGACTTGGAAGAGGGTGTCGAAGTGTGGGTCAGTAAGTTTTGCCGACGATACGAAGATTGGTGGAGTTGTGGATAGTGAGGAGGGCTGTTGTCGGCTGCAAAGGGACTTAGATATGATGCAGAGCTGGGCTGAGGAGTGGCAGATGGAGTCCAACCCTGTCAAGTGTAAGGTTGCCCATTTTGAAAGGACAAATAAGAATGCGGAATGCAGGGTTAACGGTAGGGTTCTTAGCAAGGTGGAGGAGCAGAGGGATCTTGGGGTCTATGTTCAGAGCTCTTTGAATGTTGCCACTCAGGTGGATAGAGCTTGTAAGAAGGCCTATGGTGTATTAGCGTTCATTAGCAAAGGGATTGACTTCAAGATTCGTGAGGTGATGTTGCAGCTGTACAGGACCTTGGTAAGGCCACATTTGGAGTAATGTGTGCAGTTCTGGTCGCCTCATGTGGAAGATGTGGAAGCTTTGGAGAGAGTGTAGAGGAGATTTACAAGGATGTTGCCTGGAATGGAGAATATGTCGTACGAGGATAGATCGAGAGTGCTAGGCCTTTTCTCATTAGAAAGGCGAAGGATGAGGGGTTACTTGATAGAGGTTTATAAGATGATCAGGGAAATAGAGAGAGTAGACAATCAGAGACTTTTTTCCCCGGGTACAACAGAGTGTTACAAGGGGACATAAATTTAAGGTGAAGGGTGGAAGGTGTAGGGGGGTTGTCAGGGGTAGGTTCTTTACCCAGAGAGTGGTGGGGGCATGGAATGCGCTGCCTGTGGGAGTGGCAGAGTCAGAATCATTGGTGACCTTTAAGCGGCAATTGGATAGGTACATGGTTAGGTGCTTAAGCTAGGACAAATATTTGGCACAACATCGTGGGCCGAAGGGCCTGTTCAGTGCTGTATTGTTCTATGTTCTATGTTCTAAGACTGTGAGAAACAGGTTTTAATCAGCAAGGTATTCAAAGGCTAGGTGCTATTGCAGGAACGTGAATCTGAGGATTATCAGATCAGCTGTAATCTCACTGGATGGTGACAGCAGACTGCACAGGTTGAATTGACGACTTCTGCTCTTGCATCTTATTATCTTTCCTTTCTGGACTATCAATTGCTTCTGTTTTTCCTTTATCAATGAATTTACCGGGCATTAGAAGAAGATTTACAGTGCGAAGGCTTAAAACCAAATATCACTTCAGTATTTGATGGTGTTGTCCAGTTGATTGTTGCCTGAATTATGATTCGCTTTTGAACATGAAAGGGAAAAGCATCATTCACAGTGTGGAGAAGCTGTACACGTGTTGTACGTGTGGGCAGGGCTTCACCAGATAATCTGCCTTGTCAGAATATAAATACAGTCAGACGAGGGAGAGGTCATTCGTCTGTTTCGAGTGTGGGACAGAATTCACTTGATCCACTACGCTGCTGTAACAACAGCAAGTCCGCATAGCGGAAATGTCTTTTAAATGCCCTGAACGTGGGAAGCGGCTTAAAATCTCTGACAATCTGGTGACCCATCAATATGTTGACACTAATGAGAAACGTCATTTACTCCCAAAATGGGCCTGGATTAAAGTGGTTAATTGGACTCTGTGCACCCGCCATCTCACTGTGGGGAGAGGCTGTTCATCTGCACCAGTGTGGGAGGAGATTTGATGTGAAATCCAACCTACTGAAACAATAGCAAATTCACAAGTGAACAAAGTGCCTGGTTTTTACTGTGCTTCATCGTGTGTCAAAGTCTCAACCAAAAGTTTTGGTTTGAATTCCAGCTTACTGTGGAGCTGTTCCAAAGAGTTTAACTGTTTAAGACCATAAGACCATGAGACATAGGAGTGGAAGTAAGGCCATTCGGCCCATCGAGTCCACTCCGCCATTCAATCATGGCTGATGCGTATTTCAGCTCCACTTACCAGCGTTCTCCCCGTAGCCCTTAATTCCTCGAGACAACAAGAATCTATCAATCTCGGCCTTGAAGACATTTAGCGTCCCCACTTCCACTGCACTCCGTGGCAATGAATTCCACAGGCCCACCACTCTCTGGCTGAAGAAATGTCTCCGCATTTCTGTTCTGAAATGACCCCCTCTAATTCTAAGGCTGTGTCCACGGGTCCTAGTCTCCTCGTTTAACTGAAACAATTTCCTAGCATCTACCTTTTCCAAGCCATGTATTATTTTGTACGTCTCTATTAAGTCTCCCCTTAATCTTCTAAACTCCAACGAATACAATCCCAGTATCCTCAGCCGTTCCTCATATGTTAGACCTGTCATTCCAGGGATCATCCGTGTGAATCTCCGCTGGACACGTTCCAGTGCCAGTATGTCCTTCCTGAGGTGTGGGGACCAAAACTGGACACAGTACTCCAAATGGGGCCTAACCAGAGCTTTATAAAGTCTTAGTAGTACATCTCTGCTTTTATATTCCAACCCTCTTGAAATAAGAGACAACATTGCATTCGCTTTCTTAATCACGGACTCAACCTGCATGTTTACCTTCAGAGAATCCTCGACTAGCACTCCCAGATCCCTTTGTGCTTTGGCTTTATTAATTTTCTCACCATTTAGAAAGTAGTCTATGCTTTTATTCTTTTTGCCAAAGTGCAAGACCTCGCACTTGCTCACGTTAAATTCCATCAGCCATTTCCTGGACCACTGTCCCAACCTGTCGAGATCCTTTTGTAGCCTCCCCACTTCCTCAGTACTACCTGCCTGTCCACCTAACTTCGTATCATCGGCAAACTTCGCTAGAATGCCCCCAGTTCCCTCATCCAAATCATTAATATATAATGTGAACAGCTGTGGCCCCAGCACCGAACCCTGCGGGACACCGCTCGTCACCGGCTGCCATTCTGAAAAAGAAACTTTTATCCCAACTCTCTGCCTTCTGTTAGACAGCCAATCCTCAATCTATCCCAGCAGCTCACCTCGAACACCATGGGCCCTCACCTTGCTCAGCAGCCTCCCGTGTGGCACATTATCAAAGGCCTTTTGAAAGTCTAGATAGACCACATCCACTGGGTTTCCCTGGTCTAACCTACTTGTTACCTCTTCAAAAAATTCAACAGGTTTGTCAGGCATGACCTCCCTTTACTGAATCCATGTTGACTTGTTCTAATCAGACTCTGCTCTTCCAAGAATTTAGAAACCTCATCCTGAATGATGGATTCTAGAATTTTACCAACAACCGAGGTTAAGCTGATTGGCCTATAATTTTCCATCTTTTGCCTTGATCCTTTCTTGAACAAGGGGGTTACAACAGCCATCTTCCAATCATCCGGGACCTTTCCTGACTCCAGTGACTCTTGAAAGATCTCAACCAATGCCTCTGTTATTTCCTCAGCCACCTCTCTCAGAACTCTAGGGTGTATCCCATCGGGGCCAGGAGATTTATCAATTTTAAGACTTTTTAACTTTTATAGCACTCTCTCTTTCGTAATGGCAACAATACTCAACTCAGCCCCGTGACACCCTTTATTTTTTTGGATATTACTCATGTCTTCCACTGTGAAGACTGACGCAAAGTACTTGTTAGGTTCTCCTGCTATATCCTTATCTCCCATCACTTGGCTTCCTGCATCAGTTTGAAGTGGCCCAATGTCTACTTTTGCCTGTCGTTTGTTTCTTATGTACTGAAAGAAACATTTACTATTATTTCTAATATTACTGGCTAGCCTACCTTCATATTTGATCCTCTCCTTTCTTATTACACTCTTTGTTATCCTCTGTTTGCTTTTGTATCCTTCCCAATCTTCTGATTTCCCACTTTTCTTAGCCACTTTATAGGATGTCTCTTTTTCTTTAATACATTTCCTGACTTCCTTTGTCAGCCAAGGTTGTCTAATCCCTCCCCAGTTAATCTTTCTTTTCTTGGGAATGAACCTCTGTACAGTGTCCTCAATTATACCTACAAACCCCTGCCATTTTTGCTCTACTGTCTTCCCGGTTAGCCTCTGCTTCCAGTCTATTTTAGTCAGTTCCTCTCTCATGCCCTCATAATTACCTTTATTCAACTTGAACACCATTACATCCGATTTTGCCTTCTCCCTTTCAAACTCCAGACTGAACTCTATCATATTATGGTCGCTACTTCCTAAGGGTTCCCTTACTTTAAGATCTTTTATAGAGTCTGGTTCATTGCAAAGCACTAGGTCCAGAATAGCCTGCTCTCTTGTGGGCTCCATGACAAGCTGTTCCAAGAAGCCATCCTGTAAGCATTCCATGAATTCCCTTTCTTTAGATCCACTAACAACATTATTTACCCAGTCCACCTGCATATTGAAGTCTCCCATGATCAATGTAACCTTGCTTTTCTGACATGCCTTCTCTATTTCCAGGTACATGTTGCGTCCCTGGTCCTGACCACTGTTAGGAGGTCTATACACAACTCCAATTATGTTTTTTTTGCCTTTGTGGTTCCTCAATTCCACCCACACAGACTCCACATCATCTGACGCTATGTCATTCAATACCATAGATTTAATTTAGTTCTTAACTAACAAGGCAACCCCACCCCCTCTGCCCACCTCTCTGTCTTTTCGATAAGTTGAAAAACCATGGAGGTGTAACTGCCAGTCTTGACCCCCTGTAACCAAGTCTCTGTGATGCCTACTACATCATAATCATTCACTATTATCTGTGCCATTAGTTCATCGGCTTTGTTATGTATGCTACGAGCATTCAGGTAAAGTGCCTTAATGCTAACTTCCTTATCATTCGAGATGTTGGAAGTCATATGTCCGAAGTTATCCTTGCTTTTTACTGCATTCTCGGTCTGCCTCAATTTTAAATCCGCCTGGAAACATGCTATCCTGCTGCTTATCTTGCCATTTACCTCCATACTCCCTGTCGCTTTCACTTTCCCTTCCCCCCAACTCAGAAGTTTAAAGTCCGACTGACCACCCTATTTATCCTCTTCGCGAGAACATTGGTACCTGATCGGTTCAGGTGGAGACCATCCCAACGGTACAGATCCCCCCTATTCCAAAACTGATGCCAATGCCCCATGAAGTGGAATCCCTCTTTCCCACACCAATCCCTTAGCCACGTGTTTACTTGCCTAATTTTCTTGTCCCTATGCCAATTGGCACGTGGCTCGGGCAGTAATCCAGAGATTATGACCCTTGAGGACCTGTGCTTCAATTTCCTGCCTAGTGCTTCGTAATGTCCAAACAGGTCCTCCACCCTAGTCTTGTCTATGTTGTTGGTACCAACGTGGACCACAACAACTGGATCCTCCCCCTCCCGCTCCAATATCCTTTCAAGACGGTCGGAGATGTCTCGCACCCTTGCACCGGGCAGGCAAAACACCATGCGAGACTCCCGATCCGGCTTGCAAAGGATACTATCTGTCCCCCTAATTATAGAATCCCCTATAACCACTACTTGTCTATTAGCTCCCCCCTCTTGAATGGCCTTCTGGACCATGGTGCCTTGGTCAGTTGGCTCATCCTGTCCAGAGCCCTTTTCCTCATCCGAACAGGGAGCAAGAATCTCGTACCTGTTGGACAAGGTCAAGGGCTGAGGCTCCTCCACTCCTGAACTCCGGTTCCCCCTACCTGCCTCACTTACAGTCACACTCTTTTGTGCCTGATCACTAGCTGAATGTGAATTACTTAACCTCCCAGGTGTGACTGCCTCCTGAAACAAAGCATCCAGGTAACTCTCCCCCTCCCGGATGTGCCGCAGTGTTTGAAGCTCAGATTCCAGATCATCAACTCTGATCCGGAGTTCTTCCAGCAACCAACACTTGCTGCAGATGTGGTCACTGCCGTTCACAATGGGATCAGCCAGCTCCCACATCATACAGCAACAACACATCACCTGCCCAGCCATCTCTGCTTAGTTAGTTAATTAGTTACTTTGTACAAGTATGAATTAGAATAACTTCTGATACCTCTCTGCTATAG
This sequence comes from Chiloscyllium plagiosum, assembly GCF_037043375.1. Classification (NCBI taxonomy): domain Eukaryota; kingdom Metazoa; phylum Chordata; class Chondrichthyes; order Orectolobiformes; family Hemiscylliidae; genus Chiloscyllium; species Chiloscyllium plagiosum. Next base: position 70,955,456 of record NW_028270180.1, on the reverse strand, counting down.
TTTTTTTTACCCTAAATAATTAATCGAATGAAACCCATTGTGACTTCCTTCCGATGAAGTTAATAAATTCCTGCAGAAACGAAATGTGCTCCATGTTCTTCCTGATCTCCACCAGCTAATACATGCACAACAAATTCTTCAAACTTCAAAGAAGTGCCTGATTTTCTCCACATTGTCCGGACAGGAATGCGTGTGTGACTGAGAAGTCTCAAATGATGCTAACTAATATGCAGTCAGGTGTGGCATGTTGGCGCAATGATCACCACTGCTTTCTCACAGGCCAGGGCTTTTGCTTCAATTGCAGCTTTGGGAGATAGTGTGTGTGTGACGTTTGCACAATCTCTCCATATCCGTTAGGGGATCATTCCCCGGCGCAAAGACGTGCAGGTTACGTGGATTTATCATTGCTAAATTCTTCAGGGACGACTGCGTACGATAGTTAGCCTTGGGAAATGCAGTGTTACAGGAAGAGGGTGAGGGATTATTCCAGGTAGAATAGCATTTAGAACGTAGGTGTGGAATTGTTCGGTAGATTGGCCTGTTTCCATCCTTCAGGGATCCCATGATTCTGTGAGACAAATATCCCACTCGGATTTTATGATTGAATAACAATAACTGAAACATGTCAGAGTGGTTGGGATTAAGACAATGACCTGTGAAATCCGCACAGTGATGTGGTGGGCTTGGGGTGATTGACATTCAAAATTTGTAAGCATTTGTGCTGAACGATTACACCCAGTGGAGAGTGTTATATTGTTGAAAGCACACATGTTCACTTTCAAATTGTGTATTTTCTGAATATTGAAGGATCAAACAGTGCACGCATTGCTCCCCGACTGAAAGGGCTGGGGACAGGCTGTTCCAAAACAGATAGATGTAACTTTTGTTGGTGAAAACCTGAATTTTGCTAGCTGTTTCAACAGCAACTCAAATTTAACCAATTACATTAAGTTACATCCAGGATCCCAGAAGCTAATGAAATTTCAATTTTCGTTTTGCTTTAGCATCTGGAATCTAATCAAATCATACAAATTGAATGCATCACTGGTGTGTATGTAAAACCAGCATTTGAAAACTCGAGTGAGAGCTATTACTGGAGAGCTAAAACTTTCCTCTCTAAGAAATTAGAACTCACTCTGTATCAAAAAGTAACTTTTTTCAGCAAAACATACATTTTAAAAATGAAACAAGTTGAAACAATTGAGATGAACAGATATAAGTGGAAGACACGGGAGCACATGCAAACTGGGTGGACTTGAGATTACGTTGATATGATGTTAAACAACTGTGTTATTGAAACAGCATGTTAATACGATTCTGTTCAGTTAAAGGAAAGAATGTTTAGTTTGTTCATTGTATTGTTTAGTCGTCGCAATAGAGTCAAATAAAATGTTGTTTTTCTTTATGTAATGGAAATTAGAAATTCTTTGTCACTCACTAATGTTTAAATAGATTCGGAGGTGAGGAGATGTTTTCCGAGTTTTTGCTTTTAATTAACAAGGTGTCCGACGTCCTCGTTGCAACAAGGGTTTTCTTTGATTCCTATTGACTGCAGTTTTGCAAAAGCTCTTCAATGTCTTAGTGAGCCTTAATGTCACGGGCAGACAATCTCACCTTGCCTTTTGATTGCAGTATTTTATCCATGTTGGTTCAATACTGCAATGAGGACAAATGCTAAGTGCCTCTGATGGAACACACAGCATCAGAGAGCTGCTTATTGTTGACTGAGTACAGCCACAAAGCACAGTTATTATTCGCTTCCATCATGTTGCTGATGGTTAAGCGTTGATTGACTGGAGTCAGGGTTGGATTTGTCCTGCTTTTATGGACTCTACACAACTGGACATTTTTTAAAAAACCTGTATTCAGCATGAATGTCGTGGTTACACTTCGCTGCTCTGAACGCGGGAGTAGGGCATTGAGTATGATGATCATCAATCATTGTATCAAAAGGGAAACACAGGCTTGAAGGCCCAAATAGCCGCCCGCTATTCCGATATATCAATGCTGTGGATCTTCGGGGGACGGAGAATTTATATAGAATCTTCCAGAGTCCACATCATTTCATACTTCTGCCTGGAAATAATTGACAATGTTTCAGACTTACCTTGTATACGCATTGTGTTGACGCCACCGTCTGCCCCATGCCAGAGACAGTCTTTGAGATGAGTAGTTCAGTTCCAGTCTGGCTTGTTATGAATGAGGACAGTGTGAACTTTCTCCAAAGCCTGTCTGCCTGAACACCTGTGACCGCACACATGTGCACTCAATTCTCTCAACTGGGAGGAAGATCAGATACGAATCCAATCCATCTCATTTGAGTGTTTCTTTGATCTGGATGGATTGCATTTGATTCATGAAACGTTTGACCATTCTAATTCTGCGATTGAGTCACTTATTGGTGTCAGGACGTGATTATAAGTGTTCAAATTTAAAGTGCCCCCGGTCAGTCAACATTAAGCCACATCTACAAACGTGCCTCTCATTCACTCCTTTTTGCACTTTGAACCAGCAACTGAGGCATTAGTGAGCAGAACAGTATTCCAGCTCACCTCGAATAGGATGACACTGCCAATGGAATGAAAAGCCAAATTTCAGCTCAAAACACAATTTTTCAATGGAACATTATGCAATGAGGGTGTCAAACTTCCGACCTGAGACTAAAACTCTCTTATTCTCCTGACACTGGCAAGAGGACAACACAGACAAGGTACAATTACATCTCTTGTCAAGGCCAGGTTACCTTTTAAAAACCATACACTGAATTTAATTCAGAGGCATCAGAGGCCAACGGCATAAATGCTTCCTCATCAAAAGGTCAGTGGAATCTTTGAGATATATGATAAGGAGACAGTAAAGATTGAGTAACTTTCAGCCCTTCGATGCCGCTCCAACATTTAAAGAAATCATGGCTGATCGGAGGCCAACATCCATTCCCTGCCTTTGGCCCATATCCCTCAAAACTTTAGCTGGAGAAGATAAAATCTCAGCTTTAATGTGAACAAATCGTGCTGAATCCGCTGCCACTTGTATAAGGGAGTTCCAAACATCTGACGAATTCTGTGGGTGAAAGTGCTTCTGAATATGCACCGTGAATGGCTTGACCCTAAATTTAGATTATGGACCGTATTAACTCAGAAATATCTTTGTGAACAGCCGAAGATGCTGTCTAAATGCAAAAGATAGTCTGAGGTTTTAACAAGGTGGAGGATTCCAAAAACTTGGTGTCAGCGATTTCCAGCTTTAGACTGCATTTCGTGTAATAGCAGTTGTCCTTGATTAGGGTTCCACTTCCAAAGTATAGGCTGGGACCTTCATTGTCGAAAGGTGGGGCAGTCGTATCCCAGCAATTACATACCCATCTATGTCACCAGGAATCAGCCCTGTGTGCGGATACATGCAAAATAATTCTGCAGTTTGTCTGCCGTTGTCTTCTTATTAATTAGAGTGTCATTTGTGTCTCTCTTTAGAAACACGGACAGACCAAACCGAATGCAATCTATCCGTATGTAACGACACCGTGGTAAACCTTTCTGCGAACTAAACCAAACACACAGAAAATCTCACCTCGTCTCATAATCTGTTCGTGTATCTGTGACAAAGAGTGACCCAAATTCCACAATTTAACAATAGTATATCAATTTTATTCTGTAACTCTAAAACTGAACATTACCAACAAATATTGAAAACTCTAAGTCTCCTTCGATGGGTTTTAATAAATCGGTGCATAATTTAAACTGACTGGTTAAATTGGAACTGATGTGAAATAGTCGGTCTGGATTGTTATTAGACAGAGGAAAAACTGGTGGTGATCGACACTGAGGGATAACACACCACAGACGTTTTGTCAAGGAGAGTCGTAACTGGAAACCTGACGGATTTAAACCCACACTGGTAGCGTCCTAAGGAAAACTGGCAAACGGTTCTGAGAATGTGTTTCGTTTTCAGAAACATCTTTAAGGAGGATACCTTAGAGTGTTTTTTCGAACAATCAAAAACATTTCCTGTTAACGATTAAAGGAGCTGTTTTTGCTCTATTGATATATTCAAGATATGGAATAACTATTTAGATGAGCATTTAAAACGCGATAGAACACACAAGGTCAATAATTGGAAACTGGGTTCAGAAGTGCGATGTTAGATGACTGTCATTGATATAATGGACCGAGGGGACAGTCCGATTGCTGCTAAAACTTAGTGATTCCCCATCATTTTGCAACTGAACACAAAACCAAACGTGTTAAGAAGTAAAGGTGCAAGCATTGCATGCACCTTCGCTTTTGCTATGATTCTTGGGAATCAGCACACACTGCTATTTCTTGGGTTTGATGCCAAGACAGGAATCCGGATTTAGCATTCTTCTAAACGCTGTGAACATGAACATGAATTCCTGACATTAAGAACAGCAAAGCGAGCAGCACTTCAAGACTCAGTGAGCGTTTTACTTCAGTGAGTAAACTAACTGGGAGAAGGCGGTGTTATCGATTGTCTTGGCCTTCTCAGACTCAGTACTGCAAGAAAAAATACTCCTTATGTAAACATACACGTTCGTTGAAGATTTAGCTTCTTGCATGCAGAAAGTTTGGTTCTTGGACAGCCAAGGAACAGAGCGCCTCATATCAGAATGCTATTCACACATTTAAGACAGGCATGAGAAAGAATTTCGGAGCAAATTACTGCAGATGCTGAAATCGGTACCGAAAACAATTTTTAAAAATCTGGAAATCTCAGCGGATCAAGAAGCCACGCAGAGATAGGAAGTCAATGTTTCCAGTTTCAGAGCTGATGGGAAGGGAGGAGGTGGCAGTATTTATGCAAAAGTTGGGAGAGAGGGTGGCCTGCTGTATGAGAAAGGATATTACCCTTTCGGGTTATGCAATTGGCAACTGAGAATAACAGAACAATGGTGTGATTGTGAACCCACTCCAACTCCTTCCCTTTCTTTTAGGTTTAGCTGTTACAGTCTCTCTCACCATGACTTCGCCCTTCCCCTACTCCAATAGGACTGTCTGTTCTTTCTAATCTGGCAAGTATCCACACTATTGCTCTGTCATTCTCGCGTGCCAGCCGAATTATGTACATCATGTGCTGTCGGGTCTGGCTCATTAAGTATATCTGAGGCTAAAAGAGACACGGCTTTAATCAAAAAAGTTATGAAGAGTTTTGAAGACGGCCAGTTGTGCAGTTCAGAATTATCCAATCAGACATGAGCTCATTGAATAGCGGAACAGACTCTGGTTGAACGGTCTCTTTCTGCTTCTAAAATTAATTCTGTTTGTATGAATCTGCAAAGATGATCTGGGTAAAGTGTGCCAAGTTAAAAATGTGTGGATCCACTCGTGGCACTGAACCGACGTGAGAAGGCAACACACAAAGAAGAGTCAATTGGGTGATTGATCAGGAGTTGTCAGTATACCAGAGTAAACAGGATAACTGGCCTTCAGGGTTCACATTGATTTAGGCTCCAGTTAGCACACGGTCACTTCTCACAAACCACCATTGGCCTTCCACATTCCTGTTCTCTCCTCTGTTCTTATTTTGAGCCAAATACACAACAGGCAAAACCTGCGGATTTGCGTCTGTAACATGGAGTGAAGTGATTCTGAATGTTTCACAGCATCATGCTACTTCTAAAGATCAGTAAGTATTTACCATTGATTACTATAAATGGTAACAATTAACAGACCATGACATTGAATGTCATGAATCCTGATGACCTACTAAGATGGAAGATATCTATTTATATCACCCGGGACACAGTGTGATTTAGCATTACATCCTCCCATCTTTTAGGACATGATCCCTTCTTCAGTTTGTGTTTTGTTACACTGACTTGCTTTATGTTATACAGATTGACAATTCATATATGAGCTGGCAGTTTCTCATGTACGAGACCTTCTCTCTCACATGGTAATATACTGGCTCTGTAGCTCAGTGGTTAGAACACTGGTCTTCTAAGTATAAATGCGCTTGAAATAATACATTCCTGTCTGTCTTTCTATAGAATTTGAGGAAGACCATTGGGAATGACATTAAGCAGTCGGCTTTAGCAATGTTCCAATGAATCAGAAAGAGCCAGGTCAGTCAGCATAAACTGCAGAGTGACAGGGAATTAATAGGGGAGGTAAACGGACAGGGGAGTGACCAGTTGCTTCCTTTTGCCACGGTAAACAGACTCTCCTTTAAAAATCTGACATGGGACAATATAAGCCAAATGGGTGTTGTCCTAATTTCAGGTGGTTGGTCTCTCATCGTGCATTGGTTACACTCCGTGGAATGAGTTTTCATGTTTTGCTCTGTGGGTGAAAATGCGCTTCAACTCCTCAAGGGAGGGTTAACACAACTTACCCATGACAAACTTCACCCTATTAGTTGTGTCGTTTAGATTAAAGTATTCGGGGGGGAAATGTAACTCAGATGAAGAATTGGAAAGTCAGAGCATAAAAGGCTACAGGCCAGGGTTGGACAACTGGGATGACGTTGTCATTATGAAACGATGCGACGATGACTGTAGTCATCTGTACTGACGAATTGGTTGTGACTGAGCGGTTACAGCGCCATGGTCCGAGTTCCATTCCCCGTCAAAATCCTGGGTGATGTTTGATCCTGACTTGCAGTAAATCACCAGAAATCATTTATCAACAAGCAGGTGTTTGAATCTGGAAAGCACTGACAGGGTCCGCAGAGGCAGAAACCGACATAACCCTGCAAAGTACTCAGATTTGAACTTGTGATGTAAAGGCATAAAAGGACAAGTGATGGAAAATGGGATGACGATCGTGAAACGGTTGTTTTTGACAAGACCACGTGGAGGAGCTTGAGGGCTGTCGACCCACAAGTACATCCCTGCTCGACAGGTAACTTTGATAGTCTATTGACTCAGATTTGGCGCTTTCACGACCGCTACGCAGCTTCAATTCCTCGCAAGTGAATCATCTTCCACTGCTGTGGTGAACCTGGGATTGATGCTGATTTTTCAGGGACATTTATGGAAAAGCTTCTTGCTCTTGCCTATCAGGAATGAAATCCTCATCTCAGTTTCCGAATAACTGTGCATAGGTTTTTGAAAGCCTACATGCCTTGCAGTCGAGCGAGGTAGGATTCGAATCTCCAAACTCCTGATTCGGAGTTAGGTGTGTTATCCAGTTGCTTTGTGCATGCAGACAGGGGTGGCGAGGATGGAGAAGGCGAGGGGAGAGAAGGCGATGGAGATAGAAGGCGAGCGTGGAGAAGGCGAGGGGAGGGAAGGCGAGGGTGGAGAAGGCGAGGGTGGAGAAGGCGAGGGGAGAGAAGGCGAAGGTGGAGAAGGCGAGTTGGAGAAGGCGAAGGGGTGAGAAGGCGGTGGTGGCGAAGGAGAGGGTGGATAGGCGGAGAGAAGGCGGGGAGTGTAGGCGATGGTGGAGAAGGTTTGGAGGGAATGCGAGAGAGAAAAGGCGGGGGGTGAAGACAGTGGGAGAAGGTGGCAGAGAAGGCGGGGTTTGAAGGTGGGGAGTGAAGGTGAGGGGAGAGAGGGAGGTGGTTAAGGCGAGGGTGGAGACCGCCGGGGACAGAAGGCGGGGGGTAAAGCAGGGGTGAAGCCGAGGGTGGAGAAGGATGGGGGAGAAAAGGGAGGAAGTGAAGGCGGGGAGAGAAGGTGAGGGGAGAGACGTTTAGGGAAGAAAGCGAGGGGAGAGAAGGCGAGGGTTGTGTGAAGGCGAGGGGATGAAGGCGAGGCGGGTGAGTGAGAGGGTATTTGAAGGTGAGGGAGTGAAGGCGAGAGGTGTGAAGGCGAGTGGAAAAGGCAAGGGAGCATGAAAGCGATGGGGTTGATGGCGAGAGGGTGGAGGCGAGGGGCGGTGAAGGTGAGCGGGGTGAAGGTGAGGAGATGAAGGCGTGAGCGTGAGGGTCGGGGGAGTGAAGGCAAGGGGGGTTAAAGAGGGCATGAAGGCGAGGGGAGTGATGGCGAGGGGAGCGAAGGCCGGGGTGAGAATGCGAGGTAGAAGATGGGGGGAGAAGGCGAGGGATGAGAAAGCAGGGTGAAAATGCGAGTGTAGAGAAGGCGGGGTTGATAATGCGGGGCTGAAGGTAGGGGATCAAGGCGAGGGTGGAGAAGGCGGGGAGAGAAGGCGGGAGTAAAGGCGGGGAGAGAAGACGAGGTGGGAGAAGGTTCGGGGGAGATGGCCAGGGTGGAGAAGGCCAGGGTGGAGAAGGCGAGGTGGAATAAAATGGCGGGAGAATGCGGGGAGAGAAGATGAGGGTGGTGAAGCCGAGGGTGGAGATGACGGGAGAGAAGGCAAGAGGGAGAAGGCCGGGGAGAAGGCGAGGGTGGAGAAGGCGAGGGTGGAGAAGGCGAGGGGAGAGAAGGCGGGGGAGAAGGCGAGGGAGAGAAGGCAGGCAGAGAAGTCGGGGCGTGAAGGCGGAGGTGAGAATGTGGAGGAGAAGGCGGTGGGGTTGAAGACAGGGAGTGAAGTCGATGGGAGAGAAGGAGCGGTTTAAGGCGAGGGTGGAGAATGCGGGGGAGAGAAGGCGGCGGTGAAAGCGGAGATTGAAGCCGAGGGGGAGAAGACGGGGAGAGAAGTTGGAAGAGAAGGTGGAGGAGAGAGAAGGCGAGGGGGGTGACGACGGGGAGAGAGAAGGCGAGGCGTGAAGGCGACTGAGGGTGAAGGCGAGAGTGTGTGTGTAGGTGAGAGGATGGTGAGGGCGAGGGGAGTGAAGGCGAGGAAAGATTAAGATGGGGAGAGAAGGCAGAGGAGAGTAGGTGGGACGGAGAAAGCGAGAGGAGAGAAGTCGAGGGCAAAGAAGGTTAGGGGAGAAGGCGAGGGGAGAGAAGGCAAGGGCGGAGAAGGCGAGGGGATGAAGGCGAGGGGTTGAAGGCAAGGTGGGTAAATGCGAGGTTATTTGAAGGCGAGGGGGGTGAAGGCGAGAGGTGTGCAGGCGAGAGGGAAAGGCAAGGGAGCGTGAAGGCGATGGAGTTGAAGACAAGGGGGATTAAGGCGAGGCTGGGTGAAGGCAAGGTGGTGAAGGTGAGGGGGTGAATTCGAGGGGTGTGACGGCGTGGGGTGTTGAGGGCGAGTGGGTTTAGGTGAGGGCTGGTGAAGGTCAGGGGGATTGAAGGCGAGGGACGGTGAAGGCGAGCGGGGTGAAGGTGAGGAGGTGAAGGCGAGGGCGTGAGGGTCAGGGGGTGTGAAGGCAAGGGGGGTTAAAGAGGGCGTGAAGGCGGGGGTGTGATGGCGAGGGGAGCGAGGGTGGAGAAGGCGGGGGTGATAATGTGGGGGTGAAGGTGGGGGAACAAGGCGAGGGTGCGGAAGGCGGGGAGAGAAGGCAGGAGCAACGGCGGGGAGAGAAGACGAGGTGGAAGAATGTGGGGGCAGAAGGCCAGGGTGGAGAAGACGAGGGTGGAAAAGGCGAGAGGGAAGAAATTGGCAGGAGAATGCGGGGAGAGACGATGAGGGTGGTGAAGCCGAGGTTGAAGATAGCAGGGGAGAAGGCGGGGAGAGAAGACGAGGGTGGAGAATGCGGGGGAGAAGGCGGGAGAGAAAGCAAGAGGGAGAAGGCTGGGGAGAAAGCGAGGGTGGAGAAGGCGAGGGGAGAGAAGGCGAGGGCAGAGAAGGTCAGTGGAGAAGGCGAGGGGAGAGAAGGCAAGGGGGAGAAGGCGAGGGGTTGAAGGCGAGGCAGGTGAATGCGACGAGATTTGAAGGCGAGATGGAGAAAGCGGGGAGAGAAGGCGAGGGTGAGATTGCTGAGGTGAAGGTGGGGGAGAAGGCGAGGGTGGAGAAGGCGGGGGAGAAGATGAGGGTGGTGAAGGCGAGGGGGATGAAGGCGGGGAGAGAGAAGGCGATGGGTGTAATGGCAGAGGACGGTGAAGGCAAGGGGGTCTGTTTAGGTGACAGGGCGGTGAGAGTGAGGGGGTGAAGGCAAGGGTGGTGAAGGCGGGGAGGGTGAAGACGAGGGGAGAGAAGGCAGGGGAGAGAAGGCGGGCGAGAAAAGGTGAGGGGAGAGATGGCGAGGGTGTGTGAAGGTAAGGAGTTAAACGTGAGGGGTGGTGAAGGTGAGGGGGAGCCAAGGCGAGGGAGAGTGAAGACGAGCGGGGTGAAAGTGAGGGGGTGAGGGTGTGGAGGTGTGAGGTGAAGGTGTGTTGAAGGCGAGGGGGTGAGGGTGAGGGGAGTGATGGCGAGGTGAATGAAGGCGAGAATGGAGAAGGCAGGGTGAGAATGCAGGGATGAAGGTGGGGGGAGATGGCAGGGGCAGAAGGCGGGGAGAGAAGGTGAGTGGGGTAAAGGCAATAGAGCGAGAAGGCGAGGTGGATTAAGGCGAGGGTGGAGAAGGCAGGGGAGAGAAGGCGCGGAGAGAAGGTGAGGGTGGAGAATGTGGGGGAGAAGGCGGGGTGAGAAGACGGGGAGAAGACGGGGAGGGAAGGCGAGTGGGGTGAAGGTGAGGGGGTGAGGGTGTGGGGGTGTGAGGTGAAGGTGGGTTGAAGGCGAGGGGGTGAGGGTGAGGGGAGTGATGGCGAGGTGAATGAAGGCGAGAATGGAGAAGGCATGGTGAGAATGCGGGGATGAAGGTGGGGGGAGATGGCAGGGGCATGAAGGCAGGGAGAGAGAAGGCAATGGGTGAAGGAGGGGGAGGGTGAAGGCGAGGATGTGTGTGAAGCTGAGAGGATGGTGAGGGCGAGGGGGGTGAAGGTGCAGGTGGTGAAGGCGGGGGCGGGTGAATCCAAGTGGGAGAGAAGGCAGGGGAGAGAAGGCGGGGGGAGTAGGTGGGGGAGAAGGTGAGTGTGGAGAAGGCGGGGAGAAGGCGAGGATGCAGAAGACGAGGGTGATGAAGGCGAGGGAGAGAAGGCGAGGGGGAGAAGGCGGAGAGAACATGAGGGTGGTGAAGGCGAGGGGGATGAAGACGGGGAGAGAGAAGGCAGTGGGTGTGAAGGCACAGGACGGTGAAGGCAAGGGGTGTGTTAAGGCGAGAAGCTGGTGAAAGTGAGGGGGGTGAAGGCGCGGGTGGTGAAGTTGGGGGAGGGTGAATACGATGGGAGAGAAGGCGGGGAGAGAAGGCGAGGGCACAGAAGGTTAGGGGAGAAGGCGAGGAGAGGGAAGGCAAGGGAGTGTGAAGGCGAGGAGTTAAAGGCGAGGGGTGGTGAAGGTGAGGGGGAGCCAAGGCGAAGGAGAGTAAAGGCGAGCAGGGTGAAGCTGAGGGGGTGAATGTGAAAGGGTGAGGGTGAGGGGGTGTGAAGTCAAGGTGTGTTGAAGGCGAGGGGGTGAAGTTGAGGGGAGTGATGGCGAGGGGAGCGAAGGCGAAGGTGGAGAAGGCAGGGTGAGAATGCGAGGATGAAGGTGGGGGCTGATGGCAGGGGCAGAAGGCGGGGAGAGAAGGTGACTGGGGTGAAGGCAAGGGAGCGAGAAGGCGAGGGGGATTAAGGCGAGGGCGGAGAAGGCAGGGGAGAGAAGGCGGGGAGAGAAGGTGAGGGTGGAGAATGTGGGGGAGAAGGCGGGGTGAGAAGACGGGGAGAACGCGGGGAGGGAAGGCGAGTGGGGAGAAGGCAGAGTGAAGTGGGGGAGAGAAGATGAGGGGGAGAGAAGGTGGGGGAGAAGGCGAGGGAGAAAGCGAGTGTGGTGAAGGCGAGGGCGGAGAAGGCGGCGTTTGAAAGGTTGGAAGGGTTTGAAGGATGTGAGGGAGGGGAAGGCGAGGGGAATGATGGCGAGGGGAGCGAAGACGAGGGTGGAGAAGGCGGGAGAGAGAAGGCGAGGGTGGAGAAGGTGGGGGAGAGAAATTGGGGAGAGTAGGTGGGGAGAGATGGCGAGGGTGGAGAAGGTGGGGGTGAGAATGCGCGGGTGTAGGTGGGTGGAGAATTCGAAGGTGGAGAAGGCAAGGGTGGAGAAGGCGTGTGAGAGAAGGTGGGGAGAGAAGACAAGGGGCGAGAAGGCGAGAGGGGAGAAGGTGAGGGTGGAGAAGTCAGGGTTGGAGAAGGCATGTGAGAGAAGGTGGGAAGAGAAGGCGGGGAGAAAGCGGTGAGAGAAGACAAGGGGCGAGAAGGCGAGGGTGGAGAAGGTGAGGGTGGAGAAGGTGGGGGAGAGAAGGCTGGGAGAGAAGGCGGGGGAGTAGGTGACGGGTGGAGAGGGTGGGAGAAAAGGCGAGGGTGGAGAATGCGCGGAGAGAAGGCGGGGAGAGAAGGTGGGGGAGAAGGTGTGGGAGAAGGTGTGGGAGAAGGTGAGTGGGGTGAAAGTAGGGGAGGGAGAAGGCGAGGGAGTGTGTGAAGGCGAGAGGATGGTGAGGGCGAGGGGGGTGAAGGCGAGGGTGGTGAAGGTGAGGGAGGGTGAAGACGAGGGGGAGAGGAGGCAGGTGAGAGAAGGCGGGCGATAGAAGGCGAGGGGAGAAAGGCGACGGGAGGGAAGTTTGGGCAGAAGGTGAGGGGCGAGAAGGCAAGGGGAGATGGTGAGGGGGTGAAGACGAGGGGTTGAAGGCGAGGCGAGGGAATGAGAAGGGATTTGAAGGCGAGGGGAGTGAAGGCGAGAGGTGTGAACACAAGGGAGTGTGAAGGCGATGGGGGTGAAGGCAAGGGGGTTGAAGGCGCGGGGGATTAAGGCGAAGGTGGGTGTAGGCGATGGGGGTTGAAGGCGAGAAGGGGAAGGCGAGGGGCGTGAAGGTGAGGGAGGGTGAAAGCGAGTGGGTTTAAGGTGAGGGCGTGAAGGTGAGGGGGTGAGGGTAAGAAGGTGTGAAGGCAAGATGGATGAAAAGGTAGGGCGTGAAGGCGAGGGGAGCGAAGGTGAGGGTGGAGAAGGTGGTGGAGAGAAGGAGGCATGAGAAGGTAAGGGTGACAAAGGCGGGAGATAAGGCGAGGGTGGAGAAGGCGGGGCAGAAGGCAAGGGTGGAGACGGTGGGGAGAGAAGGCGGGGAAAAGGTGAGGGAGAAGGCGAGGGTGGAGAAGACGGAGGAGAAGTCGGGGAGAGAAGACGAGGGGGGAGAAGATGGGGGAGAAGTCGAGGATGGAGAAAGCGAGGATGGAGAAGGCGAGGGTGGAGGATGCGAGTGTGGAGAAGGCGAGGGAGAGAAGGCGAGGGGGAAGAAGTGGGGGAGAAGGTGGTGGAGAAGGCGAGGGGAGAGTAGGCGGGGAGAAGGCGAGGGTGGTGAGTGCGGAGGGGAGAAGGCGAGGGGAGAAGGCGAGGGAGAAGTAGCGGCGAGAGAAGGCGAGGCTGAAGAAGGTGGGGGTGAATGCAAGGGCAGAGGCTGCGGGGGAGAGAAGGCGACGTGAGAGAAAGCGAGGAAGAGAGAAGGCGAGGGTGGAGAAGGCGAGGGGCGAGAAGTCGAGGGCAGAGAAGGCGAGGGTGGAGAAGGAGAGGGTGGAGAATGCGAGGGAGAGAAGGCAAGGGAAAGAAGGCAAGGGAAGAAGTCGAGGGCTGAAGGCGGGCAGAGAAGGCGGGTGGGTGAAGGTGGCGGAGAAGGCGGGTGGTGAAGGCGGGGAGTGAAGGCGAGGGGAGAGAACGAGGGGGTTAAGGGGAGGGTGGAGCATTAGGGTGAGAGAAGGCGGGGAGTGAAAGCGGGGAGTGAAGCCGAGGGGGAGAAGGCAGTGTAAGAAGGCGGGGAGAGAAGACAGGAGAGAGAAGGTGGGGGAGACGTCAGGGGAGAAGGCGAGAGGGAGCAGATGGCAAGAGAAGGCGGGAAAAGAAGTCACGGGGTGAATGCGAGGGTGGAGAAGGCAGGTGGAGAGGGTGGGAGAGAAGGCGAAGGGGATGAAGGCGGGGGAGAAGGTCGGGACAGAAGGCGGGGGTAGAAGGCAGGGGAGAGAAGGCGAGTGGGGTGAAGGCAAGGGAGGGAGAAGGCGAGGGGGATGAAGGCAGGGAAGAGAGAATGCGATGGGGTGAAGGCAGGGAGGGTGAAGGCGAGGGGGTGTGTGAAGGCGAGAGAATGGTGAGGGCGAGGGGGGTGAAGTCAAGGGATGTGAAGGATGGGAGGGTGAAGATGAGGGGAGATAAGGCAGAGGAGCGAAGGCGGGCGAGAGAAAGCGAGGGGAGAGAACGTGAGAGCAGAGAAGGTTGGGGAGAAGGCGAGGGGACAGAAGGCAAGGGGAGAAGCAAGGGGGCTGAAGGCGAGAGGTTGAAGGCGAGGCGGGTGAATGCGAAGGGATTTGAAGGCGAGGGAGTGAAGGCGAGAGGTGTGAAGGCGAGAGGGAAAGGCAAGGCAGCGTGAAGGCGATGTTGCTGAAGGCGAGCGGGATTAAGGCAAGAGTGGGTGAAGGCAAGGTGGTGAAGGTGAGTGGGTAAATTCAAGGGGAGTGATGTGTGGGGGGTTGAGGGTGAGTGGGTGTGAAGGCAACGAGGTGCGAAGGCAAGGGGGTGAAGGCGAAGGGTGGTGAAGGCGAGGGAGGATGATGGCGAGCAGGGTGATCGTGAGGGGGTGAAGGAGAGGGGGGTGAGGATGAGAGGGTGTGAAGGCAACGGGGGATTAAAGGGGTGGGCGTGAAGGCGAGGGGAATGATGGCGAGGGGAGAAAAGGTGAGGGTGGAAAGGGCAGAGGAGAGAAGGTGGGTGAAAAGCCAAGGGCAGAGAAGGCGGGGGTGGTAATGCGGGGGAGAAGGCAGGGGAGAAGGCGATGGAGAAGGCGGGGAGAGAAGACAGAGAGAAAAGGCGAGGAGAAGGTGGGTGGAGAAGGCAAGGGCAGAGAAGATGGGGAGAGAAGGCGGGGCGAAAAGGCAAGGTTGGAGAAGGCGGGGGTGGTACTGTGGGAAGAAGGCAGAGGAGAAGGCAAGGGTGGAGAAGGCAGGGGAGAGAAGACGGGGAGAGAAGGCAGGGGAGAGAAGACGTGGAGAGAAGGCGGGAAGAAGGCGGGAGAGAAGGCGAGGGTGGAGAAGGCAGGGAGAGAAGGCGGGGAGAGAAGACGTGGGTAGAGAAGGCGGGAAGAAGGTGGTAGGAGAAGGCGAGGGTGGAGAAGGCGGGGGAGAGAAGACGAGGTGGCAGAAGGTGGTGGAGAAGGCGGGGGAGAATGCGGGGAGAGAAGACGAGGGTGGTGAAGCCGAGGGTGGAGAAAGCAGGGGAGAAGGCAGGGGATAGAAGGTGAGAGGGAGAAGGTGGCGGGAGAAGGCGAGGGTGGAGAAGGCGAGGGAAGAGAAGGCGAGGGAGAGAGAAGGCGAAGGTGGAGAAGGGAGGGGAGAAGGCGAGGGTTCAGATGGCGAAGGAGGAGAAGGCGAGGGGAGAGAAGGCGAGGTTGGAGAAGGCGAGGGTAGAGAAGGCGAGGGTGGAGAAGGAAGGGGAGAAGGCGAGAGGTCAGATGGCGAAGGCGGAGAAAGCGAGGGAGGAGAACGAGAAGAAGGAGAAAGCGAGGGTGGAGAAGGCGAGGGGGAGAGAAAGCGAGGGAAGAGAAGACGATGGGAAAGAAGACTTTGTGGAGAAGGTGGGGGGAGAGAAGGTGAAGGGGAGAGAAGGTGAGGGATGAGAAGCCGAGGGGAGAGAATGCGAGTAGAGAGAAGGCGAGGGGTGGAGAAGGCGAGTGGGAGAAGGCGAGGTGGAGAGAAGGCGAGGGGAGCGAAGGTGGGGGGATAGAAAGTGAGAGTGGAGAATGCGGGGGGAGAAGGCGATTGGGGACAATGAGGGGAAGAGAAGGCGAGTGAGGCGAATGCGGGGGAGAGAAGGTGAGGGTAAAGGCGAGTGGTAAAAGGCGGGGAGGAAGGCGAGGGAGAGTAGATGGGGAGAGAAGGCGGGAGGGAGAAGGTGGGGAGAGAAGGCAGGGAGAGAAGACGAGGGTGGAGAAGGCGGGGGAGAAGTAGGGGACAGAAGGTGGGTAGAGAAGGCGGGGAGAGAAGGCGAGTGGGGTGAAGGCAGGGGAAATAGAAGGCAATACGGGTGAAGGTGGGGGACGGTGAAGGCGAGAGAATGGTGATGGCGAGGGTGTGAAGGCAAGGGTGGTGAAGGCATTGGGGAGGGAAGGTGGGGAGAGAAGGCGGGTGAGAGAATATGAGGGGAGAGAAGGCGACGGCAGAGAAGGTTAGGGGAGAAGGCGAGGGGAGAGAAGGCAAGGGGGAAAAGGCGAGTGGGGGTGAAGGCGAGGGGTTGAAGGCGAGGCGGGTGAATGTGAGGCGATTTGAAGGCGAGGGGGGTGAAGGCGGGGGAGAGAAAGTGGGCAGAGAAGGCGAGGGTGGAGAAGGTGAGGGTGAGATTGCGGGGGTGAAGGTGGGGGAGAAGGCGAGGGTGGAGAAGGTGGGGAGAAGGCGAGTGTGGAGAAGTGGAGGGCAGAGAAGGTTAGGGGAGAAGGCGAGGGGAGAGAAGACAAGGGGGAGAAGGCGAGGGGTGGTGAGGCGAGGAGGGGTGAAGGTGAGGATGGATGAAGGCGAGGGGGGGTGAATGCAAGGGGGGAAGGCGAGGGGTGTGAAGTAAATGGGTGTGAAGGAGAGGCGGTTTAAGGCGAGGGGGTGAAGGTGAACGGTGTGAAGAGTTGAAGGCGAGATGGGTTGAAGGCGAGTGGGGGTGAAGGTGAGGGGGGTTGAAGGCAAGGGGGGCTGAAGGCGAGGATATGAAGGCAAGGGGGTGAAGTCAAGAGGATGTGAAGGTGAGAAGGTGAAGGCAATGGGGTGAAGTCAAGGGTGTGTGAAGGCAAAGGGGAGTGAAGGCGAGGGGTTTGAAGGCTAGGGGTGTGAAGGCGATGGGGTGTGAAGGCGTGGGGGTGAACGGCAGGGAGGCTGAAGGCGAGGGGAGTGAAGGCGGACGGGGTGAATGTGAGGGGGAGTGAAGGCGAGTGGGGAGGAATGCGAGGGGTGTGAAGGTGATGGGGAGACGGCGAGGGAGGGTGAAGGCGAGGGGAGTGAAGGTGAGGGGGTGAAGGTGAGGGGGAGTGAAGGCAAGGGGGTGAAGGGGAGGGAGGGTGAAGGTGAGGGGAGTGAAGGCGAGGGGGAAGGTGAGGGGCTGTGAAAGTGAGGGGTGAATGTGACGGGTGTGAAGGCGAGGGGTGTGAAGGTGACAGTGGAGAATGTGAGAGGAGAATGCGGGGATGAAAGTGAGGAGGGAGAAGACGTGGGGAGAGAAGACGAGGACAGAAAGCGAGGATGGAGAATGTGGGGGGAGAAGTTGGGAAGAGAAGGCGGGGAGAGAAGACTAGGGGAGCAGGTGGGGGAAGAAGAAGGGGGGAGAAGGCGGTGCAGGAAGGCAGGGGAGAGAAGGCAGGAAGAGAAGGCGACAGTGGAGAACGTGAGGGAGAGAATGCGAGGGGGAGAAGGTGGGGCAGAGAAGACGAGGACAGAAAGAGAGGGTCGAGAATGCGGAGGAAGACATTGGGGAGAGAAGGCGGGGAGAGAAGAAGGGGGGAAGTCGGTGTGAGAAGGCAGGGGAGAGAAGGCAGGGAGAGAAGGCGAGAGTGGAGAACGTGGGGGAGAGAATGCAAGGTGGAGAAGATGGGGCAGAGAAGACAAGGACAGAAAGCGAGGGTGAAGAATGCAGGGGGAGAAGTGGGGAGAGAAGGCAGGGAGAGAAGACTAGGGGGAGCAGGCTGGGGAGAAGGAAAGGGAGAAGGTGGGGAGAGAAGGCGAGAGTGGAGAAGGCAGGGGAGAGAAGGTGGGGAGAGAAAGAAGGGGAGCAAAGGGGACAGAAGGCGGGAGAGAACATGAGGGTGGAGAATGCGGGGGAGAGAAGGCGGGGAGACAAGGCGGGGACGAAGGCGAGTGAGAGCAGATGAGGGAGAGAAGGCGGACGGGAGAATGCAAGGGAGAGAATGTGGGGCGGGAAGGCAGGGTGAAGGAGAGGGAGAGAGATGGCGTGGGTGGAGAATGTGGGGGAGAAGGTGAGGTGAAAAGGCAGGGGAGAGAAGGTGCGGGAGAAGGCAAGGGGGATATGATGGGGAGAGAAGGAGAGGTGAGAAGCAGGGGAGAGATGGTGCAGGAGAAGGTGGTGAGAGAAGGTTAGAGAAGAGTAGGTGAGGTGGGAGATGACGGGGAGAGAAGGAGCGGGCGAAAAGGTGCGGGAGAAGGCGAGGGGGGTAGAAGGTAAGGGGAGAGAAGACCAGGGGGATAGAAGGCAAGGGTGGAGAGGGCGGGGAGAAGGCGAGGGGAGAGAATGTGTTCGGCAGAAGGCAGGGTGTGAAGGCGATGAGGGTGGAAGGCTGGAGCGAATTCGAAGTCAGGTTTACAGATGGGAAAGCAAGCAAGAAAGACCTGTTCTCGTCCATGAAAAAGGCTGTTCTTGGAGAACAAGGTAGTTTTGGCCAAGATTCAAACTGTGGCTACCGTTCGTGTATGTGGCCAGCGCGATAACCACAACACTTCAGAAACAAGCCCGGAGCAATGCTGCTGCAGCTGAGTGGCGTCCAGCACTGAAATTTGCAGCCATTCTGCACTTCACCTTTCTGCTTCCAATAGCTCGTTGTTGTCCAGCGTAATTGATATCTCGAAAAAGTAAAAAAAAAGGAACGTGAAATTGATGACAAAATATAGACAAGGATGTTTGGACCATAGGGTGAGGTGGAATAGACTGGGACAACTTTCCCTGCAGCTTAACGGCTGCGACATTATCTTATGGAAGGGTTAAAACAGAGTATTTACGTGTTTTACTCAAGTTGGGGTGAGTTGAAAACTCGAGGGCATAGGTTTAAGGTAAGTGGGCTGAAATTGACAAAGGACCTGAGGCACCATTTCCCACACAGAAGGTTGTGCGTGCATGGAATGAGCTACCGGAGGGAGTGGAGTAGGCTAGTACACTCAGAACATTGCAAAGGTAACCGGATGAGTGTCTGGATTAGAAGTGTTTAGAGGGATGGGGCAAAATGTTTGAAATGGGATTTTGTTTAATAATGGCTATGTGGTGAGCATGGATGAGATACATTGAAGTATATGTTTCCACGCGGTGTACCCCAATAACGTTGTGTTGCTTACACCGGCTGTAAAGGATTACTTTTTAGCGGAGCTTGCCGTCGCAGTCTGGGGCACAATCATTTAGTCTGTTCGACTGCTCACGGGAAAGGTAGTATTGTGAAACACAACAGAAACGAACGACTTCCTTACTTTTTACCCGACTGACTATACTCCGTGAAATTATCCCAGATCCACAGCTGAAGATTTTCCTGCTGGAGGTTACCTCAGCAGGTAACCCTGTTAACTCGTAATGTATTGAGCGAATCACAAAACAGAAAGCATTTAACACGGAACACGAACGAAACTGGCAAACCAAATGTATTTTCAGAAACAGCGAAGCATGAATGCAATATGTGAGACAATCCGAGGGCATGAGCCATAAAGCAATCACACAACTAACAACAGGGCAATTCCAAACTACTCTTTCAAACATACTGCAGCCTTAGTGCACCACCACTTCCCAGACAATGCTGAAAAGAGAGAAAGAAAGAACACAATAAGAATGGGCCATAAAAAGTGAATTTCACCAATCACAGTCTCGATTAGATTACCTTTCCCTTCCGATGTCTCCAGGACGGAAATGAAGGAAATGGGAGAAATTCAATAACATATCACATCGAAATTCATTGGAACGATTTTCCCATTCGCCAGAAAACTAAATAACGACGAGTCGAGTCACCGTAGGACTTTGTTTCACAACAGCGATGAAATAACAGTCTCCATTCGGTTCCAGTAAAAACTCAACTTGCCTGGAACAGCAGAGTTGTTTGCAATTTTCTGTGCGGGTGGCGAACATGATCATGATAGCAGAGACACTTGGAAATATTTGGCACTTTCGCACACCACAGTGAATTCCCCAAGAAGCAAACACATTTTACTTTTGTTTTCAACATCAATACAACAGGGACTGAAACAGCATTTTAACAAGCTGCAGCTGATCAGCAGAAATGGCAGCGGTGGGATTCGAACCCACGCCACTATTAAGCCTTGAATCTGGATTCAGCGCCTTAGATCGCTCAGCCACACGACCAGCCAGCCAAATGGCCCATTGTCTTGCATTTCCAATTGTGCTCTCCTGCATAACAACAGATGCAAAGTCACAAGAACAGGGTTCCATGATCCGTCTCCGACTCGCACAGCTGCTGGGATGTGCCTGGCGACAATGTCAATTTCGCAGCAGATAATGATAGCCCATCAATCCAAACAAAAATCAGTGGTAAGCTGAGTCTATCTTCTCAGACTCTTTTCAGCTACAAATGTGCGTGAGAATATATGTTCGCTTATGAATTGGTCAAATAACAAT
Source organism: Chiloscyllium plagiosum (assembly GCF_037043375.1). Taxonomy (NCBI): domain Eukaryota; kingdom Metazoa; phylum Chordata; class Chondrichthyes; order Orectolobiformes; family Hemiscylliidae; genus Chiloscyllium; species Chiloscyllium plagiosum. The sequence goes on along the minus strand of NW_028270180.1, from coordinate 70,935,354 downwards.
GAGCTGCTTGACATTACTGCAATTTCAATTCTTGCTTTGCTAAATGATTTCACCCATTGCTCGAAACAGGACAACTTTCACGTTTACACGGAACGTGGAATACACCGGACTACAGGGAAAATGCCCAAAGCTGAGCAGGCCGTGTTCCACATCATAACGTGCAGCATAGTTTCTGTCACTATGTCTGTTTTGCAGAATAAGAGTCCCAAAGAGTGTTCTCCACCTTAAAACATTATAATCCGAGAATGACAGATCACATTTTGAGAATGCTCTGACCTCGGAGCCAGTTCGAGAAGCCACTTTCCTTGCGTTTTACCTTAACCGTGCAATGTGCTGCAGAGATGTTCACTCCTGGACATGAACCACATGGACACCAACTGAGTTGGAAACCTGTGTGGGAATCGACGAGAAGCGACTCAATAAATTTTGCTAAATTCCATGGTGCTTATTAGAAATGCAGTTTCTGTTCACGTCAATCTAAAAGGCGGTTTCTGCACATAGTAACAGAAGTTAATTACCTCACCCCACCCCGTCTCTCCGGAAGAGGTGCTAACTGCCCTTGAGTGTTTTTTGTTCTCGATGTGAAGAGCTCTCACGCCTGAGTCACCTTCACGTCTCTGGTTGCTGAGTGAATCACAAAGAAGGAATTTCACCAGAGCTGCAACTGCCTCACTTCTCCACTCGCCCTCCCCGTTTACATTTTCCTGCTCGTCAGTGATTTAAAGAAAACCAAATGGATGTGATGTCATTCTGTAGCCTCTCTGTCGATTCCTCCGTTTCAGTTCCGACGTGGCTTAGATCACAGGGCGCACCTTAATAATAGCGACGCTATGAAAGCACAAGTCCAAAGGTGAGAGTGTAATTTCTTTCATTGCTGTTGCTGATTGAATGAGCCACTAACGTGCGAATTGCTCCACAACATGATACAGGACCTCTGGTGCCAATTCTCGCACGTTGAATAACGACAGACAGCTTCCAAATGAAGCCTTTCAGAGACGACTTTGGGGTACATTTGACAGACAGACAAGTTCAGGAATTCGTGGTGCACGTGACACCAGCGCATCAGCTTCTTCCCTCTCTTTGAACTGAGCCGCCGACCCAAGGAATGGAAATGCGGTACTGCTTTTCGTGGAAGGATCAGAAGGCGGGAACTACACTCTCAAACAAATGGCATATGAACCACGGTGGAGAAAAACTTTACAATGCTTTGCACTGTAATTAAATGGAACTGCATTACATTTCACTGCGAGAGCAGATTTATTCAAGCAAATTCGAAGGCAGGTTTGCAGATGGGAAAGTAAGCAAGAAAGCTCCGTTCTTGTACATGTAAAAGGCTGCAGTTGAAGAACAAAGCAGTTTCTTAACAGTTTCGAACTGGGGACCGTTCGCGTGTGAGGCGAACGTGATGACCACCGCACTACACAAACAAGCCACAGCCGCACTGGCTACTGCTCAATGGCATCCAGCACTGAAAGTTGAAGCCATTCTACGTTTCACCTTTCTGTTTCCAAAAGCTCGTTGTTGTCCAGCGTAATTGACATCTTGAAAACGTAAAAAAAAGATACGTGAAATTGATGACAAAATATAGACAAGGATGTCGTCAATGTTTGGACCGTAGGGTGACGTGGAATAGGCTGGCACGACTTTCCCTGCAGTGTAACGGCTGCGACATGATCTTATGGAAGGGTTGTAAACTGAGCAGTTACGTGTTTTACCCAAGTCTGGGTGAGTTGAAAACTCGAGAGCATAGGTTTAAGGTGAGTGGACTGAAATTGACAAAGGACCTGAGACACATTTCCCACACAGAAGGTTGTGCGTGTTTGGAATGAGCTACCAGAGGAAGTGGAGGAGGCTATTACACTCAGAAAATTGCAAAGGTAATCGGATGAGTTTCTGGATAGGATGGGTTTAGAGTGATTGGGGCCAAATGCTGGCGAACAGAACTTGTTTAATTTTGGCTATGTGGTGAGCATGGACGAGATACACTGATGTATCTGTTTCCACGCGGTGTACCCCAATAACGTTGTGTTGCTTACACCGGCTTTAAATTATTACTTTTTAGCGGAGTTTGCCGTTGCAGTCTTTAGCACAATCATTTCGTCTGTTCGACTGCTCACGGGAAAGGTAGTATTGTGAAAT